>NC_066315.1:146460907-146809441 GCF_022539315.1 Serinus canaria | reverse complement strand
GGGTTTACTGGGCACCGTGGTATTTGGTTGAAGGTTGGACTTGATCTTTTCCAAGATCAGTGATTCCATGACTCTGCATGCAAGGCAAGGGAAGGAAAGTGGGAGGAAAGTGAAGAGCAGCCAGTGTATGAAGATAAAGGAATGGGAAAGGACCAAGAGTTTTAATATGCACAGAATGGGCATGAGGTGAAGGAGGAGCACCCTTGACTCCTCTGCATGTCTCTCTCACCAAGCCACTGTTCTCCCCCCAGGTTCCACTTGGTCTCTGGGGATGCTGGCACTGTTCCCTGCCCACTGCTCCCTTGGCTCTCGCTCCCTCCAACAGCAGCAAAGTGCCAGAGTCAGCTACTGGCAAACTGCTTTGGTTAAATAACAAAACAACAACAAAAATAAATTTATATACATAAGAAAAGGAAAATGAAGCAATGATGGGTTGGGCAATTAAACTAAAAGCATTTTAGAGTGTAATCCAGCTCTCTCTATCAATAATTCAGGAGGCCAAGATCAGTCTAATTGATTGAACACCTTCCACAGTAGTCAGCCACTAATAAGACAAATGAAATGTCTTTTTTATTGTCAAATCTCCATCTCACATTTGCTCAGACAAAATCCTGCAGGGCACTTCATTTGAGGAGCTTGGGTATTTTTTTCCTTTGATGGAGATAAATTGAAGGCCAGCATCTGTTTTTAAAGAGCAGTAAATTAAGCCTGTCTGCTCCTTTGGCCGTGGGTGGGTGGAGAAACAGAGCTGTGCTGAGCAGGATTCACACATAAACCTTGTGTGGGTTGTCAGAAGTTGAACCCAGTTCCCAGAGGATGTGTTTTCACTGTGTAATGATTTGAGTGCCTGGGACACTAGGCCTTGACAGACTCCAAAGGACTGCAGATCCTACCCTAAAGCTGATGTCTCTCACCACCTTTCCTCTAAAGAAGAACTTCATTAGGATCCCTGTTTCCCTGATGGTGATATTACTGCTTAACTTTTGACATGGCACAGGTGCTTAAAAGGTGCTGAGCAATTGTTTAATTTTTCTAATTTATATGAGCAAACCTTGTCACAGATTCTGGGAAAAAAAATATGGGAGTAGAAACTGGTTTATGTTTTATTGCTTTTCTCCAAAATCATGCCAAATGCAATGATTAGGGGGACACCTGTAAAGACAAAGTATGGCATGCCCAGCAAATTTGCTTGATTTTGTTTCCTTTGGACTGTATCACTGCATGAGGTGGTGATTGCCCCAGCAGGATGGAGCTTGTGGACACCAGCTTCAGAGCATTGCCCACCTCTAATCAAAAGCTGATATGAAGAAGGGGTAAAAGTTGAGCTACCACTGATGCACATACAAGTGCCTGTCTGCAGGGTGTAAATCTGTGTGTGAGAAGGCTTCTTTAAGCTCAAATACTCACCAGTTATTCTAAAACATCCTCTTATGCACAGAAGCTCTGAGACTGGATTTTTAGCTAATATAAATCAAAGTAGCTCCTCAGGGCATTCTGCTGACTTATATGAGCCAAAGATCCTGCCCTGGGGTGAAGAAAGAGCTCTGATTATGGTGTGTGTGTGTGTGTATTTAATTAGGAAGGACTTCAAGCTGTGTCTGTGCTCTGGAGTCCCCACTGAGTTAACCCAGCATGGCACAAGTAACCTTGTGAACAAACCCAAAATCTGGAGGTCTTGTAATGACTTTCCTCATTTTGCTATTATGATATGTTCTTCCTCACAGCCTAGATAAGGAGGGAGGGAAGGAGGCAAAGTGCCTGAGAGGTTTTGTTTTGCCTGTATTGCCTTTGAAAATTATAAAATGTGTTTGAATGCTTGATCTAACCAAGGAGTAGTTGTTTTACTTCCTAATCTAATAACGTCCTAATGTCTGCCTTCTCTTAGCTTTGCTGTAGCTTGACTACACAAATACCATTTAATTGTCTTCTTGTGGAAGCTAAAGGCCAGCAGCTTTGCCAAGAAAGGCTAATTTCATAATGCCCCACGCCAGAATTAGCTTGATGGCTGAGGTAAGGCTGATGGTTTATAGCTGGCAATTATCATCACAGGAGAACTGTTGCACAGGGTGGTTATGGAGGTTATGGAGTTCTCTTAAATATTGTGCATTGCCTTAAGAGGCAGGTGTTTGCTGTATTAAGACAGAGGAGAATGAAAAAGGGGCAGATGGGAATGAAAGTGGGTGAGAGAGAGGAGGAAAACAGAACCAAAGAGGTGATAACAGCAAATGGAAACAAGCAGGGTGAAGGCACGAGAACAGCAATGGCATGATCTATTGGTGGAGCAGGCAAGGAAGAGGAATGGATATGACCACCAAAATGGGTGAAGTGTGGAAATGAAATTGAAAGGAACTGATGGGAGAATCAGGCCAATGAGTATGGAAATCTGAGATTCAGTGTAGTCAAAGACTTTTCTGATGCTGTTGTTTTGAAGGAAATTTTCAGCTTCTGTCTTTAGGCCATGTCATTGTCTGCCTGGTAAGGAAAGCAGCTTGGTTACCCAGTAGCTGTGCTGGTGCTTACTGGGGCCTTCTCCCTAGGACAGGTTTTTTGAAGCTGAGAGCAAGTCCTCTGAAGAGATAAATGAAACCTTGCCAGGCTTATAATGCTGCTGCTGTTACACAACTGGGGAGTCAGAGGTCTTCAAGACTCAGGAACAGCTTCAGACTCAGTGTGAGCACTTGAAGCTGCTGACAACAGCTCTATCAAGCTGTTTGTGGCTTTGCAAGGCAAATTGAGACTCACCAATGAATGAGGTAGCAAGTGTGAAAGTAAAGTTGTTACTTCCCAGAGTTGCAAGCAAGCAACCAAGCAAATATAAAATAGCTATTAGTCTGTATCTGGTTTATGTGGAACGGTTTTGGCTGCAGGGGTGGCTTCTGTGAGAAAACACAGGGAGCTGTCCCCATGTTGGACAGAGTCAGCTCCAGGCAGCTCCAACATGGAGCCCACCATGACCAAAGCTGAGCCCATCAGCAATGCTGGTGACATCTCCTTGATATAAGAAAGGGTAAAAAATGCCAGACAGCATCTGTGAGAGAGGAGAGAGAATATGAGAGAGGAACAACTCTGCAGACACCAAGGTCAGTGCAGAAGGATGGAGAGGAGGTACTCCAGGTCCCAGAGCTAAGATCCTTCTGGTGCAGACCATGGATGCCCATGGAGGAGCAGAGATTCACCTGCAGTCCTTGGAGAGCCACCCCAGAGCAGATAACCCACCCTGAAGACTTTGGAGGACTCTGTGCTGGAGCAGAGGGATTTTCCCTGAAGGAAGCTGTAGCCCTTGGCAGGCACACACAGGAGCAGGAATTCCTGGCAGGAATGTCATGGAAAGGAGCCCATCCATGGAAAGGAGCAGGTTTGCTGGCAGGAGCTGTGGCCCTGGGGACCCACATTGGAGCACTCTGTTCCTGAAGGACTGTGCCCTGTGGGAAGCACCCACATTGTAGCAGTTCTTGAACAGCTGCAGCCCAGAGAAAGGACCCAGGCTGGAGCAGTTTGGTAAGAACCATATCCCATGGGAGGGACCCTGTGCCTGGGGCAAGGGCAAGAATGTAAACAAGGAGCAGTGGCAGGGACAAAGTGTTATGAACTGACCACAACCCCCAATCCCCATCCCTCATTTCAAATTGGGGGAGGATGAGGAGAGAGAAGAGTTGAGAATGAAGGACTGAAGTTGAGAATAGGAAGAAGCAAGAGGTAGGGATAAGGGGTTTTCGGATTTGCCTTTTTTTCTCACTGACCTTGTCAGAGAGTAAATGGCAACAAATGAAATTACTCTTCCCCAAGCTGAGCATGTTTTGCCCATGAATGTAACTCTTGATCAATCAACTTGTCCTCACAAGCCGCAGATTTTTCAATCCTACTTTTTCCCCCTATTCTGTTGAGGAGAAGTGAGAAAGCAACTTTATGGCCAGCCAAGGTCAATCCACCACATGATAATATATATTGATTCCCAGAAATGTGCAGTTGAGGAAACTTGACTTCCACAAGACTGTTCTAATAAACTTACAGATAGTCCAAAATTGGGCATCTGTTTGCAGCTCAAATCCCAGACTGACAAGCAGGGAATGATAAATAAATCCCACTGTAAATTCAGGCCTTTTGGAGATGCATGGGACAAGTGGAGGGACATTATGTCTTTTAGGTCTCCAGCAGACCCTCAGCAGTGCTGCTCCTTATTTATATAAGCTTCAAAGCCTGCAAGTGAAGCTGAAATAGAGACTTAAATTACTTAACAGGAATAATTCTGGAGGATGTTTTAGTCAAAAAAGTTTTACATATGACAAAAGGGAATTGCTTTAAATTAAAATTTAGATTAGATATTAGTAAGAAAGTTTTCACTGTGAGAGTGGTAAGGCACTGGAAGAGGTTTCCTAGACAAGCTGTGGATATTCATACCTGGAAGTGATGAAGGCCAGGTTTGATGGGGTCCTGTGCAACCTGATCTAGTGGAAAGTGTCCCTGACCATGGCAGGGGATTGGAATGAGATTATCTGTTAGGTCCCTTCCCATCCAAACCATTCTGTGATTTTATGAAAAAGCCTTTCTAAGTGGTTTTTCTCTCGTGTTGAATAGACTAATATTTTCTCCATTGCAAAGCCCTTTTTTGGGGGGGGGATATTAAACTCTTAGACTGATTTGTATTCTTGTCTAGGCCTTCTCCCTCTCTGGTATCCATGCTTGGAATGTGCAGATGGTAATTCTGTGTGTCAGAGCAGAATTGTGAATAGTTAGGGACCATCTCATGTGTCATTTATATAACCCCTGCCACTGCAGGGTCTTGGATCACAATGAAGGTTCTCAGGTATAAAACTGTGCAAATGATGTTTATGACTGCTCAGAAATCTTTCATGAAGTACTTTGTCAGTCTGATTTATTGAGCCACCTTGTATGGAGGAGTTCAGCGATGAAATAAAATGAAAAACACTGGTTATGATATTAAAATAATATAGTGGGTCATTGTTTTCCACCCAGGAGAAGATAAATACTGAGGGGTTTGACTAAGTTTTTCTAAGCGACTTCCCATTTCTTCCCACTCAGTTTGACTATTCCTTTTGGCTGGGAATAGAAAACTGAAGTGATGGATGGCTCTGATTATGCCCAGTCAGGTGCATTAAATGGTGTCTCACTCTGCTGCCTCCTGCAATCTCTCTGCTTGCTGTGCTTATCAGGGCTGGTGGGGAAAAGGTAGATGTTTGCAAACAACAAAGAAGTAAAAGGGGAGGTGAAAGAGCTCAGACTGGTCTCAGCAAAAGGGTTTTCTGGGCACTGGAAATGTGTGGAGGAGTTTGAACAGGTGCACTTTTAGAATAACTAATTGGGACATGTCTGTCAGTTTCAGGACTCAGTATCACACAGGAACCCCATCCTGCTTTTCATGGGTCATTTCATGGGAGAGATGCTTGCAGGGTATGGAAAGTTCCTTTTTAGCATCCATCTGTTTAATGCTACATGGAGTTTAGCTCACTTAGCTCGTGCTTGCCTCTGGTTAAATCATGAAGTAATGTGTACTTGAGTTACAGTGCTGTGAGTTCACAGACACCAAGAAAAATTACTCTATTTTCATCACTGTAAGACAAAATTAAATCTCATGGATTTTAGCTACGAACCAAGGACAGGTAGGTGTGAGATGCAGTACTTCATTTCAGGTTTTGTGTCAGTGCTGTATACAAGAGGTGTCTAAAGTTGTATGAAATACAGTTTGAAGTCTGTACAAATGCAGCATTGAATTTCTGTGGCTCTGTATCTAAATTTGGATTGTTGATGTCCAAGTAAATTGAATTCAAGCTGGAAAGGTGCAAAATGCTATCAAAGTGACCCTGTCTAATGAAACAGACTAGCTGTGACTGGAACCTTGGAAAAAACACACAAACAAACTAGGCTGGTGAGATATGGCTCATCTTTATTAGTCTGTAGGAAAGGCAAATTGGGTGGGTTGCTGTTTGAGCTGAAAACTGTCATGTGAAGAATCAGACAAGTTTGGGTTGAAAACAAGAAAACTTTTGTCTGCTGTAAGAGCAGTGAGTTTAGGGACAGCCTTACAGCTTGATTAGTGGAGATCAGAGCCCTAACTGAGGTGTACCCTGTCTTTTTAGGAAGGAGCTTTTCAATACACAATGAGCTGAAGTCCTGGGTTTAATATCTCTTAGGCTCAGTTTCCTGACTTTAGTTGGGCAGTTTCTGATGCCTGGAACAGCACCCCATGAGAACTGCTTTTGACTTTGTCTTTTTGGGGAAAGGTACCAAGGTCTCTCTGCTCCTGGTGTGTCCTTTCTTCTGTGAGATCAAAGTTGCTATCAGAAAAATGGATGAGGTTGCTTTGTTTGAAAGTGCCAGCCCAGTGAGTTAGGCTTGTGTGATTACCCTGATACAGCAATTCCAGCAAATCTTCCCATAGCCAAAGCTGAACAACGGTGCAAAACTTTGACCTTCATGTTTTAGCTCAGCTCTTCTGTCTTTAAAGCACAAGGACAGATGAGTCTCAAAGTTAGTACTGGCTCAGTGGAAAGCTGGACAGGACAGGACCATTGGGCAATATATTTCCATTACCTTTCTTGGTTTCAGCTTCAAACAATGCTTTGTCAATCAGAATTGAACTTCTTCCTTCACAGCAGTTTTGATTGAATGATTTCAGTTTTTCAAGATAACTAACAAAACAGACTTTAAAATTTGTAGAGGATAATTGAGGCATCTCTTTTTGCTTCTATTTTCAAGAATAAGGTGCTTTGGGGGGAAAAGTAGCAAGAGAAAAAAACAAACCAAAACAAAACATGTACCTTGGTAAAAAAAAATGAACCCAAAGCATTTGAGCATTGTTTTTTCTTTATTTTTGATGAAATCCATGTAGTGCTTTCACTGAAGTCTACCCATAAATCCAATAGAATCACTGTGCAGCCTATATGTGATGTAATGGTAGAAATTACAACAGATTCCACTTCCAAAAGTCAGATTCTGACTTTTGCAGTTAGATCATTAAAGCTAGGTTTCAATTAATAAAACTGCTTCAAAATTAGAGTGTCTGCAGGGGAGATAACCTTGGCCAAAACTGCAGCCAGCCAGATTCAGAAGATATATTTGGGGATGCTTTTCTTCAGAGAAGGATACAATAAATGCTGGAACTGATGTAAAGAAGTCTATGATTGCAAAGTTCTAGAAGCAGGAAAGCTTGTGTCATTCTGGCTATTTTCTTATTGTGGTCATTAAGGTACAGAGAATCACAAGCAAAGGAGAGGGAAGAGGAATTTTTGGTTCTTTCAGACTCGGCTGTTCACCTGCTGACACAGAGACTTCCCTGGAAGAAGCAATTTTGTATCTGTATAACTTTGACTAAAACAGAGAAAGCTCTGATCTAGACAAAGTTGTGTCTCTAAATTGATTTGCTGACATGTTTTTCTAGCAGGGACTGAACCTAAGCACAGTGGGAATAACTAACCCTCCCTTTATCTTCCCTTTAGGATGGGGAAAGTCCTGGTTTCTCAAGAGCAGAAAGGAGAATCTGCTTAAAACACCATGGACCTACTAATATTTTTTTTTTAAAGTTGGAAAAATAATCTTTTTTTATCTTCCACATGGGAAAAATCTGCAGTAGAAAAATGGCACAAAATTGAAACAGATCAATGAGCAAACTCATGGCAAGTTGTCTGTGCTCTTGTGTGTCCCTTAGCTGCACAAAGAGGAAAATTCTATAAGGAAAAATGGAAGTTTTTACTTCAGTGCAAACACATCTGAACCACTTTCCTGAGTGTCCCCCCCAGTCTCTTGCTGGGTGTGCTGTGTGTTAGCAGACCTGGCAGCATTTGATGTCACTTGGATTTATGAACATTACTCTGTGAACTGCACTGGACAGTGACGTCACAGCTTCAGAGGACGTGGGTGCTACGTCATTATTGATCTCAGTCACTGTTCTGTGCTGGCCTTTGGGAATATTTGTTTAACAGGGTTTTTGTTCAGATGCAGCTTCTCAAGCCCTGGCAGTGTCAGACTGACAGCTGAGAGCAGGATCCTGCTAACCCTGCAAAGACTCAGACCTGATAGCTTGAGAAGAAGTAATTCTTTGAATAAAGTAGAATCAGAAGTTTCTCATGCTTCTTTTTTATCATCACAACATAGAAGAAACTCATTAATTTTTGGTCTTTTGTTAAGACATGGTTCCCTGTGCTTCTTCTTGATGTATTTCCCCCTGTTCCCTCAGAGTGCTGTTTGGATCATCCTCCCAGCTCTGCAGTTGGTGAGTCCTTCATCTTCCCCCTGTCATGGAGAAGACTCAGGTCATTGCCAATAAACTGTGAGCAACAAAAATAAGTTACAGAAATTATTAAAAGTGCCCAAGAAGTCAATTTATATAGGTGAATAAGGAAAAAATGCTTATTGCAATCACATCCATGGAGTGCAAAAAGTCTTTGTGATGTAAAGAAATAGCAGCATCAAGTAAAGTTTGCTATGCAGTGAGGATATAATGTTACAATGATGGTCAGTCACATCTACTTATGCAAAAAGGATAATATTTTGCAGTCCAGGGAACTGATAACCCTGATACCACAGTTCTGCAGTTAGAAAGGCTGCACACAGCTCTAGCAAAGATCCTGAAAGTTTTTGAAGAGCAAGAGTGGTCACAGACAAGGGCAATAGAAGTGGTCATATAGAGAGCTGCTTCTAAAGAGAAAAATGATGAATAATACATATACATGAGTATGTGTTGTAGAATGCCTTTTGTCTTTCTTGCTGCAGGACTCTGCCTCCAAGAGCTCTGTTTATAACTAATATTAACTAAGGAATGAAGCTGTGACTATCTCCAAGAAGTATAAAGGAATGAGCAGTGATGGAGAGAATTGGGTGTTGGATTGAGGGCTACAAAAGTACAATGTCATAAAATGCAGAATAGAACAAGAAAAGTACAGGCTATGTATCAAAAAAGAACTTCCTGATAGCTGGATCTACTGGACAGGGCAACAATTTCCTAAGGGAGAGAGCAGAAACCCTGTTATTTCAATCATTTAAACAAAACTGGACAAAGCCCTGGAGAATATATTGTAAGGAACAATCATATGCCATCCCCTGGGAATGGATAACATGACCTGATAAAGTCTTTTCCTAGTGGTTGCAATGATTCTCTTCAGATTGAGAACTTGTTCTGAGCATGATTTGTCTTGGGACTAGATATGATGTGAGCCTCAGGTCAGTCCTCTGATTGATTCAGAGAACCAAACAGAGAAGAGGAAGGGGAGGAAAAGAATGCAGGGACAGTCAAAAATAGAGCTCATGGGAAAATATTGACTTAGAAGTCAGCTGTCAACTGCTGCCCAGCTGGAAATCCAGCACAGAGCTGCTGTTGGTTTTGGGAGGAGTCAGGAATGGTACACCAGACACAAATCTGGTGTACCAGAATCACTGCTGCTTAAATGGTTGTCTCCTCACAGAGCTGGAGAGGAACCTCTCCTCCCTTTCCAGCCTCTTTTCTGAAGCACAGGAAATTTTAAGGATGAGCTGAGATACTGTTCTGTCAGTTACAGAATGAACTGGTGAGCGTTGGCATCCTTGATTTCTTGGGAAGTGGTAAACCAGGTGGAAATTACCTCAGCTGCTCTGTTACCTTATTCAAAAGAATTGCCAAGGACTGCAGACATCTCCTATCTAAGCAGTAAAAATGAAGCTAAGTTCAACAAGAGGAGGTTTGAGATAATCAGATCTTCTGTGTCAGATAGATGAGCAAGAAGATTGTGATTTCATGGGGCCATTTGAAGTTTTCCACTTTCTCTTATTTACTTTTTTAGTAAATCACTTTATAGTATAAATTTTAAACAGAAAAAAAGGGAAATATTCATATTAAAGGTAAAACAATAACAAACACAAATAAACACAGATGTCTCAAATATTTAGGTTTTTTTTAAAGCATTGTCTTCCAAATTTTGTCTTTTGCTAGAAACAAGATGTTCCTTGATGAGCAGCAGTAGTCAAGTCTGGTTTCCTGTAAACTCAAAACCATCCCCAGTTCTCTTGAACCCTGTCTTCATCCTTGCAGGCAGCTTTCCATCACAGGCTGTTTTATAAGGTGATGGAGACATCTTATTCCTGCAGTTTTCTCCCATGCCTCTACATCTCACCCCACCTTGCAGGACCTCCAGCTCCTGTTTCTTTGCAGTAACTGGCCAGAGAAGGAACTGATCCCAGCTGCAGCTGAGCCTGCACTATGGGTATGTTGATTTTTAGGCCCTTTTATATGTAGTCACAGACTGACCAGATGGCAGGCCCAGCAGAACAGATCACTATCAAATTCCCTTTACAGTTTCTTCTAAGTGGTGGAAATTGGTGAGCAGCTTCAAAGTTATCGTGGAGAACAAACAGATGGGCAGAGATATGGATATAGATGGCTCATCCTTACCAAGAAATGAGAAAAACACTCAACTAATTAGAAAAAGGAAAGTTTTTTAAGCCTTGGTTTAAACCCATAAACCTATTGCTTAGTGCCATAACCCAGTGGGTGTTTGAAAGGCCCAAATGTGACCAAATCTGGTTTTTTGCATTATTCAGAAACAATAGGTCTGCAGGAACAAAAGGAGAGGAGTGGTGTCCTGCTGGGGTCTAAGTCCAGGAGGAATACAAGATCTTTTGCAGGGGAAGCAAAGAAGTCCCCAGGTCTTTCCACCTGGGGTAATATTGAAACTACTGGGGCACAAGTCTCTAAAAGGAGGGGTGCTGAATAAGCAGGACCTCCAACTGCTCTGCCCCAAGGAACTGAATGGATTTGTGTCCTCACCTCCCCAGGGAGGCATCCAGCAGGGAAGAGGAGAGGCTGTCCCTTGTGCATGCCAGTGGTGGAGTCCAGGCAGGGAACGAGGAGGGAAGTGCAGTCTGAGAACCTCTGAAACACAATTCTCCAAAGTGTCTCATGAACATGACTTTACGGAGAGCCTTGCAGGGACTGGGATACATTATTTGCCTTGATCCTTTGAGAATCCAAAGGAAATCTCTTCAAGAGGGTCTACTTCTCACAGAGACCTGACTGTATTACATGTGAAACCAGCCAAACCAGAAGTCCTAATCCCTACCCTGAATCAGAAATGAGCATGGCTGTGTTTCACTACATTTCTGCCTTTGGATCCTGTAATTTCAGTCAGTGTGAGAAAAATAACTGTCTTCCCAAGTGCCACCCTCAAGAGGACTTACACTTGATAGCTTCAGCTCCTGCTCCATCAAGGCTGTAAGAATTCAGAGCTCTGTTCTTAGGCAGTTGCCCAAGCACTCTTGGTACTTTTCCTATAGTTTAGCCACATCTGGTAATGGTCAGGACTGGGAACTGATGCCAACAGGCATTTGGGGTGATGCAGAGCATCCACCATGCCAGTATTTATTGCAACTTGGTGTGGCTGGAAGAGAAGCTGTGGGAAAAAACTGCTACCACTAATGCTCCAGAGCAGGAGTGTCAGGTTCTATAAGGACGGAGATAATATGGGAAGGCTGCAGACCAGGATAGCAGAGGGAGTGAGGAAATGTGGCAGAAGAATGAGTGGCAGGAGTATTTATCAGTCTTATCAGTTTTGGATGAGTCCTTCAGGTCTGCTGCTGGCTGTGCTGACAGGCAGCAGGTTCAGCATCCCAGGTGAGCTCACAGGAGCCACTGCTGCAGAAGCAGCTCCTGAGGCCAAACTCTTGTCTGCCCCACCTCACAATGTGCATGAGTGGCCTTCCACCTGCAAGACTGGCTTTGGCTGTCTTCACCTGCTGCTCAGCAGATCCCAGAGATCACAGAGAGAAGCTGTTTCTTCCTTTTCCTCCTCATTTCCTTGCTGCATGTTGCCTGTGCCTGTGTCTCACATCAGAGTGATTTTGAAGCTGTTTTCCCTGAACATCTTGGAAGCTTGATTTCAAGATCAAGAAGAAAATAAGGCTTTCCTTGTGGTGGGGAGAAAAAAATCCCTGGAAGCCTGTTGCATCCCTGCCACCCAGAACAGGAGATCTTCTGCAGGTTTGATGTAAAACAAAGCAGTGAGTGCAATTGCCAAGGTGGTATGACCTTACTTCTGCAGCCAGGACATGGAAGCAATTTTAACAGACCAGGAATGGGCCAGGATGAGAGGCCATGCCAAGCTTGTTGAAGGATTTAGGATTTGAGGTTGCATCTGGTCACGTCAGATTATTCTTCCTCTCCTGTGGTGTCCCTGTCTTCACAACAGGAGATGATATTATCACATATTCCTATGTGTTCCTGTAGAGAGTCATGTGCCATGCTTTATCCTGACATTAGAGACTGTCTTTTGAGCATGGAAGGGGAGGGTGTCTTTGAGGATGGAAGGGGATGTGCAAAACTAAGAGAGATTGTTCAGCTGAAGTCTACAGTGAGACCAACTGACAAGAGAATAAAGGAAGAAAGAGGTCCTGGAGGTGTTTGAAGAGAAAGGCAGCAGGATCAGGGAGAGGCCAGACGTGGGAGAGAGAAGAGGGAGCAGTCAGCAGTGCCCATGTGCCAGGAGGGGCGTGTAGCTACACCAAAGCTCTTATCCAGGTAATAGGAGATCTTGATTACCTTTCAGGAGTAAGTCTTTGTCCTGGTGAATGAGTTACTACCAGTTAGCTAGATAAAGTATCTCTCTGATGAAAATCTCTTTCATCTGCACCACAAAGGCCACGTTTTTTCTTCTCTCTGCTTAAAGCTGAAAGCACCAGCAGCAAATTCAGCAGAGACACAGCCTGATCCTTGTGGTGGTTTCTCTGACGTAGATGAACCTCTGAAGTGAAGTGTGTGACATCAGGAAGATGTTTAGTCTGAATTACACTTGCCCATCTGAAGAACAGATGCCATTATCCTCTCTTCATTATCTCCTGGCCTGGTCTGCTGCCAGCATGAGTAAGAAAGGTTTGAGTCACAGGGATGGAGAAGTTAATTCCTTTCCTGGCCCAGATGCCCATCATGGGGATGAATGATGTGTAGATGAATGAGGGGAGAAACCTCCTCCTAAGAGAAACAGAGCATCCCTCATGAATAATGTAGAGCATTGCTTTGAGATTCAAGACATCCAAGACTTGTTGCACATTGAATGTGAATGTGAATGAGGCTCAGCTGCTCTGCAGATAAACTCTGGCCTGAGCACAACCTACAACTAACTCACCACTGCCACAGGTTTTATTTTTTAACACTGGCCATGTACTTGGCCTGGTACCAAAACACATCTAGAGACAAACCTCTCTCAATCTCTGACAGAGCCCAGCGCAGAAAAACTCTCAGAAAACCCATGCAGGCTCTATCAATGCTACTAAGTGAAGGACCTGTGTTTTGTGGCACACAGAGGCCAAGAGAGATGTCACCCTGAGTGCCAGAAATAGATAAACACATGTACTGCACCAGGAGGGTGCTTGGTTCCAGTGGACTCTGGCCAGTGTTACTCTCCATGTGTGGAGCAGGCATGGACTTTGCCTAGGACAGTGCTGGTTATTCCAGGGGAAACCACAATGGGCTGGGCTGGTGACAGAGTGTGGACATCATGGGCTGCTGGTGGAATTCATCCTCAGAATCACAGAATTGTTTAGCTTATAAAATATGTTTAAGATCAAGTCCAATGGTCAACCCAGCACCACTACCATGTTTACCATTAAACAATGTCCTCAAATGCCAAATTCCCAGGTTTTCTGAACACTCCACTGCTTCCCTGGGCAATCTGTTCCAATGCTTTACATTGCTTTTCATTAATTTTTTTCCCCTAATATCTAACCTAAAGATCTCCCCTGGCAGAACTTGAGCCCAGTTTAGTTTGCTAGAGTAGATACTGCCTTGCAGTGTTGGGGATGGTACTATGTAGATGCAACACACTGAATGTATGCAGGATTTTTTCCCATTATGTTTTCTTTTTGTTATGTATTTTCCTATTCTGAGCAGTCTGTATCATTACAATAGCATGAATTTGTTTAAGATTCTTTTTGCCCTAGAAGCAAAGTGTTATTTCAGGGAATTTGTGTTGGAGGACAGGACAGATGTTACAGACCTGTCTGTACCCTGCAGCTGAGTGTGGTGCAGAAATCACTGATGTAGATCTCAGCAAGCTGCTCTGTCCACATGAGGCTTCAAAGTGCCAGAGGTACTTGCTTGGGGCCTGAATGCAACTTGGCATTTTTGTGGATAAAAGGTCTATAAAATCATGAATGACACAAAGAAGGAGAATGGGGAATAGTTGTTTCTGGTCTCTTCCAAATAGGAGGAGATACCATTGCCATCAAATGGTAGAAATGAAAGAGAAGTAAAGGAGCAATGGCAATATTTTAGAGAACAGATGGTTGTTCTATGAACCTTCTTGCCACAGGATGTCAAAGACATGGAAGGGACAATACCCAACCTCTTGGAAGAGAAATCAATTTGTGTTCCTAAACTCAGCAAAAACTGGCTTAAGAAATCTCTGAGCACCAAATAATGAAGCTGGTACATGAATTTTTTTGGGAAAACTCACATGTAATTACAGCATTCCTATGCTGCTCTTCCTCAGCCATCTGCTTTGGTCCCTGTTGGATTCAGGGTAGGTGTGCACAGAGCTCCTCTGCATGTTCTGCTTGTAGGGTGGAACACCAGGACAATGTCTCTTTACAACCCAGAGAAATATACTGGGGTGTTCCCCAGCTGGACCTCATAGAAATTGCAATGAGTAATTTCTTTCTGTGTCTCATCTGAAAGGCACCATAGAAAAATAAGTGTTGAAGAACATTCTAAATGGTTTTTCTTCAGACCTTTATAGCTACACTCTGGCAAACAACAAAAGAATTCTTTTTTTCTTCTAGAATTACATGTAGGTGCACATGTTCTTTGAGAGTTTTTCATCAGAGAAAGGACAAGGCCTGGAAAACCAAAGACAGGGAAGGTCCCAACAGGGTACTGATTTGGAGCTACCCTTTACAGTGTGATTCTTTTCTTCCCTTGCCTACACCTTCCTGCAGTTCTGCTTGGTGTCTGTAGCTCAGCTATTCCATGACTGGGAGGAGATGGATTTTGTAGTGTATTGGTGCTGCACAGTCCAGAAGTAACATTGAAACATGACATTTTTTTGTGCCATGCTATTCTTCTTGGTGCCAGCCCAGATGAGCTCTGTCTTGAAAGGCTAAGCAGGTTTGAAAGTGGGGTTTGAAAGTGAGGAAGAGTATTAATGGCATTGATTCCAATCAGAGTGAGAGTTATTTAGACTTTCATTGATCTTTCAAATGATATCTCATTAAACAGCAGACAAAGCTGCCTGCTGTGGTCACTTTGCTGTACTGTGGTACCTCAGCAAACCAGTTACTACACTAGAGTAGGATGGGCAGTGTTTGTTCAGGAGTGGTCCAGTGTAGAACTCCATCTACACCTTTCTCACTCTTACCTCAGCTCTGTGGCTTGTTAAGGGATGCATTTCCTGTACCCAGTACTAAGGTCTTCTGTTTGATCTTTCTTCTTCACCATAGAAGAGAGAGAAGCCCTGAAGTCATCATTAATGCTTCTGGTTTTCTTTAAGCCTTGTGTTTCTTAATGATGACACAAAGTCATCTCTTTGTACTCTGCTAAAGGGCAGTGACATTTGTGTAGAGGAAATCAGGAAGAATTTTGGTAGCTGGTGTCTGCTACCAAGGCAGGTGCTTCTGCCTCTGCCTTTACTTGATGCAAGTAAAACTCAACTCCCTGGACACTGACTCTGTGACCTGTGTCCTTTCCCAGCATTATTGCTCCTTTGTGCCCCTCTTCCTCTGGCAATTATTCACCTTCCCCTTTTTCCCAGAGGCAGTCTCTGATGTTCAGAAGGCAATGGTTTGTTTTAGATTTGAAAAATATTCAGAGAACATGCGCTGCTGCAGTTTGTTTTCCATTACTCTCTGCTGGATAGGTTCTGCAATGCTTAAGTAATGGAGAGTTAGGTCTGTCTTTGGTGTATTTTCCTGTCCCTCATTTCAGAGTGTTTAAGGCTAGGGTGTCTATTCCTTAAAGCCATATTGTATAGGATAAATATGTGTCTCTAATCCTCTATACATTAATCTATTTGTAGAGTCTTATTCCAGCTCCATTAATAAAGTTCTTTCTTTACCCCAGATTCATGGTGAAAATGCAGTAAGAGACATTTATCTGATATTGGGGAATGTGAGTATGACTTTGGGCAGAGTAGAAGTCGGAATTTCTGGATTTTCTATCTACATATGTAAATTGGAGGGAAACTAAAGCCTGCTGGTGTCTGTGCTTCCCTATCTGTAAAACAGGGATATGGATACATTTGTATCTTATAGGATAAATAATTACAAAGTCTGTGACAAATCTTAGAAATTAAACCGTGAGATAACATGCAAGCACATAAGATTAATGTTTTACTATGTCCCTAAACTGTTTCTTGGGGATATATCTAATGAGGAGGATATAGTGAGATCAAAAGAAACCTTTCTTCACTCCAAATATTTTTTTTAGAACCCAAAGTAAAAGTTGTTTCCACCAACTGCCATTTCTGCAACCATCTGAAAAATCACATTTTCTGAAGCTTTCCTTCTCTTTATCATCTGTAACTAAAGCTATGAAATAGGAAGACATCCCTGGTTTAATTAACACCCCTGTAGTTCAAAAGCTGATCTTAGTAATGAGAGGCAATTATAGCCTTTATTGAGGGACAGTCAGGTGGAACTAACCCAGCATCAATCTGGTGAAGACACTTCCTTTTCCAGGTAATTTGGAAACTGCTTTTTATGATGAACAGACTACCTGACTTAATACAACAGGTGAATCTCTTTCCTCTATAACCTGAAAAAGAACCTCCTAATTTGAGTTTTGTGCTTCTTTTGTAAAGTGGTTTTCACAACCCATCCATCAACAAATACCAACTGACCTAACAGTAAATCTGTTGCTTTTTGAAGGGAATTCTTGCTGGCTTTCTTGTTTTATTTTCCTTGTCTACTCTTGCTTTACATTTTGAAGGTTTCCTGGTGTTCATATTTTAGTTCTAGTAAAAGTGTAGACTCTGAGATGCAGCCCCATCCTGAGAGGAAGGCAGAATTCTAGGTTCTGCACTTCAACACTGGTGTGGCAGAGCTATAGAAGATCCGGAGAATGACAAGGAAATGATCAAGGAAATGTGACTTCTGCTACATGAGTCAAAAAGGCTGTGGCTTCAATTTAGACAGGAAAAAGCTGAGAGCAGAGATAAAGCTAGTTTAGCTAAAAACATGAAGGTGGTAGATAAGAAAGATTTAGAACTTCAATTCTGTAACTAAGATGTTCTAGCTGAAACAAGGAGCTATCCTTGAAATTAAAATGTACCTTTTTTACATGGCAGGTAACTTCTGGAATTTGTTGCCAAAGGAGATTGAGGAGGTGTGCAGTGTCAACAGTTTAGAAAAAGAATTAGACAAACAGAGCAGCAGGTCCATGACCTGAATCTAAAAGTGATGGGCAGGGCTCCTCAGTGGTCCTGCCTCAGTGGTATCTCATGTCAGGATTGTCCTCCAGCTTCAGATCTGTGAGAATGTGTGTCTGCTGAATGCCCTGTGTTTTATCTGCCAGCTATCTATGGATATCCTGATATCTCAGGGGTCTGGTATAAAGCTAGATGATTTTTTCTGGAAAACTGATTTAAACCCTTAATATCTCTAATGCAAGCAGCTGCACTGGAGACAGTCACTCAAGGTGACTATCATGATTAGTATATCTTCATTTGGCTGTTTACAGGTAGCTGTCTGCCAGTGCTGTGGGTGTCTAAATTCTTCTGTGGTCAACAGATGTCTAGTCAGTCTAATGGGGACCTAATGAACATGATCAATGAGCAGTCAGAACTGTCATTTCTTCTTGCCAGACTTGGGACGGTCAGTGAAATAACTCACTGATGCCTTTTTTCATAGAATTTTGGTTGACTGTAACAGGAGTTTGGACACATAGAACACATGCAGATACATAAATGTAGGTATATTGAACAGAGTTCTGTCCCAAGATTTCTATTATAATGATTGTAGAGGAATAGTTGTCTCCTGGGAATAACTCCCTGACTTCTTTTGGACATCTCTGTGTACGCAACAGGAACTGCCCTTGTGAAGTACACAGTTCTACTCACTGATTGTAAAGAGACTCTACATAGTGGTACCCACATGGTGAATGAACACAAAGGCCAAGTGGGTCCCAGCCATCTCATTTTGGAGACTTTGGTACAGTCTTTTAAAATCTCAGCTGTAAGAAATGTAGACTTTTAAAGCAATGTAATCTGAATAGGTATAATTCTAAAATCAAAACGGCTTATGGTTTGATTTAGAATAAAGGCTTAGCCATGATTTTACCATCTGAAAACTATGCTCTGAAATGTGGTACATCCTCTATTCTTGGATTAGTTTAACATCCTGATGAAATTGTCTTTGCCATACTGTCAAAGCTGTAAAACTATGGCACAAGCTGGTAAATTGTTTATTCTTCCAGTAAGTAAAGATAGAATGGGCATTAAATCCCTATGGTGTTCCAGCAATGAGTCACTTTCATTAGGTGTCTAGGAGAAAGGTTTATTCAATATAGAGAGGGAGAGTTTAAAAGGAATGTCTTTGGCTGGTGGGCCTGTGAAAGTTGTTAACTCCATGCTGTCAGCAGGCACAAAATTTGGACGCCATCACTATACTCTGGTTTTGGGACAGAGCCACACCAACTACTCTCAAAAACACCCAGAGAAAGTCCTTGGAACACAAGCCCTATGAGGAATGTTTGAAGGAGCCGGGGCTGTTTAGCCTGGAGAAGAGGAGGCTTAGAGGTGACCTTATTGCTCTCTACACCTTCCTGAAGGGAGGTTGCAGACAGGTGGGGTCTCTTCCACTGGGCAGAACTGACAGAACAAGAGGACACAGTCTCAGGCTACGTCAAGGAAGGGATAGGTTGGATATTAGGAAGAAATTTTTCACCAAAAGAATAATAAAGCACTGGAATGCTCTTCCCAGGGAGGGGGTAGAATCACCATCTCTGGATGTGTTTAAACAAAGACTGGACATGGCACTTGGAGCTCTAGTCTGGTTGAGGTGTTAGGGCATAGGTTGGACTCGATGATCTTAGAGGTCTCTTCCAACCTCATTATTCTGTGATGCTGTGATTATCTGATTTATTTCCAAAATTTCCACTTTTGCCTGTGACACTGAACAGACATGAAATATCTTCAGTAATCAATGTGATATAAACTTGTTTGAGAGACTCAACTTTGTGAAGGTAGAACATTGAGGCAGAATGGGTTGCTCATTCTTTCACCTTTCCCACTCCTGCATGAATGTTGTTGTTCTGTGCCTTGTTTGCTTCAGACACAAGGCGTGGTTGAGGAGATATGGGAAGATGGTGTGACTGCAGTGTCCCTTCAGCTTTGGATCTGGCTGTGGCGTCATGTGGCGGTGTTTGTATACTAAAACTATACTAAAGAAAGGAGAAAGGAAACATCAGAAGGCTAGAAAAGAATAATAAAATCTTGTGACTGCTTACAGCCTCGACACAGCTGGCTGTCATTGGTCATCAACTAAAGACAATTCACATGCTGGGTAAACAATTCTCCAAATCACATTCCAAAGCAGCAAAACATGGAGAAGCTGAAGCTTCCCAGCTTCTCACGAGAAAAGATCCAAGCAAAAGGATTTTTCAGAAAATATGTCTGTGACAGTGTCAGAGTGATTTGTGTGGCTGCTTGATGGGGGAACCGTGGCCATCCCCTCCCTTGCTGACTGTGGTGTGTTTCCTTCCCCTCCCTCAGGTTATGGACACGCTGCCCCAGGGACGGATGCAGGAAAGGCTTTCTGCATGTTCTACGCCGTGCTGGGGATCCCACTGACCCTCGTCATGTTCCAGAGCCTGGGCGAGCGCATGAACACCTTCGTCAAGTACCTCTTGAAACGCATCAAAAAGTGCTGTGGCATGAGGAGCACCGAGGTCTCCATGGAAAACATGGTCACTGTGGGTTTCTTCTCCTGCATGGGGACACTCTGCATTGGAGCAGCAGCCTTTTCCCAGTACGAGGAATGGAGCTTTTTCCATGCTTACTATTACTGCTTTATAACATTGACTACGATAGGGTTTGGAGACTATGTGGCCCTGCAGACCAAAGGGGCCCTTCAAAAGAAGCCTCTCTATGTGGCTTTTAGCTTTATGTACATTCTAGTGGGGTTGACAGTCATTGGGGCATTTCTAAATCTGGTTGTTCTCAGGTTCTTGACCATGAACAGTGAGGATGAGAGGAGGGATGCCGAGGAGCGGGCGTCCCTGGCAGGAAACCGCAACAGCATGATTATCCACATCCAAGAGGACTCCCAGCACGGCCGGCCGCGCTACAAGGCCGAAGTGACAGACCTTCAGTCAGTTTGTTCCTGCATGTGTTACAGGTCCCACGAGTACACCAGCCGGGTGGTGTCCCACCAAAATTCGTTCAGCTCGAAGCTGAACCCCCAGTACTTTCACTCCATCTCTTACAAGATAGAGGAGATCTCGCCAAGCACATTAAAAAACAGCCTTTTCCCATCTCCTGTCAGCTCCATCTCACCTGGGTTGCACAGCTTTACAGATAACCACAGGCTGATGAAACGGCGAAAGTCAATTTAAAGGGATTTGTCTTATTTTGCTTTCCTTGTTTTCCCCAGTTCTTTGTTGTTTTGGGTTTTTCGTTCCTTGAGTGAGACGGAGCGAGGCCAAAAGGAGTAGAGCAAGCCAGTCCTCCTCTGAGACTCAGCTCTTGAGCATGAAGCATGGATTATTACTGTTCCAGCAAAGTATGCCTTACATTACCCCCTTGGTGGATGTCAGAGGATTCAAGGTGACGTGAAGTGGGTACCAAATCCAAAGTTGCACACACAGCTGGGAGCCTTCATGTGCCACTGGCACTCCTGACCTAACAAACTTTTTTCCTCACGAGCAGGTTGCAGTGTGTGTGCGTGTGCCTGTGTGAGTGCCGGGTGTGTGTGCATATGTGTGCGTGCAATTCCACAACCAGTGCCATGTGACAAAAATTAAAGCATCAGGTATTATTTTTTCTTTTGCCCTTGAAGCAGTTGTGTTCCAGCCTGCTTTTTTAGATTGCTTCCAAAAGAACCGGGGAGGGTGGGAGGGGAGCCAATTTGTTTTGTTTTGGGTTTTTTTGCCAAGAGAAGCATGCGCCATAAGCAGTCAATATACCTACCAGGTGTATCATGGTAAAATTTTTAATGCTAGATTTTAGATTGTATCAACATTTAAAAAAAAAAAAAAAGGCAGGAGAGGATGGATCATTTTAGCTTGCCAGTTCAAAATTTAAAAAAAAAAAAAATAAAGCATGCACTTTGTAAAACTGGTATGCATAATAAAAACACAAGAAAAACTAGCAATGGAATTAATAATCAAAAGCAAATAATCATATTAATTTAACTATATTTAATTTTATAATTTTCAACTGTTCCAACAATTTGCAAACAGAATTTCTAGGATAAATTGGAAAAATTGTTGGAACAGGAGAGTGTATTTTGTTATTTTAATTTCATTTATAAATTATTATTATTATTATTATTATTATTATTATTATTATTATTATTATTATTATTATTATTATTTATTATTATTATATTATTATTATTATTATTATTATTTGATGCAGCAATTACCTGCATGAATAGGGTTTTCTATTTTTCGGAATGCTTGGTTAAGATGGGTATAAATAGGAGGATGTATATTTTTTCTTATATAATAGTGACAGGGCATTCCTTGTTTTAAATAAAAAAATTAAGATGATTGTCTCTAAATGCTTTTGATTTGTAAATAATGGAAAGCCTTTGTTGGTCTCAGGAAGAATTCAAGGGACAGTATCTTGTGTTTGGCTCACTGGGAACTTGTGAGATTAATGTGATATTGCTTTTTTGCTAGGCAAAGGCAAAATGCATTTAGCAGTAACAGGCAAAAATAGCTTTACTCCAGTGTTTGAAGGGTAACAGCAGGAGCAGTTGTGTTGGCAAGTTGTAGTCGAGGAAGTTGAGACCATGTCATAGAGTTGTTCCTTGGACATTGTCCATCTCTCAGTTGTTCATCTGGACCAAACAGACTTTACCAAACTTAATTAGAAGCCTAATCCAGCTCCCTTTTAACAGAATAGGAATTTTCAGTGATTACATGGGATTTAGTGCTTTTGGAGATTTTTCTTTGATTTTACAAGGGTAGAACCTGCACCTTTGTCTCTAATTTAATTCTATCTTTTAAATCGCTTTCCGTGTTAATTTGCCATATAAAACCCATTTCTTTTCGGCACTAATCACCTCCTGCTGATTCTACCATTCTGTGCTCTCAGTGTAAAAGCAATAATCCTTTTTTTTACCCTTAAAACTGGATGGTGTGTGCCCAGCTCTGAGCTCTGTGTGCTGATAGATGTTGATACCCTCTCAAAGAGACTTTTGTAAAGAGTATTAATAGGGAGAAATAAGGAGTGTCATTCCTCCTCTGTTGTCTTCTCCTTGGCTTTAAATTATTAACTCTCAAATATGATCATGTTCTCCACATCTGTCTTTCAATAAGTAAATGACAAGCAAGTTATCCATGACTTTGACTCTGTTATGCAGCTTCCTTTGGGTGTAGAAATTGCTGTGGCATGAAATCCTCCATTAAGATTGGTGAAGAACTAACAGGATTCTTAATGAGGATGGATGAGGATGGATGAGGATGGAGTTTTTCAGAGTAATGTGTGGGGCAAGCTGGGTGCATCAATGCTGTGCTGCCAGTACCATGTCCTAGGGCAAATGCTGATGGCAGAAGGATCAAAGCAAGAATACCTAAAAAGGCAGTTTCAGGATGTGTTAAACCACCTCAGTGTTTCACACCTCGAGTTGCTTCTCCTGACAGCCCATGGAGTTCACAGTGCACTCCAAATTCACTTTTTTCATCTTTGTTTGTTATCCCAGCAGTGAAAATAAATGTATGTCTCTTTTCCTGCTAAGGAGACAAGAAGTTTGCCTGAAATATACACCTCTATATCATGTACAGCTGCTCTGGGTGTATTTGACACTGGAGAGAAGGAAGAAAATTTTGGGGTTTTGCAGAATTTGAGTTGAATTCTGTGTCTATCAAAGGAGAATTTGGGTAACAGGACCTTTAGCAAAATCTTTAAAAAGTGAAAACAAGCAGTTGCATCTTATAAAACATTGCATAGATTTTTTTTTCTTTTCCTTTAAGAAATGAAGAAACTATTATTTCTGCTGCATATAAAAAAATAATCTTTAAATGTCTTATAAAACATGTTGAACTGGAGAGGTTGAAAACTTTACATACTCTAGTTGATTTGTTACTAAATCTTCCCTCTGGAACCTTAAATGAAGAGTCAGTTTTTATATACAGGGTGTTTAACCAGGGGAGAAACTTACCTCAGCATATCATGGGTTATCTGCCACTTAGAATCTCTGCATTAAAACTCAATGGCTTTATAATAGCTCTGCTTTACCTTAGTTGAAGTTTGTAGATGTAGTTGAAGAAATCTGTGTAAGTTGATATGAAGGAGCCAGAGTAGATGTCCTTAGCCATACTTTTAAATTTAAAAGCTATAATCAGTGTATATGTTTGAAAGTGTTTCGCTTGAATGTATCTGCATTCCTTGGGATTTTCAAATATGCTTATTTATTTTATTTTCTGGCTGAAGAGTCCACAATTGTATCCAACATATATTTTTGCCACACATGGATTTTGAAGTAGCAGGATGTTTTATTTGCAAGGAAACTCTTGCAGGACTTCGCTTTGTGAGCAGCCAGACACAAGAACGCTCACTTGTACACATCAGAACACCAGGCAAAATCTCTCTCTCTTTAGTTGTTTTCATGGTTCTTGACTGATGTGTGAATAATGGCTTGGGCTGTCTGGAACTGGAACAGACTGAATCATGAAAGGGAAGCTTTTGTCCAAGGTTAATCCCAGCTTTTCAGTTAAACATGAAAAACCAGTCAGTGAAAGGTGAGCAGACTTTTGTCAGTCCTGTCTCTGACTTCTTATTGCCCTACATGTTTTCTTCTCACAACACTGTTTTTCACAGAATATTTTGGCTAGTACATCATTGGGTTTATTCCATTTAAGATCTAATCTCTTTCAGAACAACTTCTGTTGCTTGCTACTCGCTCTTTTGAAATTCAACTACGATCAGGTAGTAGTAGTGCTGCTTATGACTAGACATCCTAATGTCTGCTATCACTTTGTGATGCACTCTCATTCCCCAGAGTCTCATTTCCCCTACCATTCCCTATTATTAAGCATTAGAAATAATAATAATAAATCAGATTAGTCTATTTATGTCACACTAATGTGCTCTTCATCAAAACAACACAAATTTAGCTCCCTGCTGTCGACTTTGATTATATAACAACCCTATTATCCTATAATATTTCATATTATCATCAAAGGGAAAAATCAGTTTGATCAGTGAAGCACCAAAATAGCTTTGACTGAGCGTGCTGTGATATGAAAACAAGAGGAAACTTAATAGAGCAATGCAGGCACAAGTCTCCACTTGGTCTTCATTACTTTATAAGGAATATCCTGACAGATCTAACAGGCACTGCTTTGCCAGAACTTTGTACATGCACCTGCCTTACAGGGATCCCTGTAGTGGGGCAGCCCAGAACGAGTGTTTGGATGTTCCTAGAAGAGTCCAAAATAGCTTCTTGGTTGTTGGTGAATGGAGAAGATGTACAGTGACCTTCAGCAGTAAACTTCTGTTTGAACTCTCTGTAACAGCTCATTAGGATGAAACAGACATTATAGAAAAGAAAAGAAAAGAAAGAAAAGAAAAGAAAAGAAAAGAAAAGAAAAGAAAAGAAAAGAAAGAAAAGAAAAGAAAAGAAAAGAAAAGAAAAGAAAAGAAAAGAAAAGAAAAGAAAAGAAAAGAAAAGAAAAGAAAAAGAAAATAAAAGAAAAAAGAAAAAAGAAAAAAGAAAAAGAAAAAGATAAGGAAATGAGGGAAGTGACCAAGTTAATCTACTGTATTGTACATTTTCTCATTAGTTCCCTAGTGCTTTGATCAATGAAATGCCAGGGCAGTAATCAAGATTATTATGAATCTGACCTTAAGCAAGGTAATTCCTTGTTTTCTCTGACAGATTTGGAGGGTTTTGTTTAGGAAAAAATAAAGCTTGATTTGTTGCTAAAAGCTTAAAAAGGAGCAGTCAGTAGAACAAGGATGGAGCATGAAAATGTTCCAAAACCTTTTAGTGCGTGCAGAGCAGAGGGCAGGGGTTTGGGTAGAAGTAGCTTTCAGATGAAGTTTATGTCCTCATTTAGCTTTATGTAATATTCCTGTTAATATTAAGATCTAATTAAGACAGTCATTTAAAATCTTTATGAGGAAGCTGGATGAGAGAGATGTGTTGGAGTGTGTCCATTACACTAATGTTATGGACTTTTTCATGCATATTTCAACAAGACACTATTACTGACTGCAATATTGCACAAATTACAATGAGAACCACACCACTGCTACTTTCATCAGCTAGAGATGTGTAACACTCACGGAACTGAAAAAGAAAATAATGCCTTTCTGACCAGCCTGCTATCATCTAACTTTTTATATAAAATTTTATTTTGGGAACTTCAGCAAGATAAATTGTAGAAAAAGGATTTTCCATCATAACAATTCACCAAAATTGAAACAAATGGAATAATGACATTGGACACAGAGAAATTGATTATGGATGGAAGACGCCCTGGGACTCTTATGCCAGTTAGTGTGAGCTCAGAGGCTGAATGAAAACCATGAAAAACTGATGAAACCCTTTGCCAAAATGCAGTTTTCCGTTCTTTAAGATGCATATTATGAATATGGCAAAACAAATTTCACCCCCATAAAAGTAGCAGGAAGGCAAAAAGAAAGTTGGGAAAACAAGAAATTGTTCTCAGAAGCAGGAGTAGTTCTGTTATTTCCAGTTGAAATGGCTGTGAGGTGGTGCTGAAGGACTGTTGAGCTTTCATCTGTGCAGAATCAGTCTGGGGGACTGACTGTCCTCTGCTCAGCCAAGGTCTACCCCAGTGTTCCACTGATAACAGCTGATGGGGAGATTCATGGAGTTTCTGTCTCTCCAGTCAGGTTTTTGCAGCTGTCTCCATTTAAACCAAGACTTTATTCAGCCAGCCCATCCCAAGCAGTGCTGGTCTCTGCTATATCCTCCCCCTGGTGCTACCAAGTACAAGAGGACATGAGCAAACTCTGTCCTTGTCTAAGGCCTGGGTAGGCAGGGCTTTCCTCTGAAGCCAACTGATTTGGGTGCCATGCAATGAGTCCTGATTTATACCTTTTTCTTGAGACTGGAATTTTATTTGTACCCTTTTCCTGAGACTTTTTTCTGTTTACTGCTGGACACTCTATCTGTGCCTCCAACTACTCCTCACCATGAACAGTCTTTCTTAAACCTAAGGGAAAGCAGTAAGACCTAAAACCAACAGTCATCCTGTATAATTCATGCAGCTGTATTTTGCTTTATGGAATGCAGGCATTCAAAGCTGCCTGCTAATTTTAGGCTGGAAATACTATCCCTGGAGCCTTCAGCCTTCATTTGTCTCTCCTTCCGTGAATATTGTAATTAATAAATATCCCAAAGCCCTCCTTCACCTTGCTTTCTGACAGGGTAAGGAGTTCTGCCATGTATCAACACCCACAACAGATTGGGAAAAAAAAAAGGAGGGGTAGTGGGGGAAAGATTAATGCTACAATTTTATTGGTAATTAATATTCACAGTTCCAGGCTGCATTGTCTTTTAGATCACTTTGAGAAATGCAGAGCAAACAAGAGGATGATAACATTTATCATAGCTGGCAAATTCACAAGTGGAGCTGGCAAATATAATAATTGAAACTATGCTCCATAATGCATCTTCCTCATGCATGAGTTCTGATACCACCATCCTGGCTTTGATTCATTGTTTATCTGGCCTGTGGAACAGCTTGCAGTAATTGCTGTATCCAGAGCACCACACTTGAGGCTAGAAGAGAGATCCATTTCACAGACAGCCACCCTCTGGCTTTCCCTACACCCTCTCCCCCCTTTCCCACTCAGACATTAACTCATTAGCTTGCCATTTCATGGACGTATGTTCAGGCCCAAGATCACCACATTCTGTACTCTGCCCCCTCATCTATTAATGAACAGCATTATGCTACACAACCAGACCCTGGGGAAGGAAATGTTCCTCTCTAATTACGACTGACAAAAGAAATCTACAGATTGATTAAAAGCAATATGTAGGGAATTAAGTTGGAAACACAACGTGGATAACCTTGAATGGGTGAGATCTGTTTCTTCCCTGGCTGGGACGCAATGAATTATCCTACAAGGAGAACTTTGGAGTGTGTTGGTTTGGGAGAAAGCCATCAGGAGAATGGCCAGCACAAATCTAATAAGCAGGTAAAGAGCCACAGTGGTTTGGCTCATTGTCTGTAGGTCACTGGTGAGGTCCATGGCATAGCTTCACATTAAGAAAGAGTCATGGCCTTCTGGCTTTAGTTTATTTTCCAGTGATCTGCAGGCACCCTCCCATGCAGGAGTGGCAGGAGGTATGAGAAGAATGGACCAGGGCTGGTTTTTAGTGGGGTGCATTGTTGTGGTGAGACCACCTTACCAACACCAGTGTCAAAGGGAAAGTAGGGAAAATTGTGTCTCCTAGAGCACCTTTCCTCTCCTAGTCCATGGAAGAGATCAGTTACACCAACCCTCCTGCTGTCTGCAGCAAATCCAAAAGGCCTGAACTGTGGTATCCTTGTCCATCTTTGATAGCAGCTCCCCAGAGCCATAGGAATATATGGGAAATTCTAATCTTTAGCTGAGTTCAGGAGGTCACAATACAGCAAAGAAACCTCTTCGTATTGACTGTGTTTGGACAGTTTCTACATCAAAATGTCATCAAAACTGACCTTTAGAGAAGTAACATTTATTCATTATCGCTGGCTCTCCCTGCAGAGTGGGTATGAAGCGCCTCAATCATAATTATTGTTCAGAGGATAATTAATCTGATAAAAGTATTTAATTATATTATCTGAAGTAGACTGTGTAAGTGATTTTGGCTTCCCAGAGTCTGAAACTGCAACTCTACAAAACAATTTCCAAAAGGCCTATTTGATAATATCACTTCTGACATGGGGTCGTGCCTCAGCTGTCCTACTGACAAGTGTCATTTTGGCATCTTGGCTGGAACTGGTGTTGGAAGAATCTGGGGAAGGGATTTTAGTTCAGCACCAATGCAGTGAGGCTCTTAATTCCCACTGAATTCAGGGCTGATATCTGACTTGCACACTGGGCAAGAGAAACCCTTCAAGGATGGGCTTCTCCTTAGAAACCAAGACATGGAACATGGGTGGCAGTGCCTTTAGATAGATCTAAAGCTGTTCTTTTCAATGCTTCCTGTGAAGTATCCATGACCTTTATCTCACCTCTCTGATTTGAAGCTCTTCTCAGAAACCCTTCTGAATGGTGAAGTGGTTTGAAGTTCCTTGTTCAGCATGCAGCAGTGGGCACATATAATTGTCTCCATTACTCCAGTCATCCAAATGGATCTGGGGGCCAGGTCACAGCAATTCATTGTGGTTGTGACCACCAAAACTTTCCCAAATTCTTCCAATTTCTCTAGCAGCTGCTGTCTTCCCAAAAGGTTGGCCAAGTGGGGCAAAAGACATGTATGTGAGATCCTTCTAGCAATGCAATTAGTTGGGTTTTTTATCTTCACTGTACATTCCTTTCAAGTTCTTCAGCTCCAGCTGCTCTATGGTGACTGATATTTCCATGCAACTTCTCTTTTCTTTGAAGAATTCATTACTGCCATGTGTGTTTTCCAGAAAAGATCCTTTTTAGCCTATCTTCTCAATGCCCAACATAGAGAGACACTGCAGTCAGAGGCATCAGTGGGAAATTCCTCTTGATTGATGATATTGTGCCCTTTTTATTCTCTTGGGAAGAGCAGAATCCTGTGTGGTCACCATTGACCAACACAACTAGTTTGCTCAACTCAATGATCTTTTGATGGCAATTTCCCTCTTTTTCAACTATTCAGCAATAATTGCACTGTGGCAGATCCTTTCTGTATAAATTCTTAGTGCAGGAATATTATTCAGCTGATTGGAGGACAAGTGTAATACCTGCATAACAAGAGAGAGATCCCAGAGTTCAGGTCACAAGAGGTTTAAAATGGTCAATCTAGCAGTTTGGTTTATTAAGTAATTTCTTGGATACCACTCTGAACACTCCTTTTTAGGACTCTGACAAATTTGGTTAATGCACACAAAATTAGTTTGGGTGTAAGTACTGTTGGCTTGACCTTGTCTGAAAAAAAAAAAGCTATTGTATGCTTCAGAAAGAATCCTGTCTGCTACAAAGCTTTGACAATTAAGTAATAAGCAGAAATTATAAGGCAATGGCTTTTTCTTTAGAATGCAAACCTAACCTGTCTTTTACAGAATGCACATTGCCTAAAATACCACCAATAATCCATCTGTTCGTTTTTTTCTTTTTTTTTTTTTTGCAAGGTCAGGAGTGAACTGTAGAAGAAAAAAAATGCTTTATATTTCCTCTTCCCTTGACTTGTTAAGATTTGTGTGGTTGTTTGTTGCCATTGAGGAGTATCAAGTAAAACTTTTGACCCTAGAAACATGATGGCAAAGGAAATTAATTGGAGCTGGATAGGTCAATGGGGAAAGGGAGGGGGGGCTTAACAGTTGTTTCCAGTAGGCCAAAAGAATGTGGATACTGTCTCTTCAAGGTGCAATTTCTTACTTCAACAAACTGTTCATCTATGAGAAACAGGGATAAAAGTGTTCAATTTGGGACCTAAGGAGTTTATATGGAAATTCTTGGATTTCTTCCAAACACACATACATGTTGCAATTAAATTGTGAATCCTACTTTGGAGACTGAGCCTTCCTGCTCAGACAGGAGCGTGCGTGTATGCGTGTGTTTGTGAGTGTGTGGTGATGCTGTGTCTCTTTTGGATCTCTTGACACTTTTTGGTGCATTTTTGTACTTCTTTGAATGTGCATATGCGGACTTACCGACGGTGTATTGACGGCATTCTAAAGGCCCTCAACAGCCTGAGATAGAGCAAAAATCTAAATTTCTACCCTGGTTGATACATTTTCTGTGCAGCACACAGAGCATTAGGTGCATGGTCATCTAGAAAGAGGAGCTGCTTGGCTGTGGAGACTGCACTTGGAATTTACCTCCTGGAAGCTGTTTTCTGTGCTTATTTCAGACCTCTAAACTTCAACATAGCTGTTGAGCTGGTCCTAGAAAATAAGAGTGATCAGGTCATAAGCATCAAGATGTGATTTGTTAAACCAGTGATAACTTGATTACAAAGAACCAAATTAAAGACTCTTTTGAGTTTTCATTTCTTTTCCTGGCCTTCTCCGTCATGGGAGAGGATGCCTTCACACATGGCCTTAGAATGCCGTACTGGAGTCAGAATGCAACAACAGTCAAATGAAAATAAGATGTATTGCAGCTTACTTAAAGAATGAAAACTGTATCACACAAATGTTTACAAGTCCAAGTAGACAGCGAACCCCTGTACAATATGTAATTTATGCAAGGGATTGCATCTTTTTTTTGTAATGAATGCACTACGCAACCCTGTATATATTTTACAATGTCTTTACAGAGAAAAAAAAAAAGAATCATTTACTGTAGTGTTGTAAAATAATGCACTTTTCTAATTTTTTCATTAAAAATCCTATGGCACGTTTTCAAATGTATATTGTTTCTTTTATATTGAATGTGGAAATGTTAACTTCCTGTAAAATTGCACTACAGAAGTAAAATCCACTGATGGAACTTATTTTGTTAAAGAAAAGTCCCTTGACAACCAACAGATGTTTATGATTATACAATATGTATGTGTGTGCATATATGTGTATATAGTGTATATGTAATGTATGTATATGTATATGCACACACAGACATATATCCAGTGATATGTGTATATATAAAATGATATAGGTCCAGATTTATATATGATTGTATTAATATAATATCTATAGATTGATAGATATATAGATATGTATATATATTCATACATACACACAAGAATCACAATGTACAAACCCAGAAAGGATTACTCATTAAATTTAAGGGGGTTGGGGGGCAGAAAGATGTCATATACAGAAGATATTTTGCATTGCAATAAAAGCTTTTTTGACAAAAGTACGTGCAGAGTGAAGTATGAACCTTCATCAAATACCCAACGATGCTGTTCCCAAAAGACTGCAGTTCAGAATAAGCAAAACCAAACTGCTCAGAGGAGGCATAAGGGCAGAGTCAGTGCATGGTGGGCTGGAGTCTGCTGTTGAGACTCCCCCCATCTTAACTTTGTGGAGCTAAAGGGCAGGATCTTAGGATATCAAAGTGAGAAGCGTGACTTCTCCTGACTTGAGGAGATCAGTGTTCCACTCACAAAATGATTCAACCTGTGCTGCCTAATAAAAGAGGGGAAGTGGTTCTCAGTGCTAATTTTAGCTGGCAGATATCGCCTTGAGGAACAAGCATGATTCCTTGTTTGGGATGGAGTGTGGGGCACTTTGTGCTGTGGTTGCCATCCAGGTAAGTCACAAGGGAAGCCAGGGACAGGCCCTCACTTTGTCCTAAATTATGTGATTTTGTCGTGAAAAAATGTTTTAAGATCACTTAAAGAATCAAAGCTATCAGTAAAGACAGGATCAATGTAAAACGACTGCATGACAAAGTTCTTTGGCAAGATTCACTCCACCACTTGCTAGATGGTTAAGGCACACCAAGGGAAAGCAAACAAAAAAATCCAGAGTTAATCAAGACAAACCAAAATAAACCGAAAGCTATTCATGTAGAGGTGGGGTGGGGATGACGCAAAAGAATAAAAAGGGTAAGGGTAAAAAGGAATATGCCTGAAGGCCCAACAGCACCTAACAGTATTTAACTTAACCGCATTTAAATGAAACTTAACAGCACCTTAACTTTTAGGTCAAACAACTCAGCAAAGCATTCACATAGGATTTACTGTGCCACAACAGTAACTTACTTACAAGCCTCACCTTCAAATCCAAAGAGTCCAAGCATCCAGGAGAGCAGCATTTCTCCCACATTTGCTATGGCATGTGCACACTTGCATGCAGACAGACATGAGGAGCCTGTACAAGGTACCTGTGAAAAATTCCCCTTGAAGGGAGCAAAATCCTCACTTCAGATGCGTTTGTATATTCTCAGCAGGTGATGGGCTGAGGAACTGGGGTATCAGGCCAGGATAGCTCATTGTTCTGTACAGTACAGCAAGTACAGCACAGCAAGAACAGCAAACTTGAGAGTTCTCTGTTTCAGAGCATTCTCCACTCAGGGAGGTGCTGGTCCAGGAGAGCTCAGAGGGTCTCACTTTGGGCTGCTGTTTATTGGCCAACAAGAAAGTCTTGGGCTTTGGTCACAACAATGTTTCCTCCTGGCTGCAATTCAGGTCACTAGCTTTCTTTGAAAAAAACAAAAAAAAAATCCAGAGTTCTGTAGCTTTCAAAGAAAGCTACACAACAAAAAGAACATCCCACTTGGGTTGTTATTCAGGCAGAAAAACGTTTCCAAGGCTGTTCATTAAGAAAAAAGGAAAAAGCAGGGCCTCATTAGACAGCACAAGTTCCTGGGAGCACACAGTGTTCCCGATAAACTCAAGAGGGGCTCATCCTGGGTGCTGTTCATCAATACTGAGGCCTAATGAGCTTTTCTCAGATTATAATGTGGTCTGGGGGAGGAGGCACCACCACAAGGGCTCCTGCATGAGCTACTACCACACCCTGCTACTAATGCAAGGATTGTAAAAGTTGCCAGGGTTAATAGTTCACATTTAAAAAACATCTCACTAATGGGAAGAATCCTCTCTTTTTTCCTTCTTGGTGATGCTGTGGCCAGAAGCTGATCCCAGCTGCACAGTGACAGAGAGTGAGAGGTTTTATATTTCCTTTCAGCAACCTTAATGAAAGGAACATCTACATGAACAGTGAGAATAGTTAACCATTAGAATAAAAAGCTGGTTGCAGCAAATTTACCAAGACATGCAGTGATAAAACGTTGACCAACTACGTGTTACCATATAATCATGGAATTGTTTGGATTGGAAGGGATCTTAAAGATCACCTCATTCCAGTCCCCTGCCATGGGCAGGGACACCTTCCACTTGATCAGATTACTCCAAGATTCATCCAGCCTGGTCTTGAACACTTCCAGAGATGGGGCAGCCACAGCTTCTCTGGGCAACCTGTGCCAGGGCCTCAGCACCAACTTTAATGAGATATTACAGTGAAATTGAGATGAGTTTGTTGTTATGGCCTTCATCTCCTCTTGCTTTTTATGAGTCTCATTTACAAATGGGTGAAGAACAAAAGAAGTCCTGTGTGTTGGTACACAGTCAGTGTTCAACACATCTTTATTTAGTGCCTGGCCTACATGAAAACAATAAAAAAAAGATGCATGTGACATCTTCATCTTCTGGTGAAGACAGGAGTACTTATGGCACAGAAAGGAGGAAAGCAGCAGTAACCACAGAGAAAAGGATACCAGAGCCACCTCACATGTGTTTTGGGCTGCATCAGATAACATTCTTTACTGGGGGAGCAGTGAGTGGCACAGATTCCCCAAGAGGCTGTGGGTGCCCCATCCCTGGGAATGTTCAAGGCCAGATTGGATGGGGCTCTGAGCAATTCTGGTCCAGAGAGTGGCATCCCTGCCCATGGCCAGGGGCTGGAACTAGGTGACTTTTAAAGTCCTTTTCAAACCAAATGATTCTATGATTTCTATGAACATCTCTAGCAGTTAAGATCAACTATTTCTTTCTTTTGGAGTGTTATTGAAAGCATATTTTATCATGCACAGAAAAGCTGAAGTGGTGTTGAACCCCCTTTGCTCCTTTTCCAAAAACCTTTCAGACTAATTAATTAAGCAATCAATAATATAGTCCAGAAGACATTTTAAAGGGCTCCAGGTAGTGCAGGAGAATTTGAAGAAGACTTTGCATGTTGAGCTTAACTACAGGAATATCAGATTTCAGGGGATGGGAGTAAAAATGAAGGAAAAAACCTTCAATCTTTCATCTATAAGCCATAGATATCATTATAAATTTGAAGAAAAGTCTGATTTTTTAAGGTTTGACTGCTGCCATGTGCATGGATCCTGTCTCAGAGGAGGAGGAAAGGAATTAAGCATCCTGCAGAAAAAAACAAGAGCCTGCTCAGTGCATATTCTGTTTGGTTGTCAGCAAACCACACATTTCAGTCACTGAAAACAGGTTTGTGTCTGTAATCATGCTGTGACCAAATCTCTGCATCTTTCTCACCTAAGGCAATATCTTTAGTTCAGTTTGTCCATTGTAAAAACAGTGACTTTTGAGGTGGAACAAATTAGGGAATTGTGCTGGAAGTATACCAAATAATGAGTAGTACAGAAGAGATAAATGAACTCTTCCCTGTTGTGCTCTCTCACTCTCCCAGGACAAGCCAATATCCAATTGAACAGAAGCTAAAACATTTAGAACTGAGAGAAGAAAATATTTTGATTTCTGATATCAAAACCAGTATGTTTAGGAATTTTAAAAAAACCAAAAAACATATTTCTAGGATCTTCAGAGCCAGGAAAACACCTGTTATTTGATTAAAAGGCAGAAAACAAAAGCTCTGGAAGACCTGGAATCAGTGTGTCAGTCCAAATTCAGCTACTGAAAGAGGTATAAAAGAGCATTTTTGCTGCTGGGACATGATTCTGCCCCTGTACTCTGCTCTGCTAGACCCCACCTAGAGCACTGTGTCCAGCTCTGGAGCCCCCAACATAAGAAGGACTTGGACCTACTGGAGTGAGTCCAGAGGAAGACAAAAAGATGATCAAAGGGCTGGAGCACCTCTGCTGTGAATTCAGGCTGAGGACTTGGGGTGGTTCAGCTGGAGAAGAAAAGGCTCCAGGGAGACTTTAGTGCCTCTTCCAGAACTAAAGGGGCTACCAGGAGAGCTAGAGAGCAACAAGGGAGTGACAAGACAAGGAGGAATGGCTTTAAAGTGAAAGAGATTTAAATTGATATCAGGAAGAAACTTTTTACCATGAGGGTGGTGAGGCCTGAGCAGAGGTTGTGTCAGAGACTGAATAATTTATTATAAATAAATTATATAGTTATAATTTATGGCTTAAACATCTTCATGAAGGACCTTTGCCCGTTAGAGTGAAAGTGTTTTACAAAAGCTGCAGAGAAGACCCCCACACCCTGAACAGGCCTTCAGACTGAGAGCTGCTGGTTGATGGAGATAAAGCAACAGCTCAGGGCTGGGGGAGAAGGATGCATTCACAGAGCACAATCTTAGCACCTTGAGGTGGAGACCACAGCCCCAGGGCTATGAGTACAGACCCTCCAAAGGGTGTGGGGAAGAGCTTTGGGGTGTGTGGTGGAAAAGCCTCTGCCCAGATGCCCAGTGACCTCTCATCCTCTGCTGTGCAGACCAGCTCAGCTGCAGGGGTCCCTTCCCCCCAGGGAAAAGCTAATCCACAGCAGAAGGGGTGTTGTGGCCCATCTAAGGCCCCTACAAAGGGGTCCCCAGACCCTGAACCAGGGCACTGCAGATGATGAAACAGCCCCTCAGCATTGCAAGGGACAGTGTCAAACCCAGACCCCTTAACAGAGGTGTTCCTACCTGCCCAAAATGAATATTAATCCATGGGATTCTATACTTCACAGTGTGGTGCAGCAGCGGTGACAGGGGACCCTCACCACCAAGAAGACCAGATGGAAGGGAGCAACGAGACATCACTGGGACCCTCTGATAGGTGACATGCTTCCACCTAACCCCTGTCCCTCTCTCCTTGTCCCTCACCCTCCATGCACATTTCTTTCTCTATTTCTTTTTTTATTTCTTTTCTCTTTCTTTCTCTTTGCCTCTTTTAGTATTAAATCAAATATATCAATTTTTAAGCACCAGCATCTACCCTCTTTTGGTTTAATCAGATTTTTTGTGTATATTTCAAACCTTTCTGGGTCTGATTAATTTTATTCACAGAGGCTTAACTTTCTTTGCTCTTCTGGGTTTAACCTGGTTCATAACAGATTGCCCAGAGAAGATTTGGATGTCCCATCCCTGGAAGTGTTCAAAGCTAGGGTGGATGGAGCTTGGAGAAACTAGTCTAGAGGAAGGTATCCCTGGCCATGTCAGGGGGGCTGGAATTAAATGATCTTTAGGGTGCCTTCAAACCCAACCATCTCATGACTTTTTATTCAGAGTATCCTGGCCTCCAGCATTTTACTGCTGGGAAATGCTGACTGATGAAGGAAAGGAAGAAAATGTCCTTGTGGATGAAGCCAGCACTGTGCCACTTTCATAGTGGCTGTTGATGAAAACTCTTGACTTTAATACTTGTCATGGATTCAGATGACCTCTCCTGACTTAGGTCTAGGGTTATTTCTCCCAGGTCTGGCTAAGGTAGGAATGTGTCACTTGGCTTCTAAGAAGGTGGAAATGCTAGAGATAGAAACTACCAACTTATACCACCCCAGTCTATACCAAGTTAATCTTTCCCTTCTACCTTCTAATCAAAGCTGAGAGGCAGGAAAAAACCCTCTGCTTTAATATCAATTTTGCTCCTACATACCTCCTCCAATAGCGGTCTTGTGTCACAGTACACCCCAATTTCACTCTGGAAATTCAGGTCATATGAATGAACTTGGTATTTCCAAAGGGAGCAACCTACAGCTGCAATATTCAAACTTAGGTTTGAACAAAAGGAGAACATATAGTGTGTCATGGTCCTTCTCTCCACAAAAGCCAGCAGCTACTTTTTCAAGGAAGAAAACTTCACTCCTTCCTCTGGTGTCCTGTGCTGCCCAGTGGACTGGGAGCAACAGCTTTTCTCTGTTTCACTGTTGTAGGATCTGAGTGTTACCAGCTGCATTTTGAGTAGTTGGATACAGAGGCAAACTGCAAGGTGCTGAGTTTTAGGACAAAGGTTTGCTGTGTTCTGCACAGAAAGGAGAGGGGAAAAGTCCAACTAACAACCTGAGTGACTTTGATCTCAAACTATGAGTTATGCCTCTTGATGGGTCGTATTTAGTCAGCACAACTATTGCTGTGCTTTTCTTTTGTTATTTCTTCTTCATAAAATGTAAGAAATTCTGTGTATAAAAAGGAAGCTGCTAAGACAGTTGAAATAACTTTACCAAGAGATAAAAAGAGACAAGGAGCAGAGACGAAGCATGGAGACAATGTCCCTCAATTCTAGATTCTTGTTGCCATTATGAAACACTGCACAGTAGAAGTGATCCCAGTTTTTCTTTGTCTCTGTGCTGTGCATGAGCTTTGACTAACATGATATGGGCTCTGCATTTCACAATTATTCTGATAGCAACTCATTGAATTTATATTACTGTAAACAAGAGGAATATTTAGACTAATGAGTTAAAATAATCTGTATTTTGATGCAAGAGCCTGTGGGGTGCTATGGGACAAATGGATGGGTGGCAGTGTAAGAGCCAAAACCATGGAGATAGGACTCAGATGAACACTGATGTGGTAAAAAAGAAGGGGGAGGTAGGGCAGCAATTAACAGAGTCTGATTTTCTTCTCCTTGGCTCTGAGTTCATGCTCACGACACACTTCTCTTCATAATCCTAATTCAATTTTCCCTATTCTTTTTTCCTTCCAGAAATGTCTTCAGAAAATTCTTTTCTACTCGTATTGTAAATTTACCTCTCCAGAAGTTGTGGTCACCAAGGAAGAACCCTTCTGCAACTATAAAACATGTAGATAGAGGATGTGGATGCTAATAGCTTCTGGCTCATTAGCACAAGAGCAAGTATCTGTGGGAGGTAATTGCTGTAAGGGTAATAATGTAGGAAACAGCCAAAACATCGATCTCTGTGTGAAGGTTAATCCCCAGGTGCTAAATCATTTGAATTAATCACCCAGAGCTGCAGGCAATGATTAGTGTCTGCTCCTCCCAAGGGAGAGGGATGGAGAGAGAGAGGGAGGAATCTAGAACACAAATCATGGAGTGTTTGCTGTCCTTTGGATATTCTCCACCTCCTTGCAACAGCCTGTAGGTCAAAAGGGCTTTGCCAGGCTTGGTCTTGTCAAGAGCCCTAATGCAAACAAGTCAATCAAGTCTGGCAGATCTGCTAACAAGAACAAGAGGTGACCAGATGCTGTTTAAGTGAAAGAGGGAGCTCTGGGAGGCCCCTTGGGCAGTGGCACCCCAAACACAATTGATTGCTCTTGGGTAATTTCAAGATGATTTTAGCCAGCCTTTGATCATTTAGATCCATCCCATGTTGATAGCAGGAGCAAAGGTCTCTCAAGTGAGTGACCATGTAGTTTCTTCTAGCAGATGAATTTCCAAATTTGCCATTTCTTCCCTGTTTTTCATTAGATAAGCTGACATGGTCCAGGGCTGAATGAGTTGTAGAAACAGAAGGATTCAGTCATCTTGCTGTAAAAAAAAACCATCATATTTTGCATATCTTGGCCTTTAGTGGAACAGTTGAAGGAAGTGATGATCTGGAGATGTTCCTGAGCTCCCTCCAGACGTCCCACAGCCAGAGAGACAGCACAAGGGCTCACATCCATCTTGAGGTCAGGGTTGTGTAGCAGCTGAGCTGTAAAACTGGGACTGAGGTCTCTCCTCAGCCCATGGCCATGCTGTATGGAATTTCCAGTCAGTTCTGATGGTGTGTGTTTCTGGACAAATACACAGAGGCATTTATTCTACCTCAGATTCACTGGGGAGCTACATGGCCTGCTCTACTCCAGCTCATCCTCTGTAGGAAACTGGTGTATAAGTAATTCTATTCCTTCAAGGACCCTTTCACAGGGTTCATCCTTACACAGGTTGAAAACCCAAAGACCGTTTAGCCAACCCAGCAGGTTCCTAGCAGGGTGGAGTGAAGGGCAACTAAAAGGGGTCATGAAGGACTGACCTCAGCCTTGCTCCCATTCTTCTCCTCAGGAGCTGGGAATGAAGAGATGAAGGCAGGACTGGGAAAGGTAAGGGCTTTCTGTTTGTTTCTCAGAATCCAAATTTACTTTTAACTTGCAGTGAATTAGTTATCTTGGTTTGAGTCTACTTTGCCCATGACAGTAACAGATAAGTGATCTCCCTGTTTTTAACTCAGTTCACAAGATTTCTGGTCCTTGGTTTTGGCTTTCTTTTTTTCCCCCATTGTGTCATGTTGAAAAGTGCAAGAGCAGCTGAGTGGGGGTTTGTCTTTTAGCCAAGGTTAACCCACCACAGCACCCAGGCAGGAACAGCTGTAAACAGCTTGGTCTGACTTTGGTCTTGCTCCAATTTTAAGAAGGATTCTGGGCTAGAGACCTCCTGAAGTACCTCCCAGCCTGAACAAGTCTGTGACTCTGTATTTGAATCAGTGTAACACAAAGCAGACACCTGCAATCAAGATTTACCCCACAGATATAATAGCAGTGACTTAAATAAAGTCTCTCAGTATCAACACTTCTCCAGACACAATGGATCTGTCTCTCCAAATGGACACAATGGAAGATTTGACCTGGTGTCTGTGAATGAGGAGGAAGTTTAAACAAAGCATAATCTAAGCATACTTAAAATAAATCTTGTGTAAATCTTAGTTATTTATGGACATTTTCATGGCAGCCTGGACTTCCCTAGTAATGATCATTCATACTCATATTCCAGTGGGCCCAAAGCATTGCACATGCAGCAGCCTCAGTGCCTTGCAGGGAGAGCTGTGCAGGCTCAGGTAGGGAGACATTAATCATTGAGGACATCCAGGTGATGGATGGCTGAGTGAGCAGGGCACAGCAGGCTTTCCTTCCCAGACAAGCCTGTGATAAGCAGGAGCCGGGGTTGTAAGGACATGATTATTGGTGTAGCTGTCTGATTACCGGAGAAACAGCAACAGAAGACACAGTCTGGTTGCAACTGCTTCCTTTTCCCTGAAAGAGCTCTGGGAGAGGTAAAGTCAGGCAGGAGATGGATGGCCCTGCAAAGGCTGCAGCCCCGTGAGCTGCCTGTGAAGCAGAGTTATGTACAGAGTGCCAGACCTAGGAGGCTGTGCTGCTCCCTCTGCTTCTAGAGGAAGTGGTGACCCTGTACCTAAAGAAAAGTTGTAAGTTCAGCCTCTCCTGGCCAACCTGAGCCCATGGAAATTCATAAGGAGATATGGGCTTTACATCTTTAACCACTTATATAGCTTTATATCTTTAACCACTGACTGGGGAGAGGGCTGCTGAGATTAGGGGCAAAGAAACAACTGCACTCATCAGCATTGCCACATCTTTTCCCTCCCCTGGAAAGCTGTCAGAGGTTCAGTGGTGTGTCTGGACTATCTCCCCCAGTGACAGGAAATTTCCTTGTGTAGTAAAACTCTGATGCCAGTGCAGAGAGCAAAACCCCACTCAGAGAGACAGGTTGTTGACAGGCAAGTGTCTGGGTCATGAAACCAATATGCAAACTTATGAGAAAAGTTTTCTTCAGCAGAAATCTCAATACAAGGAGAGAGACCAAGAATGTGAAAAGAGATGATCTTCCTTCTAGCCACCTCCTAACATGGACTCAGGTGTTTGCTGTGGCACATAACATGAAGAGAATCTGAGCTCCTATACAGATCTCAGCAGGAAGAAGTGCCTTACACAGACTCCTCATCTTCTCCAGTCAGCTGAGTTAGATGTTACAACTCCTTATCTCCATTGACTTTATCAAGAACCGTGTTCTGGTGCCCCTTATTAGAAGGCAGTGTGAATAAATCACAGTCACAGGAGCTGAGAGCCCCATGCTGCTGCAAGCAGGGGACTCATCCCTCCAGTTCAGTGGTGTTTTTCTCAATTGATCCATGGGAAAAATGACCACAGAAGGGAAAATGATACTGGTGTGTTAGTGAAGACTCTCCCACATAGTCCTATCATACATAAAAAATTACCTTTCCCCAAAAATAGCTGGGAAGTTGGGTGACTTATAGAGCCTAAATTCTGTTCCAGCAGCTGGTTTCACAGTTCTGCTTGTCTCCTGTACATGTGGCCTTCCATTTGGGTTCAGTCTGTTCTTTATCTGTTCCATCCCTGGCTGAAAGACAAGGATGTTCCTTATCACCTTAACTTCTGGACAGGAAGTTATTCAAAAACTCATCACCACCTCTAGGGATACTTCTGAGGGGATAGACTGTGGCAGTGATTTATTGGTCTAGAAGAAAGAAAAGAAATATTTGCATTCAATTTTCAATAAGCAGATGGCACACGGCTTTTTTTATACTGCAGTAAATTTTGAAGTCCCTACTGAAAAATAAGAAAAGTGAGTGTATTCACTTTTATTTCAAACTTCCCCTGTTTCCATGGCAATATCCCAGTGAGGCACCAAGAGTAGATGCTGGGATATGAGGTATTAAACTGTTCTTTTTCTCTGCATAGTGAAAGGCAATGCTGAGATCCATGTGTAAAGAAAAATGAGCTAGGAATGACATGGGGATACTGTAGAATTATTACACAGAGGAGGAGAAATTCCAAAACCCTGTGAATCCACAGAAGGAAAAGGTAGATTTGTCCCTTTGTTTTAACCCAGGGCAATTCAACTGATTTTCAGTAGAGCTTTACCAGCAGTAAAAAGATGGAATCATTCCCACATGGAATGGGTGGTTGGATGGAGCCAGACTCCAGCTGGAGCTGTGCAGCAAAAGGATGAGCAGCACAGACATGAACAGCAGAAAGTGAAATCCAGGGAAAAAGGCATCACAAGGAGGATGGCCAAGTCCTGGAACAGGTTGCCCCAGTGCTAACCTTGAAATAATCAAAGTCTGACTGGAAAAGCTCTTCAGCAGCTTGATCTAATTTTGAAGTTGGCTCTGCTTTATTCAGAGGTTAGATGATCAAGTTCCATTTCCACTCTAAATTGTTCCATTATTTTATGTATCCCTGTCATGGGCACTTCAAGAAGCTTCCTTTTTTCCTTTCACACTGTTTATTTTGCCTATTCTGTAGGAAAGTCAAATTAAACGTTCCTACTTTGGTTGCATCCTTTTGCAGATCATTCTGTTTCACACATTTTGTTTATAATGAATAGGAAAAAAAAAAAGCCAAATTTCTCCACTGTTCCCTTCTCCTCAGATTTAATGTTGCCCTTGGCTGACACATCACAATGCACCTGACTGAGCTCTGTATTTACTGTTTGCTTCAGTAATTGGAGGCCTTTGATACCTCAACAACCAGAAATGTGTCACCTCTTCAGATAAAATGTGTCACCCAAGTATCATTAGCCAGCTGAGCAATATAACAGGATTATATGATAATTCACTTTGGAAGGGACCTTAGGAGATCATCCAGTCCAGCCTTGTGCCTGGAACAGGACATGGTAAAAGTTGATTTATACAAACTCACTGATTCAGAGAAGGGTGTAGAATAGAACTAACAAATCAGAGGATCAGAGTTATAACAGACATTGGATTGTTTTCTCTAATAACAGTGAAAATATATGTAGTGATCTGGTGGTGGTGGTAGTAGAAGTAGTATGCACTGAAGTCCTTAGCCTTTAGAAAGAAAAATATTTCCTTCCTATACTCTAGGTGGGGAAATAAACAAAATGGACATATAAGAAGTATATTGGAATAATAATTTTGCAAAATCACAAATTACATGACATTTCTGAAAGATGCATCCCTATCACACAGCTGGAAAACATTCACACTGCCCTCAGTCCCAGGCCAGTTCCTTACAGCTAAGAGCACTCTTCTCTCTAGTGATAGTTTTTGTTCTTTTAGGGCAGGTTTGCCCCAGCAGCATTCACCAAAGCTTAGGATCCTTTAGTGGAGAAGGTGATAAGAAGAGGATCTTGCCTGTGACTTGGGAAAGAAATTGAGATCTCTTTTTAACTTGCTGCAGGTGGGAAATGTGAAGGTTATTCTTTAAGTAGGTCAAACCCATGAATACATTTTTTCCCCCAACTTTCAAGCTGGGCCAAGATTCCAAGTGGCCAAAACTTCAGTGACACTGTCCCTGCTGTTAATGTGGGGCAAAGGAATGAGATGAAAATCTCCACAGCACAATGTGAAGCCATCTGCAGCTCTCTCCTCAGAGTAAGGTTCTTGGATCAGATCCTACTCAGCCCTTATAAGTTCACCTATAGTGATAGGACACATTTTGTAGTAACTCTGAAGTGGCTACCAAGAGGAAAAGTAGCTGGTTTCCTGAATTCTTCAGGTCAAAGTCTGTCCTGCTATGGGTCCCAAGAAGTCTGGTGCATTCCCTTTGTTCTTGTTCTTACTGTACTTAATTTATTACTTTTATGTTTTCATTGCTGTACTCCCTTCAGTCCCTCATGGAACAGCCACTGCTTTGTGCTTTGAACAGTGACTCTGATCACTGAGCTCGTTTCCTTCTTTAGTTACTCCTGGAAGAGGCTGGTTGGGATGCTCCCACCTTCCCTGTGCTTCTGCCTAAAGGCTGACACAGGCTGGGAATGCTTCCTTTTGTCAGGGGTTCCTAAAACAAATGATGACATCGATTATAGTGAGTAGTTTAAGAATAATCTGAGCTTACTTTTCCAGGGAGGCAGGCACTAGCTGGGGTCTGAGGTCCTGCTAAGCCTTTTAACCCATCACTAAAGGATCCCCATAGGTCTAAAGCTCAGGGAGGGCAAAACAAATTCTTGGTCTGCAGAATGACCCATCAGAAAAGTGAGACTGAAACCCACTTGGCACAGCTCCATCTCATGATAAAGGAGCTGTGTCTTCATCTCTAGGGAAAAAGAAAACCACAGCTTTTGAAGTGGGCAGTGATCCATGTCACTGGCAATGTCTGAGTTCTACAAATGATTTGGTTGGGACCACTTTAGTTGTTGAGAAGAAATTTAGAAAGAGCCCAAGTTTGTTCTGATTTCAGGAAAAGGATTTGTAGATTCAGCTGACATTCACTGTGACCCATCCAGATCTGGAGGCTGGGTGGGTTCTAGCAAAAAAGACTGGCAGTACCTGGCTAGACAGGTCGTGTTTGAACACTGACCACCCTGCAGGTGTACCCCAAACACCAGACAGCACCAACTGTTCTGTAACTATTTAGGAAAGGAAATGCTTGCAGCAAACACTTTCTTCTGTAGCAACAGATGGCTTGAAGCTGCCACGAGTGAGAATTCCTAATGAGGTCCTTCCAGAGGAGCTCCTGCGAAGGGCAGAGGAGGGAGAGAAATGAGTCCTACATTCACAGAAGTGCTCATCTGCCCTCATGCTGTCCTCCAGCTGGAAAGGAGAAGCAGAATCACACTTCCTCTTTTCAGGGATTAATCTCATTCAGTGAGCCAAGCCAATTACACAATTAAATAAACCAAACAGAGGGGTTTTTTTTAAAGACATGAGCTGGAAGGTGGCTTGTTTTCAAAGTTCATTGTTGATACACTTTTGTGGCATGTGGAGGATTGGGATGGAGCTTTCATATTTGCAGAAGCAATGATGTGTGAGTGGAGGGCTGTGCAGAGAGTGTGAGGCACAGAGACACCTTTGCCATGTCTGCTGAAATCTCAGAATTTCAATATTAATAATATTAACACACAGAGAGGCTGAAATAAAATGTATGCACCAGGGCTTTGATATTTAAATATGGTCTTTTCAGTGAGCAGTGGAAGATAATGAGATGTGACAGGGAGAGCAGTTCTCAGAACCACAACTAATAAGGAATTTAGACCCCTGAAGTTACTTTGTGGGATATCTAATTTTCACTCCTCTGGCTCTAAGAGTAGAACTGAGAAGTCCTGCTTGAGATATACAGGTGTCCTACATTATGTACACAAAATTGTGAGTTAAATTTGAGAGAACAGAGGGTTCTGCTGCCTTTTAGAGTGACCTCAGCAGGATGAAGAAATGGGCTGACAGAGCTTCATGAATTTCAACAAAAGGAACACCAAGTCCTACCCCTCAGGGAGGAATAACTTCAGGCACCAGGAGCAAGTTACTGGAAAGAAGCTTTGCAGAAAAAAACACAGAGGTCCTGGTGCACAAGTTGCACAGGAGCTGGGAAAGTGCCCTTACAGCAAGAAGAAAAGGCCAAGAGCCAAGGGAGGTGGTTCTTCACCTCCATCCAGCACTGGTGGGACCCCCAGGAGTGCTGTGTCAGTGCTGGGCTCCTCAGCAGAGCAGAGACATGGACATGCTGGAGTGAGTCCAGTAAAGGGCCACAGTGATGGGTCAGGTGTTGGAGCTCCTGACATATGAGCAGAAACAGAGACATATCCATCCTTGAGAAGAGAAGGTTCAGGGGAATATTGCCCTTGTGTATAAATGTTTGATGAGATGAAGTAAAAAAGATGGAGGCATCTTGCAGTGTCCAAGATGTCCTCAGTGGTTTCTAGTGACAGGACAAATGGAAATGACAGAAACTGAAATAGAGGAAATTCCATTTAAATGTAAGATAAAACATTTCTCTTGGAAGGATGGAAGTTGAGGGAGCACAGACTCTGGAACAGGTCACCCAGTGAGTCTGTGGAGTCTCCATCCTTGGAGGTATTAAAAATTTGAAGGGACATGGCCCTGAGCAAAGTCCTTTAGCATCATGATGAACAATCTTATGGACTTAGAGAAATAGCTTATGAAAATGCACATGGACAATAAAGTCCAAGATTTTAGAGAATAAATAGCCTTTGAAAGAGGTGAGATATAAACTGTCCATTTGCAAATTACATGCCAAAAGAAGGAGTAATGCCCACAGAGACAGCAATGGGCTGCCTACTCTCAATGTTCAAAGAACTGAATGTTTGTCCAGTGAGAGTCCTGGTCAGAGCTTCTCTGCAGATACAGTAGTTCCTGATGGCATTCTCATATTTGACATAAAGAATGTGCCTAGCTGGGCTACCATGTGGTTGGGAGGTGGATAGAGTGGGACTGGAATGGTTCTGCTGATTTCCCTCAAAACTAGAATTCATGGATCATTTAATCACAGATTCCCTAATAGCTCAGTGCAGTCTTGATCAGAATGCAACCAAAGGCCACACACATCAGCAACATTTATTTAGTTGGATAAAATGTTTTCATCAATTTTCATGGCCCTGTGGGTCTGGAGAGGAAGGATGAGGCTTCACTCTGGCATTAGACTATAGCTGTTGTGAGGGGGAGATAATTTTCTTTTACAGTGAGTTAATAATTTATTCCCTGACCAGAAGAATATTCATTAAATAAGTGTGGTGGCCATCTGGGCAAACAGAAGTCACACCAGGCTACATCCAAAAGACATTATTCTGTCAAATGCTACTGGGGCCAGGCCACGGTGTGGGGATGGGATGCTGCAACACTCTTCCTGATTGAGTAAGAAATTGTTGGATCTGAGGAATCTGGAAACTTAAATTATGAAAGAGCAAAGGGATCTATGCATGGGTTGTCTTTTGTGAGGCAGCCAGATGGTGAATGGGTTGTGCAAGTCCTTGAATAAGAAGCCTGAGAAGCATCTTTCAGCTTATTAGCTGAATCACAGAGTGTGAAAGAAACTTCGAAACCTGCTAGACTAGAAAGTAGCATATTTATAGAAATGTCTCTGTGAGCTGCATTATCTATTCCTGCACTGCACACTATGTCTGGTATTACTACTATTTGTTCTTACCTTAGTGCAGCTTGTAATGAAGAGATCTAGAGATAATGGGCTAATACCAAGACCTCCCATCCTTTTCTCATGCCAGGCCTTAAAATGAAGATACTGAGATGGTCTAACAGTACTCAATTCATGGAAAATCCCAAGGAAATGGGAATGTAGCCCCCCTCACCTGCCACAGGCTGCCTGGCAGCATCATGCACGGGAGAAATGAGAATTTTCTCATGGCCAGAAGGTCTTTGATGTGCAGCAGACCCAGGAGCTTTGTGCTGGGACCACGGAGTCTGCAAGGGCTCTAAGGTAACACTGCAGAGACACAGAAAACAGCAGACACAGCGGGAAGAGACTCATTCCACTAGGACAGTGTCCTGAGAACATGGTCCTGTCCTGGGAAGAGTAGCTTGGCCCAGAGCCCCAGGAGCAGGAGCAGCCCATGAATAGTCTGGGTTTAGGGAGGCTGCAGTTCATGTATTTCAATTTGCCTGAGAAAAAATGTCAGTGAGTGCAGCACCTGACACAGAGACAGTCCTGCTTTTCCATAAGGCAGTTTTGGAGCCAATTCTGTTACCACTAAAACAAAAGTAGTTGGATATATCAGGCCTGATTATGGATGCATATGCTGTGAGACTTTCAGCTCTTTCCCTGAGTGTCTCTGTACATTTCTTGGTGCCAAAGCTAAGAAGATTGAGGATAGTGTGAGAAACAGTTCCATCCTTAATCAGTCAAAGCCAATTCAGTGAGAAACAGATCAGTGCAGTGCAGAGGATTAGCCCTAGCAAAAGTCCACAGCACTGCAGAATAGAGAAAGCAGCTCCCGTGGTCTTCAGGAGATGCACAGATAACTGTCCCTGGAGTGAACCAAATGTGCTGGCACAGGGAACAATTCCCTTGAGCAGCATTCCCCAGGGAAATGGAGCACTGGAGAGGTTATGAGCTGGCTCCATGTCTGTCTCCTCACACAGGACAGGGAGGGTGGGACTCAGCACACAGGGTGATGAGTGGGGGTGGACATGGGAAGGATGTACCAGACCCAGAGCATCCCTTTTCCGGGTGAGGAACAGCTCCCTGCCAGTGCAGCTGGGTGGGCTCTACCCAGGGACCTCCTTGGTGGACAACCCAGCCTTGCTCTGCACAGCTGGGATGGAAGGAGAGGGGGGAAAGGGGAGAGGAGCCTTTGTGCAAGGGCTGGATCCACCACTGAAAAGCCTTGATCTTTGTGTGTGGCATCAATTAACCTGTGCCCTCTAGCAAAACAGTTCCTGCTCTTCTCCCCACATCCCACATCCACCAGCTGCTTTCAAAGTCACTGCTTTTCACACCAAATTGCTGCCAGGTGGAGGAGGGGAATCAGCATAACACATGTAACCTTTGTAAATGTTTTACATCAAGTGTATTTTGTGGCCACATGTTATTGGGCAGGGGGGATTTGGGGGGATCACTGTGTTTCAGCACATTATATTGACACAGTATCAGGAGTGACTGCTTTGGGTGATGCTCTACTGCTGCCTTCTGCCACCACTCAGGGCTGGAGAATGAGCTTCATAAGGAATTAAGATCTGCTGTGGAAGTAGGAAGTATCTGGCCACTGTAGAGAAATATTTCTCTGTGGGATTTTTTTTTTTTTGAGATTTATTCCTTTAAAAGCAGTTGGGGTGTTTAAAATTAAGACAAAAGCTACTCCTTTGTGGAAAAAAGGCTAGATAAACTAAATTAGTTTAAAACTCACAACTGAGGGGATAAATCTCTACCTTACAGGCTTCCCCTGAAACCACATGGAATCCTGGTCCTTTGGTCCTGAAGACAAAAGCCAGAGCCAGATCTCCTGGGGTGCAGGCAATGCTCCCATAACTCAGCCCTGCTGAGCTGAGGGTCTCCATCCACCCCAGCTGCAGATTCAATGGACAGAGGCATTCCTTGGTGTCAGGGAACTTCCCAGCCACAAATTCTAGGTCTGACGTGATTTTTGTACATCTCTACAGACACTAAGGCCTCCTGATCTGCCCCTGTGTTTCAATCACCTGTGCCCATGCAAATAGCAGAGGAGATTCAGCAGCCTATTCCCTGGAACTGGAGCTGGCCCCAAACCATTGAATGCCAGCACTGGATACCATCCCTCCTCAGCTCCCCCACTTTATTATGTAGTGCAAAGAGGGTTTACAGAGGTGTTTTAGCTTCAGTGCTTGTCAAACTACTGAAGCAGCTAAAGTTGAGCTGCCTGAGGAGTAAAATGCAGCACTCAGAATCATTAAAGCACTTCAAGTTAATAATTCAACCATCACTGTAAGCAGAGGGGAGCTAAAACCAAGACCTCACAGCCAAACCCAAAGTTTGGGTGTCTGGGTGTGTAGAATTCTGGACTATGTTGGATTTTGCTCCCTCAGTGAGTATTTTATGGGTAAGGCTGAGTTTTCTGCCTCAATTTTTTATTTTTCCCAGCCAGGATTTGGTCTGGTTTGTTAAGTGCAATACAGGCTGCCCAGGTAATATCATGTGCCTCATCCAGACTTGTGCATTTTTACCTTGTTTATCTCCCTTCTGCAAGATAAATATTCAGCTTTTGGACTAGTAGGTGGATAAATTTTCCCCAAAGAGCCAAACTCAGCTCTGGGAAATGGGCTTGCAGCAACATCCCTGCACAGGGCTGACAGGGGTGGGGAGGATGGGACCTCTCTGACTGAGTAGGTGTTTGAGTTATTGGGGAATTTAATTTCTTTTCCCTAAGCACTCCCTTCCTTTCTGTGGAAGTTATTTTTTCACTTGCTCTTTAAACTGATGCAAAGTGCCTAACATAGATATCAGTATCCAAGCCTGCTGCAAGTATTAATGGATAATTGAAGCAGTAATGCAAGTGAATGGGAGCATCCTCCAGGATGTAATTGACTGATGTCCTCAATTCTGCAGAAATTCACAGACCACCAGCTGGTCCAAGGTCTGCTGGGGAGGAGGAAAACCCACCTACATACACAAACACAGATTCTGCCTTGTTTTAGGGCTTCCTGCAGCTTACAGTGACATTTGAATGAAAAATATTATTTCTGAAAATAATAACTTCAGTAGTTTAAAAGAAATATAGGAAGGCAATGCAATATCCCTGCAGGTACAGATAACCTTCTGGGACTTACACCTGGGACAGAGAAGGTAAAGCATAACTCACAGACAATGGAGAAAGGATGAAAAGAAAAATTCTGAAGAGCTTTCATCAAAGAAAATTGAATTTGGGGGATGAATTTGCCCCATAAATCTAGGAGTAAAAATAGCTGAGGCTGACTGATAGTGGTCTGAAAAATGAGTTCAGTCAGAACGGTCACAGCTGTGATGGATAGGGGAGCTGCTTCTTATCAGGTCAGGCCAGTAATGGAAAGGCAATGGGATAATCATCAAATAATTCTTTTTACTACCTATCAGTTACACATAAGTGGTTGCCTTACAGAACCAGTTAACTGGTGACAGTAAATCTGAGCAGAGCCTGCACGCTTCAAATGAGGGTCTCCTGGTGCTCCTCCCTTATTCGTTGGAGTGCATTTTGTTTTTCTATCTCTGATGTTGCTGGGTTAGCTCTGAATAAGTGCTGTTGCTGTTTGATAGTGTCCTGGTACCTGTGAGAAATGTGCCAGGGATGCCACAGTAGTTTCCAGCAGACATGCATCACCAGCAAGCCCCCCTCCCCAGACTGAACTGGTTTTGCCAGTGCAACTAAACTGAGATGCCTTAAGAGATTTATTTTTCAGATAAAAGCTGAAGTCATGGCTCTGCCTACTAAGAATAATGCTCCTTTTACTACTGTTAATGCTCCTTTTACTATTGGTTTTACTACTGCCAATACTACCATTACTACAGGTGATACAGCATAACAAGTAGTACTATGGTAAAAGCAACAAGGAATAATCATAGTAAAGACATTTCCCACATTCTTCCTGAGCACTAGAATTGCTCTGGCAAGAATGAAAAAATGGCACTGGTTGCCCAGCACCATGCTTTGATGGTGATGACTGCCCACCCCCTTTGATGGCTGTGGTTTATCCATGCAGGGGTTTCTGAGGGTGTCACTCTGGAGCTTTGCTATGGGGTTGCCTTTAAAATGAGGTTGAAGGGAGTGAAGGGGGGGATGTGTGAAGATAAATCACCTGGTGGGACAGGTGGGGCTGGGAGCAATTGCATCAAAGCATTAGAGTGTGTGATAAAATTGTGACCATAGCCATGTTCACAAAGATGTGAAATATGTCTCTGAAGATCAGTTAAAATTTTCAGAGCAGAAATTATGCCCATATAGGCAATTACTTGGTAGCTCCTTGTGTTTCCATGTTGAAATATACTCCTGTTTTGTAAAACATTGCCCTTTACAGTATTCTGAGTCACCTGCTGTGCTGAGGCATGGTGCGTACTTAGAACAGCCAGATCAGGATCTTTTTTTTCCCCTGACACTGATTTTTCTCACTTTAAAGGAGACAGCCCCAGAACTGGGCAGTGATGGTAGCTACTGGTATGGTACAGTCCCAGTTGTTTCTGTTATTTAGGAAAGTCTTCAGAAAATTTTAGGCTGCTGAGGTGTTGGTGGTCATGAGAGGGTTTCATCCACCAGTGAAGTTACCAGGGATCTGTGAAGCAAATGGAAACCTGCAGCCATGTTCTCCTCAGCTGCAGGGTGAAGGTACTGACTTTCTCCTGAAAAGGGGCTGGGTTTTATTATTGCTTAGTAAATTCTTCAGTGGAGTCCTAACTTTGTGCAGGGTTTTTTCATGAAAGGAAAATGTTGATTTCTTTGTGTCTCCTCTTTTTGACATCAAAAAAACTGCTGGAAGAAAAATACTCACCATTTGCTTTCTAGTGATGCTATCTTTCTTCTCCTCATCAGTCAATCCTCACATTGAGAGTTTCAGCTATTCACAAAGCTTTGCACTATTCCTTCCAAAGCACCAGACTACTCAGTGAAGCCTGAGTTATCTCATGAGTTTAATTAGTTATGTGACTTAAAGGAAAACACGGTTGCAGTTTCCCACATGCCATGTCACACTGTGCATCTGTCAAAGAGGCAGTGGGAGTCTTCCAAGAAATGCCTGCCCTATTATTCAGAAAGCCAAGGCCTTTTGTTCCTTTCAATGACAGCTTGACTTAATAATTAATGCCTAGGACTATGTAAACATGAGCTAATGAACCCTCACACTACCCTAAGGCTAAGGATTAGCATTTCCCTCACACCGAGTGGGAGACTGGGCTCAGCAAACCCTTTTGTGTCTTCTTTTCTGCTTATGATGGCCCAGGAAACTTCAAGACTCTGATGTCCCTGTAGAAGAAACTGGCTTTAGGCAATGAGCTGAAACAGGAGGTTTTTTCATTCAGGAACAATATAAAGAAACACTGAGTACAGTGGGTCTGTGCTTCTGGACTCTGAGCTTGCTGGTGGTCCAGAAGGCCAGAAACCAAAACAAGCAGGAATTTGAGCTGCTGTAAGTGGGGTTGGCTAATATAAATTCAGTTTCCATGTCAAAATCATTCTTAAGGGACCATGACTCTCACAGCCTCGTTGACCTTTCTGAAAGTTTGATGTCATAGACTGAGATACACAGTGATTAGTCAGGCTTGTCACTCCCTCTCATCTCATAAATCAATAGAGAAATGGAGAATCCTTGAAAAATTCAATAGTCAAATGCAGGTGCAAAAAGTGAAATAGGACTCAGGTCATGGAAAAGAATCGTGGCTCAAATATTATCAATAATAAAAAAACTTAGATAATAAACCCTTGAGCATTTCCTCTTAGGAATGCAAGACAAACAGACTACCAGAAGCAGGAGTCTCCTGCTCCACAGAATAACTCCATGGAGTTTATAAAGATGCAATGAAGCCAATGATGTTCCTCTTCTCTTCCCTGTTGTATCTACAAAAAGCCCCAAAGATTCACCTGTGCTCCTGTGCCATAAAACTTTCAAAAAGATAAAACCATAACCAGACTTCAAACCTACTGGTAAGATGAACAGGACAAATCTGGTTTCAGGCACCCATTCCATAGCCGTGCTTTGCCCTGGCTCTGTGGATGGCTCACCAGCTAAGCTGATGGACAAATACTGGGTTTTTGGACCATGTCTCTGGAAGAAACTTATGTTCCCAAGACACATAGGTTTAGGTGACACCTGATCAGTGGTTTTCAGTATATTGGTTATTCAACAATAGCTAAAAGTGCTTGCAAGGATACAGGGAAATATCTCCTACAGCTTTGTTTCTGTGCCTGAACCCAGGAGGTTTATTTCACTGGTTCACAGAGCATCACAGATGCAGTCTTTGTCATCAAATCATTGCTGACATTGACACCTCAGAGTTCAAAGCTCTACCCAGCTCTGGTGTCTCTGAAAACAACATTCAGCCAGGGGGCTTTTTCAATAGAGAGGATATTGTCACAGTCATAAAAACAGGGGGCTTCTCTATTACAGGGTTTTTTTCAGTATTTTCTGCAAAATGGTGTTCTCATCCAGTAATGGGAGTCATGCAGACCTCTGTAAACACATTCCGTAGCCTGGAGAAAAGGAGACTCAGGAGAGACCTTATCACTCTCTACAACCACCTGAAAGGAGGTTGTAGCCATGTGGTGTTGGCCTCTTCTCCCAGAAAATTAGTGACAGAACAAGAGGACACGGCCTCAAGCTGTGCCAGGAGAGCTTCATGTTGGACATCAGGAAGAATTTCTTTATGGAAAGAGTTGTCAAGCATTGGAATGGGCTGCCCAGGACAATGGGGAAGTCACCAATCCTGCAGGTGTCGAAGAAAATACTGAATGTGGTACTTAGTGCCATGGTTTAGTTGACAAGGTCTTTTTAAATTTTAATGATTCTGTGATTCTCCTTCTAAGAAGAAATGAGCACTATTGGTTTAACCAAGTCAATCAAAGCTTTGGCAGAGCCAATAACTGGATCCAAATCTCCCAATATCTTCCTGTGTTTGCACATCTGGCTGGACATAAAACTGAAACAGGGTTGTCCACCTTCATCCTTCCTTTTCAATGGCATCAGAGGCTTAAATGCCACAGTCAAAACTCTTCTTTCTTATCAGGCTGTGGATGCAAAGCTTGGCAAGGAAGGGCCTACAGGGGAGGGAGAGACCTCTTCTTCAAAGCAGCTTAATCCTGGCAGGGAATTGCTTCTGAGCCCAGTGCTGGATGTCACCCTGCCCTGCCTGCCTCTGCACTCTGGTGAGGAGAAATTCCATGGCTTAAGCTTCTCCCTGTGCCTGGGGATTCTCCCCAGCGATTACAGTGGTGATGCAGCAGCAGCAGCTCATCACTGACTCATTCATCGACGTCTCTGAGAGGAGCAGGGGCAGGAGGGAGACCTGCATTTCTTTCATTAATATTCCAGAATCTCTGTGAAGCTGGTGAGGAATGCCTGAGACCGCCTGCAGAGAGAAATGTTCACCTTTGCTTCCTGTGGGAAGCTGCCTGTGGCATCCCCCACCCCTCTGAGTCAGAGCTGGCAGCTCTTCACTGTATTTGTTCCCCTGGATATGGGCAAATGCTTCATGTGGGAAAATGGGAAATGAAAATATGTTCAAAGGACAGTCACTGGCACAGTGGAGAATGGCGTAGCTTTCCACACAGCACAAGGGAAAATAAGACTTAAAAATAGCAGCATTAATAATGTATATGTGTGCCAAAGCAGCATGAGCAGCCATGAAGAGCTGCATGTTGCACAGCTTTCCCCAGTTCTTTGTGGCAATTGCCTTGGGAGGTCTAAAAGCTCACCTTTGTCTCAAGCTGAATTTAAAAGGGCCTCTTTTGTCAGTTTGTGTGTTACTACAATGTTCTCAGTACCCTGGTTCTTTGCCTGCAAAGCTGCCATGCAGCAGAGCCTGCTGGAGTACTTATCTTGGTGTCTGACATGATTTTGCCCTGAACATGTTGTGCCTCTGCAAATTATAATCTGATTTGAAAGTGATGCTTATCTAAAGTGGGCTAAATGACTTACCATTCATAATCCTGGGCTTCAATGAAAGAAAAGGCATCAGATGCACAATATCTCCCTGTCCATAATGTAGTGTTACAGTCTGTCAAGGGCCCTTATTTGGGAGAAGGGATTGAATTCCTTGTGTGTAGGACAAACATCATCGCTTGCATGATCACCAGGCTTTCAAGTCATTACACTACTGACTGCTCTGCTTCTCAAGCAACTTCTCAGCTTCATTTCTGTGCCTGATCCCAGGAGGTTTATTTCCCTGGTTCACAGAGCATCACAGCTGCAGACTTCGTCATCAAACCATTGCTGACGTCGATCGACATCTCAGAGTTCAGAGCTCTGTCCAGCTCTGGTGCCTCTGCAAACAAAATTCAGCCAAGGGTTTTTTGAATAGAGAGGATATTGTCCCATTCATAAAAACAGGAGGCTTCAGGGTTTTTCTTTCAGTGTTTTCTGCAAAGTGGTGTTCCCATTCATTAATGGGAGTCATTCGGGAATCCATACACACACTTTTGTTAGCACAGTGGTCAAACATCTGGAAGACAGCCTCAGTGTGCTGGTGGTGACCTGCACTGTCTCTCGCTGTCAGCAGGTGGATGATGCAGTGCCTGGGAGGGAGTGTGTTGCCAGTGGATAGTTTCTGATAACTGAGAAGCAAGACCAGGCTGGATGAGGGTCTAGGCAACCTCATCTAGTGGAAATTGTTCCTGCCCATGGCAGAAGGTTGGAATGAGAGGATCCTTAAGGTCCTTTCCAACCTAAATCATCCCATGGTTCTATGACACTTGGTGGTTTACAAGCTTCTGTGGTAACAGTGACCCTGGGAACAATCTGGAATGGCAGCAGATAAATTGTGGCTGAGTCTGTATACACAGACATGCCCTGGCACTGCACACATCTTCCAGTTCTCAAAGGAGTTTTCTCTGGGGCAAGGAAATGCAAAATCTGTATTGTATATACAGGCAGCAATGCTTAGCCCTGCAAGGCAGCACCAAATGTATTTGGCTATAAAGACCCTGTGACTATAAAGCAGGGGGAGAGCAACACGAGGCAGGAACAGACAGATAAAGAATGACTGAGGCTGCTCTGGAGATTTGGGTTGAATGTGAGCTTTGCTGCACCCAGGAATCCTAGGACTGTGTGAGGCCCTGCAGGAGTTCAGGGCCCCTCACATTCCTGAGTGCAGTCACTGCTGAGCTGAGTTCAGTGACTGCCTTGGCTTCAGGGGGACACCGGATTAGCTGCTGAGGACATTGCAATATTTTGCATAAACAACCTCCTTGTCCAAAGCTGGACATCCTTGGATAACCTTTCCCAGGCTGCTCTCTGCCCGCTTTTCAGTCTTTTCATTTTGCAATCTGAAAAGAAGACAAATGTTTCTAGTTCTAGGCTGATGCTGTCCAGATGCATGATGAAGACCACGTGCTTTATTTCTGCTCCTCTGGTTGCGGCCCATAAGATGTTTTTTGAAACAGATCTCAGAAAAGCTGCACTGAGGAGGAGAAGAACAGAATGATATTTTTTTTTTTTTGCCTCAAGTGCACTCCTGACATGAATTTGTCTTCCTTTGCTTTGGGCACTGCCCTTGTGGCTTTCATGGGGTGTTTATACTCCACTGCTTCAGGACATGGGCATGACAGTTTCTGCTTGTGAGGCCCAGTTTATTCATATTATCCACAACTGTATGAATCCCTGCAAGGATGAATTCCCTACCTCCTGCAGATCCTACCTCTGTCTTCTAGTGTTAGTGCTGTGCAAGACAGACTTCAAACTACTTCTTGCAGAAAGTCTTGTACAATAATAGGTAACAATGGGATGAAATCACAAATTTTATGGGGTTTAATTTTTATAGCAAGCAGAATTGATTCCTTCAAAGATATTTGCTTTGACATATTAATTTATTTCAGAATTTTGGAAATAAATTAACTAGAGATTAACTCATTGTTTAAAGGCAGAATGAGGTGAAAATATCAAACCTGAAGTAAAGCTGTCTCTGGAGATGGGGGATGTGAAGTCTGTATCTGGAGGAAGATTTGGATATTCCATTTAACCCAGTAAAGGTTTCATGGAGAATAGCTGTATTATTCATGAATGGCACTTATCCTTCTGGTTTGTTTATGTACAGACTCTTACAGAAATATTATGAGTTAGAGAGTTATAAAAGACTTTATGGTCTGCACATCCCACTATAAATCCAGGTTGCCTTAGTTACCATCTGGCTAACTGCACAGGTGAGGGGAAAGAGAGAGACTGGAAGGGAAAGAGAGAGATTAGTACTAATACATTTTTTAAATCTAGAAGGATCTTGTGAATTCTAATGCTGTGATATGACAGAAAGCTTTCAAGGCCTGCATAATACAAGAGGACTATGAAAGCAAGGATTTGGACAGGCAGCTCTTTGACAAGAACACACTGATGGGTCTTTTTGCTAAGAACATCATGAATTGCCTAATCAAAAACTTCAGCAGAACCAATACGCAGTCACCTCTTGAATATTTTCTATATTTGGGTTGAGGAGGTGTGTCTTCCTTGGTAATAAAATGTGCTTCAGGCAGGGGGTGACCAGGTGACCAAATTGTAAAGAGTGGATGCAGAATGCCATGATCTGGTCCTTATCTGGTCTTATTTAGGGTACATGGAGGCACAGGAAGAAAACACATCATCCCAATGTCTTTAAAAAAGGCCTCTCTACTTGAAAAAAGCAGGCTGGAAGGGCAGCACTGGTATTCCTGAGCAGTTTTGTCACACAGTTGTGAGTCACACATTAGCTGACTTTTCTTAGAGCAAGTCTCAGCTGACAGAATCAACAGCAAAGACTTGACATCCTCAGCCTTCAACTGAAAAGGCAAAAGAGAAGAAGAAACATACTGTTGTGAAGGAAAGTTTACATGAATGGAGGTCCCTTCCTGTGGGAAGAGGGGCCAGCACTTCACAAAAGCTGTTATTAAAAGCCAAGCTCATAATCTTGTGAGAACAGAGTAATTTCTTTGTGAGCAGCACTGCTAGTAGGGTAGATGTGTGAGTCCTAGAGCCTTCCTCATTCCACTGCCCTATTCATACAAAGTAAACCAAATTTGCTGATGTTTTGTTTTCCTTTTGGGGGATTTTTTGATTGCTTGTTTGTTTGGGATTTTCTTCTTCTTTTTTTTTTTTTTTTTTTTTTTTTGGTATTAGGCAAAATGCACATAAGCTAGAAAAAGTCTGTAAACAAAACCAGAAGTATCTGTCCCATGGCCGTTCTTCCCACACAATTTGGAACAGTATTCATGGCTCATTAGGCCCATGGCTTGCCTTTTTGGTTAACTTCTAATGAGTAATATGATCACAGAAATTGAGAGCTGGATATTGACTTTCATGGGACTCCAAGCCTCCAGGGATGCCAAATACAGATGTCTGCAGTCACTCTTCTCTAAAAGACACCCTGGGGATCTTGGAGATTAGTGATGGTAGCTTCTGTGTCCTGTCCATTTTCATCATAAATACATCACCCCATGAGCTACTATGAAGAAATTTAACTCTATCCTAGCCCAAATCAATGTAATCATTAAAGAATTTGAATTTTTTATGTTGACTAAAAATGACCCAGACCTCTTTCTATACTGGTAGTCATGGTAATGATCCATGAGGAGTAAGAAAAGCAGGAATGTTAAGTTGATGTGTTTCAAGGAAGGAAGGAGGAGCCTCCATTCAGATCACAAAACAAGGTGAAAGGAAGACTTTGGCACACACTTGCTCCTCCTGCAGTGGCTCTGACTGCTTGGTGATATTAGTTTTCAACATAATGCTCTTTCACAAAAACTGTATTTGGTCAAGCATGTGCTTCTCGGGATAATAAGAGTAAACCAGCTCTTCTGGCTTATTGAAGTGCACACTGAAGGCAGAGTTACTGAGCTTCACCCACAGACAGAACACTTGAACATCAATCTTTATTCTCAGTTCTGGCATTGGCAATGTGGTTCCTCAGGGCTTCTTTTCACCCTTCTCCATGGTGAGTGCAATCATAACTTACCTATCTCAGGTCTTGAGATTTCAAAGTGTAGCTAAGAAATCTTTATTCTCACTGGTCACTGAACTAGGTGGGATCAAATATTAAATTGAAATACAGAGTGGAGCACAAAATAGCACTCATTACTTTCTCCATGGTGCTCAGTTTCCTTTTTAGACTTGATGTCTGAAATATACTGGACAGATAATTTTTCTAGCAGTGCTAACTACAGATAAGTAATTCTGATGGTCTAAAAATAGCTCAGGCAAAAACCTCCCCATCTACACAACTAATGCTCTTAGAACCACCACATCTTGAAATTATCTGGTTTCTTTTAGGTGTCCCTATTCCAGAATTTGAAGCTTAGTGAAACAATAAATATGGCAACACAGTCATTTCTCATGGGGTGAGGAGCTCAGGGCTGGTTAGTGTTAATTTGCTCCTTGAGGTGGTTTGAATTTTGACAAAAAATGTGTTTTGCTGTTTCTGTTTCAGTTTGCTGGCTGAGCATTTTTTTAATGCCTGCTGCCTCTGCTCAGCAGTATAAAAGCATGATTGCTTTTTATTGCCATTCTCTCCCAGCACAAGATTGAGTCTGTGTCTCTTACAGGCTTGTCAATCTGAAAACTTCATTTGTAATTTGCCAGAAGCCCTCAGGGCATATTTCCTGCAGTAGTCTACACTCTGTCTCACAGGAGAAGAGAGAGATTCACCTTTGGCTGTGTGGGATGGCAGAGAACAAGCCTGCATCCTCCTGGGAGAGTTCTGCAGGGGTGGTGATGATGTGGTGGGTGGGCTGCATGTTTTCCCTTCTGTCCCATTTTCAGGGGGACTATGACAGCGAGCTGCAGGACCCCAGGGCAATCCTATGGCTCAGGGAATTGCTGTTCTGGGAGCTGTGGGCACTGCATGAAATCAATCCTCTGCTCATGTCAGTGCTTTTCCCTTCTCCTTCCTTACAGTACTCTGGCACCTCATCACACTTTCCCTCCTAGCTGGGTTCTGGGCCCTTCTGCTCCTCTTCACTGCCTGGATGCCAACTTACTTTCAGTCCCATAATTGTCCCTACCAGCCAAAAGATGCAACATCAGGAAAAATATGGCTCAAACTCTGGGATGGAGTGTCCTTGCTAGACTGAAGGTTCTAGAAGGACCAAAAGACTTCGTGCTTTGTGCTATACTCTGCTGAAACTGCAGCTCACCAGGCACAAGGAGAGTGGAAAGAAAACTGCTGGTAAGTGAAGCTTGGAGGTGAGCATGAGGGTGCTAGAGAATTGCCATGAAAATAGTCAAATGATTAAGTCTATGGAAGATTTACATCCCCAGATTTATTGTAAAACACTTTATATCTGCTTCTTCCCTTCGTGTTATTCCTTCAAACAGCAATTTTGCTGAAATTTCCTAAGGACAATGCTTTTCCACAATCAGAACATACATTTAAGGGAAAATGTTTAAATGTTCCAAGCTTGCTGTTTGCAAATACCAGGGTGTGATAAGAGACTTTCTGTTGATTTCGGTGGAAGGTGAGAACAAAGAGAGAAGGCTGAGGCAGAAACACAAGGGACAAAGAGATCAGTCAAAATATGTAATATCAGTGAACATGTCCTATCCTGCCTTGATGGCTCACTTTTTTGTGCTTTGTTCCACAAAACAAAAGGTGCCTTTTTCTGCTCTGCAAGTACAGCCTGTGTCTCACTGAAGATGTTGAGATGGGGAAGGGAAGGTTCATAGGGGAGCTGAGAAATGAAGGGAAAATTCTGCTCATGATTCATTTCCATGCTTCAAACTTGAAATCCAAGGTTCAAATGTCATTTAAAAGATTGTGATTAAAGATTGGGGTGTTTCTTAAGGGATTTCTGCTTACAGACATGACATAGCACTTGCAAAAGGACCAAAGAAGGATGGGTGTCTAATCCTTTACAATTCTCTTTTTAGGTTCTTTTGGAGATAATACTGAGTACCTATCCCACTTTTAATATGCCTTTGCAGACCTTATGCAATCCTGTATTCACCAAATTCCTTTGCTTGGTTACAAAGCAGGCAGTTATTTTCAGCAATAAGCAATGAGAAGAGCAGATGCTTTTGATCAATATTTCCCAAGAAGAATTTTCATTCTATAAACTGCTTTATCATCCCACTAATGCCAGCAGGCATTAGGGAAAGCAGAGCACCAGGGCACTGCTAATACTGAGCATTCCCTGTGTGTGTTCTGTTTTGGGGTCAGTGTGGTAGAAGCTGTCTCTCACTTCATCCAACATAATTCCAAGCTGGTACCCAGCCACTGAAGACTCTTTCTATTACATCTTCTTATCATGCCACTTATATTCCTCACTTCCCTTAAAAAATGTGCACTTCAGAACTCAGCTGATCTCTACTTTTGAGAAGTCTGAATCCAGAAGTCATCCTGGTGCACCTTTTTTTTTCCCTTCCCAGATGCATTATTTGAAATAACGGAATAATTTTTTTTCTGAAGCTTTAGATGTATCTATGCATCTCTATATCTATATATTTATATCTTTCCCCATTCTGTGGCATTTATTTGGATGCTCCTGCTGAGTACCATGAGCTACTGCATGTGAACAGGTAGATATATATATTGCCTTTCCTTGTTTCTCATCTTCTACTGCAGCTGCAAAGAAGAATGTGGCTTGAAATAAATCTGAGTTACTCGTATTATGATTACTTGGTAGAGCCAATCAATTTTCCAAAAAAGTTTTGATTCATTTTATTCAGGAAAGTAACTCTCTAGATAAAGGACTAAGTGAAGAGAAGTCAGATTTATTATTGTATTTGTCGGAATCTCTTTATGGAGCTGCCTGAGTCTCAGACACTGCAAAAAAAAAAAAAAAAAAAAAAGCAAACCCAAACAAAATATTCGAAAACAACGCCTAAAAAGGTCTTGAGAAGCTACCTAATTACATTTTTGAGGGAAATAAAGGCTAGTAGATGTTTCTTTAGCCTAATGATTCTCAAGCATTAAGTTACAAGTAAAGAACCTGGTTCCTCTTGGTCTTTATGAAATGTGTAGAGACCTTCAGAGATGAAACTCTACGTGGGTTTTGCATTTTTACTGCACTTTTTTTCCTGATTACCTCCCTCAAAGATTCTTCCTCTTCCACACCCATGTAACATCTGTGACACTTAATTGGGAAGACAGGCTGAAACCTCATGATTCTGCTCTGGGCTGTTTTGGAGTTAGTTTTCTCCACAGTAGCTGGTTTGGTGTCAGATTTTTGATTTGTGATGACAAGAGTGGAGGTTACACAGTGATGTACAAGATATTGAACTTCCAGGACAGATTAACCCAACTCTCACTGTATACAGCCACCTGAAAGGGGCAGGGCTGGGCTCTTTACCAGGCACCAAGTGAGAGAATGAGGAGATGGCCTCAAACTGCACCAGAAGAGGTTCATGTTGGACAGGAAAAAATATTTTTCACTGGAAGGGTGATCAAACATTGGAATGGGTTGCCCAGGGAGGTGGTGGAGTCACTGTCCCTGGAGGTTTGTAAAGAAAGACTGGATGTGGCACTCAATTCTCTGGTCTGGTTGGCAAGGTGGTGTTTGGACTTCATGACCTTGAAGATCTTTCTCAACATCAACAATTCCATGATTTAAAGAATTGTCCAAAGGAATATTCCATACCATATGGCATCATGCTCAGCATATAAAGCTGGAAAGAAGGAGGAAGGAAGGGTTGTTTGGAGTTATGCCATTTGTCTTCCTCAGTCATCATTATGTGAGTTGAAGCTGTGCTCTCCTAGAACTGGCTGAGATGAGCTCAGTTGGACAGAGCCTGGTGCTCATAACACCAAGATTGTGGGTTTGATCCCACAATCCCACAATATTTGGGCCATTCACTTAAGAGTTGGACTCAATTATCCTTGTGGATCCTTGTGGGTCCCCTTCCAACTCAGCATTTTATGTGATTCAGAAATTCAAAAATCTGCCTGCTGATGCCTCTCAGAGAACAAATTCCTTCTTTTGCTCTGGCTGTGCACACAGTTTTTGTCTGTTTGTCAAGCTGTGTTTATCTCAATCCACAAATTTTCTTACTTTCACCCTTCCCATTCCCTCCCCCATCCCACTGGAAGGGAGAGGCTGAGTGTCTCTCTGGTGCTCAGGTAAGATATTCTTCCCATTTCCATGCTCTTTTACCCCTGTGCAGCTGAGGAAGCTCAGCTTGGCAAAAGTGCTCTGATGGCTCTGAGGCTGGAAGTGAAGAAAGGCTGGGCAGCTGTAAGAGCAGTGAAAGGACACAGGAATTCTTGCTGGATGTTGCACTGGAACTTGAGTGTGGCTATGAGCCTGTTAGCAAAGGCTATTTTGCAAGAAGCTGGGCTGAAAGTCTTTTTGGGGAGGAAATAAACAAATCGCATTTTCACAAGAAGATAAATAGCTGAGGGACAGAAGGTCTGGAGCAACCAGAGGGTGCAAGTTAGTTGTGTGGAAGAAAGTGGAATTGGATGTTTCCAAGTTACTGTAGAGAAAGAAAGTGGGAGATGTTGATATGAGGCAGAGGTAAAAGAAGGTGGAAAGAGTCTTCATGTAACCTCTACAGACGCCTCTCCTGACTTCCAAGCCCACCCTAGATGCTCTCCTGTGGTGTTTCTCCATGTCATATCTGTCAGCCCCTGTTCTGGCTATCCTAGAATGCAGATGAGAAAACTCCACTCAGCACTGCAGTAGCGGTGCCTCCAGGGTTAGTAAAAAAATATGCAATTCTTCACTTCTACTGCTATTTATGTTCTCATATGAGTACATCTTATATCTGAGTGAAGGAAAAAAAAGATACACCAGCCAAACCATTGTAATCTCTCAGCAAAGTTCTTAATGAGTGTTCCTTGCAAAGAAAGAAAAAAATGAAACCCACTATGTTTTTTTCCTTTGTTTCCTTCTGCAATTTTCCAAGAAGCATTGCTCTACACATTATCAGCACTATAAATCTAATACTCCTTAGAAACACTTGTTTAAGAGATAAGAGCCAGGGACAAAAATATATAAAAACTTGTTGCTGGGTCTGCAACCACTGCTTTACAATGGATCATAGGAGGGGTTTGTTTTTCTTTATTTGTCCTCTCAGGGAATTCATAACTTTTGCTATGACAGATAAAAATATTTTTATTAATCTTGCAACAAGGAATTTGGTGTGTGATCCTTAAAACTAAGGCAAGACAAAATCTTCTCTGCTTCAGGAGCATGACTGATCAAAGATCGCATCTGAAACACCTCCGCTGCTGCCGGGTACAATTCACCTCATTGGAGGCTCACTCATTTCCTGTGAGTGCAGAAAAACAAGCAACATTTAATTCATTCATATCCCATCCCTTTTTTACACTTTGTTTCCTGTTCTTATTATGAAGCATTGTCAGACAACTGGATCTCTGTTCTTCATGGCTCATTAGCCCTCCTGCCAAAGCACTCACAGAATTACCAAGAGCCGAGGCAGATTCACTATTTGCACAAACACACACGCACACACACAGGCTATTTAGATGGAATTATTATTCATAAATTACTCTTAATTAGACTGCTTGTCAGTCTGAGTGATTGTGCTCCCCTGTTATAAGTACCATTAAATTACTTTTTGAAATTCATACCACTGCTTGTTTTTCCATGTGTGTTTCCCCACGCACTTTCAAAATAGCATCCTCTTATAGCTGGAACAGTTGATAAGATTTTGGCTCAGCCTGGGGTTAACTCTGTCACTCGTGCACTGGGGTCTGGGCAGGAACGGGCGAGAGGCAGGATGGTAGCAAAGGCGAAGAAAGACTTTATTCCAAAAACCGCGCGGGTTTTATAGAGTGGTACGATAGATTCTATTCCATTGGCTAACTAACAGAAACATCTTTCTCACACACTGTCCTTGAGAGGAACAGAAAAACAAAGTAAAAAACCAGCACCTGAAAATTGTTTATAGTCAACAGGTTATCACATCTTTCCAGCTCCCTAAAATTTCTCACAAGCAGCTGTGAGAAACACTTGTCGTTTATCTCTCTGTGTCCCATGGCATCCACATAACTCCATGAGTGCTGCCCCAGTCAGGGCTTTTCACCTTTCATAAGAGGGGAACAGTATGGGACAAGATCATACTGAGAAAAAATGGCTCACAAGGAAATAAAATTATTGGGATCCACCTTGGCTTGCATTCCCAGAGGTTTCATACATGGGGTTCCACATCTGCATTCCAGGCTGAGCCTTGCACTTCCAGCAGTGTCTTTGAAAGGTGGCTCCTATCTTAAGGAGGCTGGTTATGTCAGTACTGCATTTAGACACTTAGATCCTGAAGATGAGAGGGATTAATCTGCCTTTGGCATTTCCCGTCTCCTAGCATGTGTGCTCTTGGCTTTCATGTGTGGCTTTTTTGATCCCTTTCAGAAAAATCCTTTCCCTGTGCTGACACCCTGAGCATCTTCCCAAGTGCAAGGTTTCTACTCTAAAAACACCTACCAAAATGGAATTTGTCATTCTGAATCTCACAGTGGCTGAATGAACCTTTGGGAGGTCTTGGCTGGAGACAGAGGGGGAGTAATTTGTTTTTCCTGCAGGCTGCCTCATAGAATTTAATGCCTTCTCTTCACAATGAAATCTCTGCAACCAGTCCAGGCTCCGGTGTCTAGAAATGAGTCTTTGGATCTGGCACCTGCAGAGGCAGATGGATATTTCCCTCTTTTTTCACTAGAAAGTGAAAAAAGTGAAAAAAGGCATCTGTGATGCCTTTACCTGGCCAATCATTTTGCCCTCTTCTCCATCTTTCTTGGCAGATCACACCATCAAATGTTGTATTGTTTGTTTTTTTTGCTTGTGACATGGTAAGGAAAGAAGCAAGAAATCTCAGGGAATAAAAAAAATATAAGCAGCCAAGAAAAAGAAAAGACAAAACAAATCCTCCCACTGAAGCAGAGATCTCAGAGCTCATTTATTTCAACTTCCAACTTGCACTGAGATTTTCCAATTTGCTGACGTTGAAAAGTACATTGGATCTTGGCTGAAGTACAAGTCCTAAAACACTTATTATTTTTCTTTTTTTTTAAGCAGAATTTATATCCACAGTTGCACGGGAGACAGATAAAAGAGCAGGCAGATGAAGCCTGCCCTGTCTAGGGCGGGAATTTGCAAGCACTGTGATAAATTTCAGAGGAGAGTTGTTTTCTTTGAGTTTCAGTCATTTTGTGGTATTGAAAACCTTCACAGCTAATTTCCTTGTCAGGACTGAGGGAGGAAGGAGACATTGCTGGGCTATTTGCTTCATTGCTACGTTTTCCTTCCTTCTGCTTTCAGCATCTGGAATCTTGATGACGCTCAGCTTGTCTAACTCAGATATTAAAGTGTTCTGCCAATCCATTACCTCTCATCAAATGGGGCTTCCAGGCACGAGGGGAACCTCAGATTGACTGTCAAAAGTGTATTCTTCACTCTGCTGAGTTTTAAACTTGCATTTTCTCCACTTGAGAACTACTTCAGACACTTCCCATGCACCCAACTCAGCTGAGTCCCAGCAACACAGCAGGAACCAAACACTGGGCAAACCAAATTAAGGGTCTGACTCACAGCTGCTCTGAGGAACAAGCTGAGAGGTTGTGACTGGTCCTTGTGGCTTGGTTCAAGCAATCTTTGTCCCCATAAGGAGAAGGACTTGCTGAGCAGTGTTTGCCTACCTTGCCTCATTGCCATACTCTGGTACTGCACTGGGGTTAGTGAAGGGCAGCAGGATCACTTCCCAGTTAAGAAGAAAACTTATACTTATTTGTGTTTGCCTAAAGCTCTCATGGATTTTTCTTGAGCTTCACCCAGTAAAGATGCTCAGAGCTCTGACACTGCTCTTCCTACTTAACAAGGCACCTCTGGAGTTCGTCTCTGTGAGAGCACAGTTTGAAGAGATGAAGTTGAACCCATCCCACAGTCCTGAATTTAAACAAGGAAGTTATTAGTATCCTGTAAGACCCAAAAAATGTAAATTTCCTTTACTTATATAATTTTCTTTCATTTTGTTCTGCTACTATCATATTCTTAAAATTGATTTTTAAGCTCAGCCAAAGTTCTCCTTAAACTTGAAATGCCTTAGCTCTATTTTAAGATTTTTCTTCTCATGTGTACCAGCTGCTCAAGCCCAGGGGCTGGCTCTGGGGCTGCAGGGGGGTCTTTGTGAGGACAGTTCAGGGCTGCCCTGTGTCAGACACAGATGGTCCCACAGGGCTCCAGTGGTTCCACCTCTGCCAGTCTGGGGGTGCTGCAGGGAAAACAAGTTCTGGAAAGGGCCAAAGGCAGTAGTGGCAGAGCAGGAGTGAGCAGCAGGGTGGAATTTCAGCCCTTAGCTAGGGCTAATCTGATACATCATGACAAATCTATCATATAATCTCTGCTTGTTAGGCAACACAACAAGCCTTATGATTGCATCTGCATAACTCCAGTAGAATTGCTTGTTGGCTCTCCTGTTGGCAGCAAAACCCCATTTCCCCAGTGCTGTAAGATGGAGTGACTGAAGAGTGTTGCTGTATTAAGGTAAAAGCCTCAGGAAAAGTGAAAGTTTGCTGGTAAAGCAGCTTGTGTAGGGAAACACTCAGATCTCTTGAGAAATGTTTAGCATCATAAATGCTTTTGAAAACATGAGTGGCTGACACACCCCTGAGGACCTGACCGGTCTGACTGTCTCTAGGATCACTTACAAACTCTGTGGTGTCTTCAGAGTGCCCTTTCATGACAATATTCCCAATAGGAGAGCATATTTAGCATTACTGTGAGCCTCTAAGGACTGGAAGAGGTTAACTGCTGCAGCTCTCTCTGTTTCATGCTAATGCAATTTCTTTACCTGACTGCTCATGCTTTCAAAATCAAGGGACCACATCATTACAGTGGCCATTTATCTTACTAATTTCTTCCTACAAGCCAGGAAAGGATCTGTGATGGCCAGAACTTCTCCTGAAAAGCCTAGAAAACATTCTGTCAGAGCAGGTTTTTCTTGCTCGGATCTCTACCCCAGCTGGTTGTAGAGATTAAAGAAGATGTTTTAAGATGCTGAGTTGTTGCTCCTCTTCTGCAGCAGAAGTTAAGGGCAGCTGAGGATCTAAGGGGCAGAGGGGTCTCAGTGATGTCAGTTTGTTCCCTGCCAGCTATGCAGGAGATAACAGCCTGGGAAATGTGATAAGCCAAGCTTGAAATTGTGCCTGTAGACTCCTGTTTTAGGCCCAGCAGGAAAGGGGCCACCATGCCTGATGAAAAATATCTAGGACGACTTCAGAGTTCCTAACCCATCCTGCCTGGGGCATACCTGTGCAGCATTCCTGGATGTCAATGGCATCTTAAAAACCACTACACACTTTTTGGGCAACTGAATTGGGCCAAACAATTAAAAATGTAAAAAGGAAACATATATCTTCCACTCAGGCTTTCCTCAGACTCTTTTGCACTGCAAAATTTTAGTGTAAAAGAAATAATCGTCTAAGCTTTTGCTAATATTGAGATTAACAGAAGAGGTTAGTATTGTTCAATACACAAATTCATAGCAATCTCAGTAATTGAAATATCATCATGACATTGCCATGAATGGGATTTGAGAGAAGCCTGACTGGAGCTGCACATTTCATGGAAAGAGAATTGTACCAACAGATGACAAAAGTCTAGTGCTGAGCAATATGCTGTAGTCCCTCAAAGGAATGATTGGACAATCTATTTAAAATCAAGATAAACAGAGAATTGGAGCAAATACTGTGGAAAGGCTCATGTACTGATAGTGGAGTGACTGTGCTATGTTGTCTGTCTGGAATTTTGCCAGTCTCACACTGGTGGCTCCTTCCTTGGTTGTGCTCTGGACAAGAATGGTCAAGAGCAGCTTGAGACATGCAAACTCTAATGAAAATGTGAGGAAATTAAATCCAAATATTATTTTCACTGAGGGCCAGTAGCAGAAAAATACTTAAGTGAAGCAGAGAATTAGGTAGAAGGGCCTGAAGTCCAGAAAATTTCCCTAGGAGTGAGAGAAAGGCCCAGGTGAAAAGGGAATAGTATACAATAGAAGTGAATATGGAAGACAGATGAGGTCAGGGAGGAAAAGGTTAAGTGGCAGGATTAGTGGACATGGAGCTAAGTTTTATGTTGGGTCACATAAAATCTGTCACCAGTTCAGCCATAATTTCCTCTCAAGTAAATTACCTGCCTTCTCTGGACATCTAACCCCTTTTCTGCTCTTTATTTAAAGGCCTTTAGGTGTGATAGTTACAACAGCAAGGCCTCTCTTGTGTATCAGTTCGAGGAGTGGCCCATCAGAGTCCTGATCAGTGACATAAATAGCAAGGACGGAGCACAGAGGAAGAGAAGCCTGTTTCTTGGAGTGATCTGGGATCTGAAACAAGCAGGAGGAGGGTGGCAGTGAACAAGAACAGCTTGTTATGAAGAGTCCCTACCTTGTTCAGTGCACCAAGATCCCTTATGACTTCATGGATCAGGAATTGTCCAGGGCTGGCAAATGCATCTGTGACCCTTGGCAAAAACCCAGAAGGGCTCAGTTCTGCAGAGTGGCTTCAGAAGATCAGGAGGAAGTAGATCAGCCTACACTTCACTTTCCTAGTGATACTCAAATGTGATTACTATTCAAGAATCTGCAGTAAAGACATCAGAAAGTCACTGGATAAGGAGCAGCACCTCTATCAGAAGGAGTGGTGGAACTTTCCTGTGGAGAAATGTGATCACAGACTTCTCTCCCATCTCTACTCGTTCCCTTTTCTGAGTCCTTCATGCTGGAGCTTTCAGCCCACCTGTATTCTAGGCATGCTTTGCCTGCCTGGATCATACAGTTTTAGAAACCTCCCAATGTGAAATAATAATAATAATCAAATGAAAAAGGTTATTGAAAACATTACAGGCCATAATTTTAATAAATGTTGGCTCCTGTCACTATGTTCTCCAGTATTTATAGTTTTATATACTGCCAACAGATCCAAGTGTTTTGTCTTTTTGACAAACATTTCATGCAATCATAAATTAACTCATTTCTCAGCAAAATCTGACATCAGCAGTTAAGCTGTCAGTATATAGAAGTACCAGGGCTGGCAAATCCTCATCTCATAAAGAAAACAAAGAGCCTAAATGCATCCCAGACAGTGAGCTAAGTGTGCCTGAGCTGAGTCTGCTATCAGGGGCCACATTGGTCACAGAGCTGACAGGTGGTGATTCTGCAGCTCAGGCACCAGCCAAAATGGCTCTGGACATCTTGGCCTTATTAATAACCCTGCACAGGTATTCAGGACCAGCTCCTGGATTTCCAATGGAGCCACAGATCTTAAAACCTCTCCATTTTTTTCTTTCTGGCTTGTGTTGAGCTCCATGCATTACTGGTTTAGATCTTCAGAGAACTTCTGTTCCTTGTGGGTTTTTTTTCAGATACAGTGCTGATAAAAACAAAATATAGACCAATAGAAAATTAGGTTATCCCCTTGATGCTGGGATTTACCCCCTTTCTAATTGAACAGGACACTCTGAGCAAATAGATCTGCTGCCACGTCTTTTGAAGTAACTGCAGAGGAGTCAGATCTACCCTGAGCGCTGCACAAGCTCAGGAAGAGCTCTGTTTTTAGCTATAATCTATATGAATCTTTTATTCTGAGCAGAGATGCATGCTTTTAACACCCTGTAGTTAGTCTCACTAGCTGTTCTATATCTCACACTTCTTTGGGACATCCTTCCCAAGGAAACCTGTCTAAACACAATGCTGTTAAAGCACTCCTCAAAAAAGGGGGAAAATTCACCCTTCTGAAAAACACATCTCTTATTTGCATAAAGAGCAGATAAATGAAATTATAGCAATGAGTGAATCCTTAGAGGAGTGGGGATGGAAGGCAAGAGCAAGGAAAGGTACCCAGCCCACCCAGGTATGGTTGTAGTTGACATGGAGATACAGAGGCTGCTTTCTTCCAGAAGCCTTGGAATTAACAGGTATCGCCCAAACTCAGACTTGAAGTTCTGAGATTAAAGGTGAGCAGGAATTTATTCTCTGCTCCAGGCAGGCAGATCTTACAGGAGATGTTTGCTGTTAATACCAGGGAGTGATGTACAGGGAGAGTCCAGCTGACACTGGCTGGGCAGCAAAGTGGCCACGTGTGTGTCAGATCCAGGATCTATGAGCATCTTAATGGATTTATTGGGAGACTGATCTTCCTGCTGCAGCACTGTACCAGCACAGCTACACATCTTTGTCTGGCAGAGCAAACAGATTTGTATCAAGGTAACTGTGAGTAGGACAGAGCAAATTTTGTTTACTGTTGTATGATGGAAGCAGCTGTTTTTTTTTTGGAATGGGCAGAGTGAAGGAGTCATGACAAAACTCTGCTCATAATTCACTTAATGCCCTCTGCTTAAACTTCAGTACTCAGCTTCATCTTAGACTTTCTGGCACATCCATCTGGTCTCTACTGGGTTGTGAGTCTCCCCCAGGACCCACATCATCTCTGAATGTCAAGGACATGGAGGGGTATTTCACAGTGTTTGCAGAACTGAAAAAAGCTGAAGTTCTATGGAAACATCACAAAAAAAAAACTTTGCTGTGCTTTGGAGCTGAGTTTCAAATGACTAAGGGATTTGTGACCCAGGAAAATTGTCCAGTGAGGAAAAGGTTTCCATTGTTCAGTGAGGAAAAGGTTTCCATTACCCTCTCTTGACTGCAGATTTTAGCTTGCATGGGGAAGAAGAAAATGTTGGCTTCCTGCTTTGGGAGCCAGTATGGAGTAGCTCCCTTGTGCATCTCAGGAAACAACCAACAACAGCTCCTGTATCTTTTCTGGTTTCCAGCCTGTTTGTTTGGGGACTGGTGTGACAGTGATAGAAATTTAATTAAAAATAGCCAGCATCCACTCTATATGAAATTAAGTATTAAATAAAAAAGAAAAAAAGAACTTCTAACCAGTGGCAGCCTTCAGATTCTCTAGTGACAATAAAAACCCTATCATGCCGATGCCTGGCATTTTCTGTTTAGTGTTCCAGCTTCAGCTAATGTCTACACTCATTCATCATATCTTTTCAACATTTTGGCTTTCCTCCCAGGCAGGATATGTTTGATTTTTTTTTTCTGAAAGGAATAGAATATAATAGGAACAATTTTTACTTGGAGGGAAATATGCATGGAGATAAATAACCCCTGAATCAATAAAAGGTGAGACCACAGGTCTTACTGTTTAAAACTTTAAACATCACTTATTTATCCATTCTTTTAAAATTAAAAAATTGTGATTCTTTAATCATTTGACAATGGTCATTGACATATGTTCAAATATGGCCTTCGTTTGTTTGTCAGTGTCTAGTGTGATGTGTTCCTCTTGTCTTCACTTATTTAATAAAAAGTCTTTCAAGATCTTTTTTCTCAGCTACTTTGTTGAGGGGTATGTGGACTAAATGCAGAATAATTCTCAAAGTGCCATTGACATCTCGCTTATACCCTTAAAAATGAAGAACTTTGATTTTTTTTCCTTAGGGAACCAGAGGGAAGCCAGATGGAAAGCAGGGTGTAAGGGCAGGTAATAATTTCCTGTAGGAGAGTTAGGCTAAGCACAGATTTGGCAGATCTTTGCAGCTTTGGCTCCAGTGATTCTGGATCTTTTTTGACTTCAGACCCTGATGAGAAATCTTCTTATCATCTGACTTGTACTCTGGCTTCTGCTGTTGACCATCCAAGAGGAAATAAAGAGGAGCATGAGAAAAATGCTACCAAGAGCAACATTTTGGAAGTAAAGGAGTGTAAAAATGTTTGTCTGGCTTGTGCCCTGTGTCCTCATTAATAATTCCTGTTTTCTGGTAAAGTGAGCTACAGCTCATTCTAATAATGCTGTGGATTCAAACCTCCCACTGGCCAGACATTGCCCAGGTATTAACCTTGTACATTAAAGGGTTAAAACCAGTGTAAAAATCTTAGCAGAAACTAAGAAAAATGCCTGGTATAATAATTTCCATTTCCCCTCCACAATATATGAAGTGTGGGAGTATTTAGAAACAAACCTGACTTTTACTCTTACAAACTGCTTTGATTTTACCACAGCTTGGTGGTGGGTAGAGTTCTGTGCTATTTCATAGTGTAGAAAAATAGAACATAAAGAAACTAAGAGACTTGCCATGGTATGTCACAGTGGGGAAAAATAAGACCATCCTCTAAGCTGCTGGACCTTTAGCATTATGAAACCCATATAAATTGAAAGATCTTCTTTCAGAATGAGTCTAAAAAAACCCAACACAGCTGGAAGCGACCATGGGGTGGGGCCTGATCCGTCTCTGCTGTAAATTCATCAACTCAGATGGTCAGCTAGAGTTACACCACTGCCAGGAGTGCAGAATGCTTTCTAAGGTAGAGCTTTTTCCTTTTCCACTTAGTAAATCTATGCCTGCTTGCTAAATGAGCTCCCTATGTTCTGCTGTATCTGAGAGAAATTTTGGTCACACAGTTCCTTGGTGCTCCATTAGCTGTAAACAGGGGAAGCCATGACTGCATTATCCCAGTGTTCTGTTTGTCTTGGAAATCCTTGCAAATCCATCACAATCCAAATTATCTCAAGCAATTATTCTGTGTGTTTAAACGCTCCCTGAAATGGGATTGTATCCACATCTGGACTCAACTGCCTTAGCTAAGGGCAGACTGTACTGCAAGTTCACCACCTTAACAAGTGGGTACCACTTGGACTTGTCCAGATTGTTGTATTTGCACACAAATCAATTGCAGGAGAGTTGAAAAATCCATTGGAAGTGTTTGGCTGATTAAAGAACTGGTCACACCAAAGTGAACATGCAAACGCTGGACTGGATTAGTTGGTTCAACAAGTTCATTTCCTTACAATTATTAACAAGTGTATAATAAATGTGTAGCACAGAAAAGTCTATAAAAATTTATTCCACATGCCTTCACAGGCCAATAAAGCATTTATAACAGTCTGTGATAAGACTTATAATAAAAAATCAATTGCCAGTGCTATAGGATGGCATGCAAAGAAGACCAAAGGCTTTGCCATGACATCCTCCAGCACTTATAGGGGGCAGGGAGCACAAAATTATATGGACAAAAGCAAAAACACCACTCCAGCACTCTGCACCATTCTGATGCATGGAGCATTCTGAACACGAGCCAGCACGTGCCCAGGTAGGCAAGTAGTCCAGTGGCCTCCTGTCTTTCTGTGTCAGCACCAGTGTGGCCAGCAGGACCAGGGCAGGGATTGTCCTTCTGTTCTGGGCACTGGGGAGGCCACACCTCCAATCCTGTGCCCAGTTCTGGGCCCCTCAATTCAGGAAGGTCATTGAGGTGCTGGAAAATGTCCAGAGAAGGGAACAGAGCTGGGGAAGGGTCTGGAGCACAGCCCCTCTGATGAGGAGAAGCTGAGGGAGGAGCTGGGGGGCTCAGCCTGGAGAAAAGGATGATCAGGGGAGACCCTGTTGCTCTCTACATCTCCCTGACAGGAGCTGGGTGGAGGTCAGTCTCTTCTTTCAGAGAACCAGGGACAGGACCAGAGGAAATGGCCTCAAGCTGCGCCTGGGGAGGTTCAGGCTGGACATCAGGAGGAATTTCCTCACAGAAAGGGTTGTCAAACATTTGAATGGGCTGCTCAGAGAGGTGGTGGAGTTCCCATCAGTGGATGTGACACTCAGTGCTGTGGTCTAGTGGCAGTGTTCAGTAAAAATTTGGACTTGATCTTAGAGATCTTTTCCAACCTAATTGATTCTGTGATTCTGAGATCACTTATCACCCATGTCTGTCTGTAGCAATCTGGAGTGATTCAGAGAGAGGCAAAATCTTCCTCTAAACATCCCAAAGGACAAATTACACCTAAGAAGGAAGGAATTATTTCATCACCTCTCTAGGCAACTGGCAGAAACCCTGAAAAATGGTAATTATACTGAACAATTCAGTCCTCCTTCTCAAACCAATGACATCACCTGAAAGCATCAGGTATTTCAGAGGAAGCTGAAAGGAATGAAGTTGACATGTAAGCAGAAATGAGAGGATAAGAGAAGTAAGGAAAGCTACATTTGACATGTAGGTCCACGTCCTCTCCAGTCCTCCTATTATTATGAAAATGCTATGTCAGATGACCCACGAAATAGGGAGGAAATAAAAGAAAGAAAAAGACAACATACTGTCTATTTTATGAGGAGATAAAATTCCTCCATGGTTCTGCAGTGGTAAGAGCATGGCATGGACATTTGAAATGTTTATATATATGTATGTATGTTTGCAATTGCAAATATTCACAAAAGACATTTAATCAGAGCAGAGGCGGTCTCAGAAAGTTCCCATTAGTGAAGCATCTTCTGATTGCAGAGGCTTATAATAAAGTTAATGAGAATAACACTTTAATCATGGATAGCTGCTGCTGTGGAGAGTATAATAGCCACATTATTTAGGCTGATTTTTTCCTCTGAAAAACACAAATTTAGATCATAATGGTCAGAGGTTTGGTTCCCAATTCTCAACTGAGTCAATTAAAAGTAGAGAGAGTAGGAGAGTTCTTGCTGAGAGATGAATGGACACAAACTCCTTTGAAAGACAAATCTTTTTTGTTCACATATTGATTTAGGAACTTAACATTGGCTACTGAATTTAAATTAGGAGCCAAAAGATACTGTTCTGCTTTCTGAACACAGTTAATGAATTAATCTTCCCAGTATGCCCTCAAGGTAAGTAACAATCATTATTTGAATTTTAGAAATGCAGACAGCTAAGGACAAGTAATTTCTGAAGGGTCCATTCAGGATACCTGCCTTTTGATTTTCCAGAGGCTTGTTCAGCATTCTTTTGACAGAAGGTCCACTAATGAGGCCAAAGAAAGAGATCTGGAAAAACACAACAAGCATTTCCAATTTAGGTGTCAGGGGAGGAAAACTGGATATGTGCCCTCTGCCCTGCCACTTTGCATGATGAGTAAAAGGAAGCAGGTGCATCATTCTGAGCTCTGGAAGACCAAAATGTGTTGAGAGGGGTAGGCTCTTTAGCCAGGGGGCAGCCAGTGTGCAAGAACTGCTTTACCTCCAGATCTGAGGCTGGTGCTGGTCCTACTCTTGTTTATTAATCTAACTCGAAGCTGGAACCTTCCACCAAAAATCTTCTCCAAAAAGAAATGTAATGAAGATGTTGACGTGGTAGAAGAGGGTCACCTTGCAACAGCAAACTTATTGTCTGAAAACTATAAGTATATATTGTGACTTTTATGCATGGTATTCAGATTTCTAGGAGTATGACAGCAATGTAAATTGAAGCTGTAAGAGGAAAATTTGAGGAGAAATTGAAAAAAGTTGGAAGGCCCATGCTTGCTGTCTTCCTCTTGGATAAGCCAGCAGCTGCTCTCAAGACAGCCCAGAATTCACTTGAATATTGTCCAAGGAAATCGGTTAAAACTCTAACAGAAGAAACCGGAAGGAAACATTTTCTTGCTATTCACAAGGTAAATGGAAGACACGAAAATGCTCATTCCCCGATAGTAGCATCTGGTGGTTTTCTCTTACCTGAGTGATGAGGATACAGCACTGGAAAGAGTTACCTTTCCAGGGCCTCTAATTCCCTGGTAAAGTTAACAGCACTACTTTGGTACCCCAGGCCATCCTAAGGACAGAAAATTTCATCCTTGTCAGATTTCATTACTTATATTTTCAAAATTAACTGTTAATAGTGCGCATTACAGCTGCCCACCTTCTCCACACAATACTGCAATAAAAAGCACTGACAAATTTTCAAAATCCTCTTCCAAAAATGTGCCACTGCTTGGATCAGAGAGGTGAGCAGTACAAAGGACTCACTGGTCCTCCACCTCTGTCTGGTTTTCAGCTTTAATTTTTGAGCTGACACCCAAGCATAAAGACCCTAAGCATGAAATTCAAGGTGAAAGTAAAACAGACACAAATTATTTCATCAGTAACTGCTTTAGAAATGAAGCTCAAAATTAGCCTAATTAAAAAAAATTCTCTACATTTCAAAAGAAAGTCAGAGAAGAATCAATCTTTCCTAAGACGATGTACTCAGAGTATTTGGAAAATGTTAAGGAGCATTTCAAGATGTCACTTTTTATCTTCAGCTACAACACACCTCTTTCCTGGTTTTGTGGCTGCTAGACTTACATGCAGAATTTCTAATCAGATTGGGAGTGTCTTGAAAATAAATGTCAGTGAACTGGAATGGAAATCATAACCTTGCAAACAGATGTGCAATTAAATGCGCAGCCACTACAACCATATTTTTAGCCATTACTGGAAAAACCTCAGCTTTCTCTTTCTGAGCAGAAATCCCTTTTGATTAAGTGCCTCTTTCAGGTCAACACATCTGAGTGAAGCTTAAATTTCCATGATGAAAATATTGAAGTCCAAGTTCAGGTCTGTCTTGTCTGATGACCTCCTTAATGACTGCACACAAGTAGCAGTGACACATTACAAACCCTGAAAGCTGGCTCAGAATCTGCAATGCTGGAGTTCTAATCATTGCTTCTCTGAGGGCAATTTTATGACACTGATGGCAATGATATACCTTTAGGTCTATGACTGCACTTTGTTTTTTAATATAGTCTTATGAGGAATTTCAAATTATGAGAAGATGAGTTAATTATTAGCCACATATTGTTTTAACCTCCCATTTTTGTGCAAGGTTCAGGTCTTCCTGAAAAAAATCTCACCCTGGTTCTGGCCCTTGGAGAACAGCACAGAAGAAGCACAACCCAGTCACACAACACAAGTCATAGAAGAAAATTAAATGTGACCACAGATATTAGTGTTGAAACAGATTTATTGGTGATGGACCTGAACTGACATTTCCCTAAGCACACTGGGGGTTGTGAATTTAACTGGTTTTCTCAGGGAACCTTTTTTCTGCAATACACTTTATGCTGTGTTTACACCCAAGTCTGACCCAGGTGTCACTTGTTCAATTAATTTGTTTGTTCTCCTAGTCTAGTTCTGTGGTTAGATGCCATTAAGGGGGTGGTGGAGGGAATCCCAAAAAACCTGTGCTGTGGCAAGTGAGCAGTGCTGACTTCCCAGAGCAAGCTGAGCTGGCCATCAGGAGGTCAGGGGCACATTTTGTGAGCATCCTTTAAAAGGTGGGATGGATCTGGAGGAGACACAAGTGGTGATTGCACACTTCAAAATGATGTTCTCTTTAGTAGAAAAATGTGATTCAGGAGGAGAAACGGGCATGACTTGATTAGAGGATAGATGCATACAGTACAAATACCTGTGCCTTGATCACAGCGGGTTTTTTTCCCCTCTTTGCTTTTTTCCATGGCCTGTGTGAGTAGTTCTTCAGAGCCTGGTTGAGATGCACTGATGCCATCTGCTCTGCTGACTGGTTTGAGGAGCCAGTGACATCTCTGGAGGCGGAAAGCCTGGACATGCAGGGGTGATAACCGCTCTCCCTACCTGAGAGAGATGTCATTGAAGGTCGCAGAACAACAAAAACTTCAACTCCTCATGGCTTTTTTTATCCAGAGGAGTGATTAAAAAAGCTATTTTTATCTGTAAACAGGCATTTATATCTGCATCAACATCACCAGAACAAAACCAAATGAAATGAACTTGAAATAAGCCTCATATGGTGTCCTGAATGCAGAAGCTCTGCAGTGTGTTGTCAATGGCCTTCCAGTTTGACGACAGCTATTGTTCTCATGTAAGTATTTCATTAAGTCAAATTTCTACCAAGCTGGTGAGTCACTACTGGCTTCTCCTTTATGATTTGTACCAGATTAAAAATGCCTCAGTAATAAACACCTGATTTTAATCTCAGTGCTGCAATAACATATTGTGAACATATATTAGAAACTATTGCACAATGTATTTACAGCACCAAGCAGCTTTACAATAAATTATGGAACAGTCCTGTCATAAAACATATAAATAACGATTCTTCAGATGAATATGCCTTTGATATTTTGTCATCGTTCATTATGTTTTATAGCACAATACATGGTCATAAATATTGCTCAAAAGACTAGCACAGCACGTGACAGATTGTATAGTAATCTCATTGATATAACTCTTTTCCTGCACATGGATTAGAAAACATTATTTAGAAGCACTTGAGCTTGCAGAAGGTCAGTCCAAATAGGGAAGTCACTCTTATGTGAGCAGGGCTTTGGGTAGATGCCTGCTGAATGGGAAATTCCTGTGGGACAAAAAAACCTTTGAAAGATGTGATGTGACTGCCTGTTTTTCCCAAGCAAGACCTAATGCAGTGTTCCAATTATGTGGTAATGGTGAATGTATATCGTGAGCTGTACACATTGTATATGTTGTGTGCAACGGGCAAAGCGAAGGTCAGGGCAGAAAAATCCCTTGGGCTCTCTGCAGGAACAGCTCTTGGCTGTTCTGTGCTGATGAAATTCCAAAGTTTTGTTACAAACAAGCAAGAGGAATGGAAAGTGGTTTCTGCAGCTTCCTAGCATTAAAGCATGCCTGTCCCCAGTATGACTCTCCCTAGGTACTGGCATGTTTTCCTTCTGGTACTGCGTGCTCTGCATTATTAAAGGCTTCTTGTTTGACTTCATCATTAGGGTTTTATTTTACTTTTTGATTGTAGTGACTAAATATAACAATAAATGATTTAAAGAGGAGACAGAAATAAGTGTTAGAGAAAACAAACAGCCTCCCCCCTGCCAAAATACTGAGTGGCGTAGCAGTGAATGGTGGAAAGAATCAGATTTAATTAGGGTTCCTTTCAGCACTGAAAATTCCATTTATGCACACTATTAAAATAATCTTCTGCATTAATACTAATTTACATCATCAAAATAGCACTTCATCTATTATTCATAGGGCATTGTAATTTCTCCCGACTGAGAGGCTGAAGCGTGGTAAGACTTCTGCTAAATACTGAGCAGAAATTAAGATATCTGTAATGGCTTCAGTGTTCTTTCTACCACATTAGATATACCACAGTTTCCTCTCTTCTATATGTGTAATGACCACTGCAAAGACCACAATCATTATTATGCTCTTCCTATGCCCCTTATGGTCAAGGATCTCCCTGTCACAGGCTTCATGTAAAATCAATCTCCCCTTACCTGCTGTCCAAGTGCAGCCTCATTCAGGGGAGGCGAAGGAGCTGCTTAATCAAGAGAATAGCTCTTGAAAGAGAACAAACAAAAATCTCCTTTTTCTCAAGTTTGCAGGGCGATGGGAAGAATTGATGTGCAGAGTGCAGCTCAGCTGGATTTTCATGCATTCTTGCCTTGGTGATGGCAAACTCTTGCTTTCTGTACAAGAAAATGTTGGATGCTGTTCTGCAGCTTTTGTTCTCTGTGCCGTGTTCTCCGTGTCTCTGTGTGTGCAGGATGTTGGTGCAGCTCCCTGCTCCAAATGGACATCATGGTCCCAGTGCCTGCCAGGCTGGGGCCTCTGGCTTCGTGAGTACCAAGTCCTGATGGACATCATGACACTTTTAGATTTCTGAGCCTGACTCTTACTGTGCTAAAAAGACAGACTAAAACTGTCTTTGGCAATATAGAAGGGTCTTTCATCAGTGTAGTTTTCATCTACTTGAAATCATGATTCTCTGAAATGCTCATTTATCAATTTCTAGAAGCAAAAATGAGAGCTTCTAAATCACCAGTTAAGGAGAAAATTCCATGATAACTTGCCTATTAGTCTGAAAAAAAGGGGAGATAGAGAGATTTGAGTATCAAGAACTGGGCCAGTTGAGCAGGGGCTTATACCTTCTGCTCCAGTGGAGGGAAGGGCAGATGACCTAGCAGGACTTTGATGTTTGCTGGTGGAGTGAGTCACTCTGCTCCTACTGATTAATGTAAAGGAAGAAAGAATTGTCTACAAAGACTGCTGTTAACCACTGAATAGCAAGCTGGAGGGAGGGAGGGAGAGAGGGAGGGAGGGAGGTGGGATGTAATTTTTCTTTTGGTAAAGAAAGGGGGCCCAAACACAAGTTTCATGTGTCAGCTGAAGATGGAAAAAAGACCTCACTTGGAATGTTGTGGTTTCAGGACTCCAGTGGCCTTTCAGCTGCTGGTTGGTTTAGAGTCTGCAGCAAAGCACAGTATGACTCTGCAATGTTTAAAGAGCAGTAATCACAAAGGCTTGGAAATCAATAACTAAGACAAAGTAATTCCAGCCCCAATAACCCTAAATATCAGAAATGTTATAAAAGGGATTATTATTTTCCCATGAGTTGAGAGGTTTGGCTTTATTACCCTTGTAGTTTTAGTAATCTCTGTAAAGCTTTTTTTGCACCTAGGCTGGTGATATTTAATAATTCCTGTTTGTCATATCCTTGGCTTTTTAGAATACATTAAGCATTGCAGATGAGATGTACAGCAAAGTTTGACTAAAGTGGTCATCATGGAACTGCTTGTGGGAAGGATGCTTTGATATAGATTTAAATGTTGAGGCACTATAAACTTCTGGAAGCAGACTGAGTTTTCAATACATTTAGAAAACCATTAACTAACGTGTGTTATGTATAGATTCACACCACTGATTTCATGCTGTTACATGTGATCATAATAACATAATAAAAGATCTCTGGCAGAGTCAAAATTAAGCTTTAGAGTGGGTTTATTTGATTTAAATGAATATTTAAGGGAAAAAAAAGATATGTTAATGTGCTTTGTATTATTTCTCACAGTGTGAATTCCATGAACTTTGTTAAGTTACTGACTCTTGGCAATACAAAAAAACAACAATGTGCACTTGCAGCCCGAAAAACCAACTTAGTCCTGGGCTGCAGCAAAAGAAGGGTGACCAGAAGGTTGTGGGAAGTGATTCTCCCCCAATATTCTGTCCTGGTGAGATTCCACCTGGATCCTCAGTACAGGAATGACATTGACCCACTGGAGTGAGTCCAGATGAGGCCATGAGATTATCAGAGGGCTGGAAAATTTCTCCTGCAAAGACAGGCTGGGGGAGCTGGGGTTATTAAGTCTGGAGAAAATGAGGTTCCAGGGAGAGTTTTTTTCAGTCTGCCAGTACTTAAAGGGGGCCTACAAGATTTCTGGAGAGACTTTTGGCAAGGGAATGTAATGATAAGACAAGAGAGAATGGCTTTAAACTGAAAGAGGATAGATAGATTGGATATAAGGAAGAAATTCTTAGTGAGAGTGGTGAGGCAGTGGCACAGGTTTTCCAGAGAAGTTGTGGATACCCCATCCCTGGAAGCGTTCAAAGGCAGTCTGGATGAGGCTTAAGGCACCCTGGTCTAGTAGAAGGTGTCTCTGCCCATGGTAGAGGGCTTGGAATGAAATGATCTTTAACATCCCCCCCAACTTATACAATGTTATGAGTCTATGAATTAAATCAGGGTCCTCACAATAACATATCCTGCATTGGTTGATTGATTAATTTGTCTTTATAGCCAAGACCTTACCATTCCAACATAAAGATAAGCAGGTGGAAGCTGTGTGAAATGAGTGTGGGTAAACAGCTGGGTATTTGTAGCAGAGAATATACAATTACCTTTTCCTCATGGTCTCAGAGGATATTTGTGGAAACCAGAAGTGGCTACTTGGGAAAGAGATCCAAATTATCTGGTAAGGATGAGTTAAACAAGCAGGTTTCACAAGGTTTAGGTGGCTTGGAGCAGTAATGACTGGACAGCAGGGAGCTGTTTTGGAAAAGCAGAGCTGCCTTTAGCAAATGTCAATATCTGTAACAAAGAAAGCTTGCACAGATGGTTAAGCTTTCCCTAGACCATTTTCAGAACTTCCAAAGAGAAGCTGAAGGACCATGACTTGTGTTATAGTTAAGATTCTCACTGAAACTAAGGATTCTACTTTGCAGCCTTCAGAAAAATCAGCATCAGCTTTCTAATGTTAAATAAGTTTGAACAGTGATAGATCGTCCTATCTAAGCATACTGGAACCAGTAACCATGACAAGTCACCATATCCAATTCACCAGTCACTGTCTCATTGTGGATACCCAAGTCATCCACTCAAGCAAATAGAAAAATGCTAAATTCTAGCCCTCAAACCCTAGTTGCAACTCTGGAATATCTTGCTCTTTTCCTACTGTATCAGCTTTTTAAGCCAGAAGAAACTACAATAATTATCCTGGGTAAAATGCATAAACCAAGCCTTAGGACATGCTTTAAGTGATTCCTTTTTCAAGACCAGTAACTCTCCTTGAATTGTGATGGAGCTTTCAGAAAAACATCCAATATTTATTTAAAATTTTCCAGGGATAGAAAATCCACCATAGCTGTTGCTAAGTTGTTGTGATGGTTAACTACCTTGCCTGTTGACAGTTCATGACTTTTTTTCTTGTCAGAGCTTTTTAGTCTAGGTTGGATCTTTCTATGTGACCTGAGAGACAGAGGAATCTTTAAATCACTTCTCAGATCTGTATGTGATAACGCGTGGGCAGTGTAAGTTACCCATGTGACCTTTCTAAAATTTTGATAACCACCCTGAAACATGATGAGTAGAGACCTGAACTAGAAGGAGCAATCCTACAGCTGTGATACTTTATCAAACCCAGAGCCTGTGTATTTTTTGTTCATGAAGTCAGAAATCCTTAAATCTGTGTATCCAACAGACTTATTATCATTTCTGAATATGTTACACTCAAAAGTCATAATTTTTTCCAAAGTCACTAATTTCCAAGAGGAAAGGGGCCTATACATTATTCTTTATTCTTTCATAAGTAGCTTGACAGTTGATAAAAGCACACTTTTTGTGAGTCTCAGTAACCCCTCTTTTCAGTATTTTCTGCTTAGAAACCCAACTAAATATACACTCTGTTTGCAATTTCATGTCAAAAACTATCAGTCAAAGGGTTGTAAAAAGTTCAACATTTACATATTCGTTTAATATCCTCCTGGTTCTTGTACAAGTTGTTTCTGGTGTAAAGTCAAATACCATAGTGATTTCTACTGTTTTGACATTGTCTTTCCTCCAAGCCTGCTGTCTTAGGAAAAAAAATACACTATATTATTTTAAAAGATCTATTATCACTCTTAGAAAAAGGTTCTTCCCCAAAAGGGTGTTTGGGTACTGAACAGGCTCCCCAGGGCAGTGCTCACAGCACCAGCCTGGCAGAGTTCAAGAAGAGTTTGGACAACCCTTTTGGGCACATGATGTGACTCTTGGGGCTGTCCTCTGCAGGGCCAGGGGCTGGACTTGATGAACCTTGTGGGTCCCTTCCAACTCAGATTATACTAGGATTCCATGATGGAACTCTGATTTACATATTGCCATTTAAATTCCTAATTAATCAACTCACTTATTGTTCAAGCTATTTTTTTCTCCCCCCAGGCTAAATGTCAGAAAAAAATTTAGTGCTGCAATTACTGTTACTCACATTTTTATTTTAAAATATTGGGTCATAAGAATTTTACTCTAGTTCATTGGAATTTTCTCTGTGTTCTTAAATACTTTTGGAAATAAATAGAACAATGCTTGGCCAGACATCTTTATTAAGAAGGTTGGAGGCAATGAATATGAACAAACAGATTGAAAATATTTTAACTTCATAGCTCACATTCCAAAAATCCACCCAAACCAATAATGCTTCTATGTATTTGAAACACTTGACCATTCACAGCTTTTAAGTATAATACCTTTGGATAGATGAATTAACATATCACTCTTTAATGCCAAGGAAGATGGGTCATTATGGCATTAATACTTTGTAATCATCATGGTTTAATGATCAAGTGATCTGCTATATTTCTCTTGTATTCCTAACGCTTTGTTCATTAGGAATAGCTGCAGTTTGATGTACCTTCTTACAGCTATGGATTAATAGGAAATTAATAGACATTTATATGTTTTTTCATTGTTAATGTACTTTTTTATTTTATTGATTAAGTATAAATCAGAATAAAGTAATAGTGTTTTAATTGGGAGGTGAGGAATGTCTAGTTTGCAGGATATACACTTTAATTCTGAAACAACATGGGGAACAGAGGTCAGCTGGTCTAGGCAATAGCCTGAGTTTTTAATAGTTTGTATGTTCTAACTGCTAGGAGATGGAGGGTCAGATGCTCCTAAATGTAATATTCCTTTTTTTACTTCAGCAGATCCATGTAATCATTTGTTTTCGCTTTGGTTGCTTAGTATCTTGAAGACAGTCAGTGTCTTGTATAAGCAAAGAGAGATAAATCCTTGATCAGAATAAGAAAAATGTGGAACTGCGTAGGAGCTCTCACATGATGTGACAGGGAATGTGTTTGCTGAAGAGAAAATAAATAGGTACTATTAGACAAGTTCCTCTGATTGATTTAGACCAACTGAACATTTGTCCTTGACTGTGTCCTAACAAACCAGCCCTCCTTCTCCTTCTCCTTCTCCTTCTCCTTCTCCTTCTCCTTCTCCTTCTCCTTCTCCTTCTCCTTCTCCTTCTCCTTCTCCTTCTCCTTCTCCTTCTCCTTCTCCTTCTCCTTCTCCTTCTCCTTCTCCTTCTCCTTCTCCTTCTCCTTCTCCTTCTCCTTCTCCTCTCCTTCTCCTTCTCCTTCTCCTTCTCCTTCTCCTTCTCCTTCTCCTTCTCCTTCTCCTTCTCCTTCTCCTTCTCCTTCTCCTTCTTTTTCCTCCCTCCCTCCCTCCTTACCTCCCTCCCCCTTTCTCTCTTTTTTCTCCACTCTCTCTTTTCTCACACAATCATTGATGATGGAAGGGGCCTTTGACTATCATGTGGTCCAACTCCACAGCTCAAACAGGTCCCCCAAGGTCAAGCTGCCCAGAGTGGCAAATGTCCAGTCAGCTTTTGAATATCTCCAAGGGAGGGGACTCCACCTCCTGCCTGGGCATCTCGTGCCAGTGCTCAGTCACCCTCACAGCAAGAACCATCTATTCTTATGTTCAGAGAGAACTTCCTCTGTTTCAATTTGTGCTCATTGTCCCTGTGTCTGACACTGGACCTGGCTAAATCGTTTTTAGCACCCTTCCTTCAGGTATTGATACACATTATTAGGAAGCCTTCTCTTCTCCAGGTTAAACAGTCACAGTTGCCTCTTCTCTTGTCTCCCTTTCCTTTTTCCTTTTTTTCAGATAAAAGTATCAAAAAGACTTAAGCACAATGAATCATCCCATGCTATGGAAGAGGTCAGATATGGAGACTAGAATTACAGCTGTCATGACTAAATTACAAAATAATATTTACAGAGCCCTTAGAGCCTTGTGAACTCAAGATAAAACACTGCTATTTCAGGTGAAAAGGGATGTATTTTGCCAACTGTTCTTACAGTCCCAGTAGTTAAACAGATTAATAACTGGCATAATTCCAGCACATTAAGGATTGTTTTGTCTGATTTATTTGTGTGTGTGTGTTATTGAAGGGCTGCAATGAAGAATATAGTACTTTTAAATAAAAAGTGCTAACCTGTGAGCTCTGGAGAATGTTTCAAATCTGCCTTCATTTACTAGACATTTGCTGTCTGAAACATGTCTTTGATCAGCATTCACCAGTGTTAAAAAAATACCAGAATATGATCTGTTGCAATGATCAGAAATTCCTGAGGGTTGTAATAAGGCAGAGGGCTGTCAGGTTAAAATGCAGATATTTTTCTTTATCACTATCTTCTAGAATCAAAACTTAACTAAGGTATACACAAAAAAATGAGCAACATCTCCAGGCTATGCTGAAGACTTTACAAAGACACATTTGAATGATACCTGTTTAAACAAGGGGCCTGTCACAACATTCACAGGGATTCAGTTGTCCCACACCCTGGCTAATAATGTCTCATTGGGACCCAGCCCACACTCCCAGGTGAGAAGCACACCTCTGACATCTCTTGATCCCATATGGGGAGAAAGATTCATCCCCATTTCTGTTTTGGCAGATCTCTTTGGAAAACTTTCTCTGGCTAGCTTGAGAAACCTCAAACCCAGACAGCTATTGCAGTAAAATTTGAGGATATTTGTACTGATGGAATTCATAATTTACACAGTAACAATGTAGGAAATGAAGGTGTCCTTCTGTGACTGTGCATATATTTATTCACCTTGAAGAGATTCACTCTGTTTCTGCACACTTGCTCAGCTCTCCCAGCTGTGATAAAAACCCTCAGCAAGGCTCTAGTGTTCCAAATTGCTTTCATTGATTGAGGTCTTGATCTTTTTTTGTCTTTAGAGGAAAACATTTCCTTAAAAACTCTTGGGATTCTGCTCAAATTCAAGCCTTGCCCCTTGAGCACTTTCTATCATTCATAAAAATAACATATAATGGAGATAGTACCTATTCACTTGCCTTCTGATGGGTCTTTCCTGAACATGCCTGCCTTCAGAGGTGTTGGTGTATTTTGGGTATAGGTATCCAGGTAGATGGATCTTCTGGAAGACTAAACAAAATTTACTAATTAAAGCTAACAGTAAGGTACTTTGTGAAGAAAACTCAGAATGTGCAGTGAGGTTCAGACACACTAATTGTGTCTATAAAATACTGAAAAGTGTCTGAAAAAATGCTTAGAAGTTGAAAATATGGACTGAAAAACACACTTATGAAAGCATGCATAGGAAAACAATGACTGCAAGAGGTTATTTTGATTATAACTATACACTTCAGAAGCTAAGTTTAACTTTGCAGGGGGGCAGACACTCACTGGCCTGCAGTTGTGTCAGGAGAGGTTTAGGTTGGATATTAGAGAAAGGTTCTTCACCCAGAGGGTGGTTGGGCCCTGAACAGGCTCTCCAGGGAATGATCAGAGCCCCAAGCCTGGCAGAGCTCGACGAGCATTTGGGCAATGCTCTCAGCACGTGTTGGGATTCCTGGGGTGCCCTGTGCAGTGCCAGGAGTTGGACTTGATGATTATTGTGGGTTGCTTCTAACTCAGATTATACCATAGGGTTCTATGATATTTTAAACACATTGAAAGGGGTGATATTTGATAGACTTTGTTGCCATCAGGTGGATGAGACCCTGGCACAGGTTTCCCAGAGAAGCTGTGGATGTCCCATCTCTGCAGGTGGTCAAGGCCAGATTTAATGGGGCTCTGAGCATCTTGATCTAAATGAAAAAAGCCTCAGCCCACACCAGGTTAGTTGGAATGAGATGATCTTTAAAGATCCCATCCAATCCAGACCATTCTGTATTTCCACAAAATACAGTTCAGGTAAATTAGATAGGTTTCTTCTAAAACATCAGAACAGTAGCTCTCTCTCCTTCCTTATGCCCTTGCCTGACTACTCTTTATTTTATATTTGCAGCTAATCAGTATTTGATTTTTTTTCCCCTTCATATCCATTTCTGGAAAATACTTAATCTTTAAGCTTGCCACATTGGTAGAAATGATCAGTGAGTTACAGTTGCTTAGTTAAAGGCCTAAGGTAAAGGAAGAACTTGTCAAACCTGGAAGTATCACTGCCAAACTGAGTGTTGGCAGCTCTCTAAATTTAGCAAGGTTGAACTAAACTAGTACAAAATGATAGACCACCAAAAAACCCTTGAGCTGCTAATCAGCCCTTCACCTTTTCAAGCAATTTGGTTCAGCTCTTCCAACACAATGTCATGAGATGTTGTGCTTTCTTGAATGAGTAGTTATTGGAAAATAATAATGCTCAATTTCTTGTTGCCTTTATTTTGTGTTCATTTTTATACAAGAAGAATTTTAGGTTCAGGAAAATTAAGAGCTGCTTCAGTATCCCCAGTTCAATGAGTAGCTGTTAATGTCACTATGATGCTGAAGTGGGTTTTTATGCCTACAGCGATTTTTATGTACCATCTCTTATTTAATCCTTATGAAAATCTCTTTTCTTAGAGAAATGGAATTCATAAACAGAGAATTGACTTCAGCTTTAACACATATGAAAACCTGGTTTAGAGATATATCTTTTTTGGTGCTGAAGAAGAACTGAATTTGTCAGTATGACTTTTTTTTTTTAAATGGATCACTTTTGTTCTCTTTTCCTTTTTTTTCCCCTGGAGAAGAAATGATTATTTTTTTTGCCTTTTGGCTAAAGCTAACCTACTCTTTAAAAAAAAAATTGAATTTTTTTTTGTATTAAAACAGAAGAGCTCAGGTCATGATTGAAACAAGTTAAGAGCTGAATAAAGAGTTTCCTTGCGTGATTAATTTTTCACAACTAAAAGGACCTCCAAAGCACAGGCATATGCCAATTCTACAAAAGCAATCACCAGTGAGGAGAGATTTTCTTTGCTCCTCTATCAAGGACTTTCCATGTCTCAGTAGGTGAAATAACAAGAGAACTGAAATGTGGAGAAGCTTTGTTGAAAGCCCGTCAGGTGACATTGTCCGTTGCCATCTCTGATGTCTGATCAAGCTCTGTGACCACAAAAGCATCCAAGGGTTTGGTCTGACTCGGTGGCTTCAGGGGCCCCAAGGGTGGTACAGCTTATCTTCCAACTGATTTTATCCAAAAAATAAAATAAAATAAAATAAAATATTGTCCTCAAACAAAATATTAGGATAGTTAAGCATCGCGGCAATCAAGAGTGCCACATCCCTCAATTATTGTAGCTACTCCTGGGGAAACTTTACTAATAGGATTTAACAGTCTGTTGCACAAGGAAGCCAGTAGCATCTAAAAAAAAAGCCAAAATCTTTGTTCTTCTCTCCTTCCTTTTGTTCAAAGCTGCCAGACTGTAGTTTAGCCTGTGAATATGCACAGACTTGAAATTACCTTTCAGTTAGCATGTACTGGAATGGGAAAAATCTAATTTGTTGCCAGTATCAAGAGTGTCAAGAGAAAAGAGTCATCAATATGACATGCACATGGAAAATAATTCATTTCACTGTGTTCCCAGGTGGCTGTGGTGCAGATGCAGTGGTTGCAGTGGTTGCTTGCATCCCATAATAAGTCCCAACAGCTTTGCAATTGTATTATCTATTTCATGCATTATCCTCAAATCATCTCCTTTCCTGTGCTATATTTGACTGATACCCTGTGCTGTTAAGCAGCTCTGAGGATGAAGGTGCAGCACTACCAAAATGAACCTTTCATGCAGGCATTGGGTTATATATATCCCTATAATGGCTCTGTTTCAGCTGAGGAGAAAGAATTCAAGTGGGATGGGATGACACAGGTGGAGCCTTTTGTACAGTAGGGAACAATCTCCCCTTAAGGCTCTCTCTCCAGCACTGTTTCTTCTGGTTTTATAACAGTGGATTTCTAAAACTGTCTGACTTCCCTCCCTCCCTCTGTGTTTAAATAACAATATTTAACTTTTTATAGCACTGCAGTGGCAGGGATGAACTGTGACAATTGTGGCTGAAAATGAAGAGAAAGTACAACACAACCCTGTTCAACAGAGGATGGCTGTCACCTCCAGAATCAGCAGTCCAGCATGTTAAACCTTCTTGTCATTCTCCTGAAAGCTCTGCAGAACTTTTTGCCTCCCTGCAAGTCCCCCATTGCTGGACTCTAACCTTCTCACCCCCATAACCACTCTCTCTCTCTGCCAAGTCTTCTGGTTTTGTCAGGCTGTTGGTCAGAACTCCCACTGTTGCCCATGAGCCTACCAAATTTAGGCCCTCTATACAAATGGCCTAACTTCCACCCACACCTAAAAACTCCTTTTTGTTTTATTACTTACTATCAAATGACTTGAATATCCTCTGCTCAGGCAAAGTCTTCAAAACTTGATAAAGTAGATGATTACTAACTTAGCTATTAGGTACAACAAGTATTTAATTATTTGGTAGGGAGTATACCTCATTGAAATTTGCTCGGTTAAAAAGTCTGATCCTGTTCATATTTAGTCGAAAAACTTGGCATTAAGTATTGGTGTCTGTTCTCAAAAGTAGGCTAAAACTGGTTGTGTGCCTGGCTCTTTTTACCTCTTTGAAACTACATCCATCCTCAAATCATGAGCTTCTGGGCATAAAATACCCCCATCCTCAAAAAAGCAAAAATTGGGCATAACTTAAAGAAACTTTTGGCTTTTATACAAATGATACTCCATAATGCTTTAGTGCTTCAAGGGAGGACACCTGTGTCATCATTTGAGCCTGGCACAATGCCAGTGCCCCCACGAGAATACCTCTTTCCCTGGCATCCACTGTGAGATGTGATCAGAGACAGAGCGAAGCAGGCTCCAACTTGAGGTTGAAAAGGAAAAAAAACTTTATTAACCTAAAACTACAAAGAAAAACACACAGAACACATAGAACACAAGATGAAAACCTTCCAAATTTCTTCCTCCTACCCCCACCAAATTTCCAATTCCATTACCACCCTTTAGATAATCAATTCTCAGTTCCTCGAGAAGAGAGGAGTCCCTCTTGCACCACAGACTTCCCCAGGAAACAGTCGAAACTTCTCGTGTTTCCATGTCACATGTGGCACCGCCTGGAGAACATTTGCCATCGTGACTTCTTCCTTCCATGTCCAGTGCTCTCACCACTGCACATGGATCAGAGCTGCTTCTAGGGTTTTTCCCTTTAAGGATACTTTGTTCAGTTCCAAAAAGAGCACAGTCCCTCTCCTTTTGGGACACCTGTCTCCCCCAAATTTCACCCCCTGGGGCCGAGGGGTCTCTTGAACAGAGATTTTCTTCTTCTCTCTTCTTCGAAGCGGAGGGCACCACCACCACCCTCCTCACCTGTCGTCTCTGTTCACTCCTCCACATCACTGCACTCTCTTGGCTCTGAGCCATCGCCTCCCCCTAGAATGCAGTCTCTGTGTCACAGAAACACCAGTGGTTCTGCTGTGGCTACACAAGAAAAGTCCAGCCAAGGGCCACTCCATCATCTCCTCCCATGTAGGATTCTTCTCAACATCCTCTCAATCTCCTCAACTCCAGGAGGAATCAGCATTCACAAGGTTTCCATCCTCCCCAGAAGGGTTAAAAGTCCCAGGCTCTCTGCCGATTTGCTTCATGAACTCCCACGCCTGGCTGCCCTCTGGGCACCCCCCTTCTCCTTCAAGCCGGGCCACTATCACAGACACCGGCTCTGTCTCTCTCTCTCCCTCTCTCGGGGTGGGGGGGAATGGAGGATGGCTGCCCAAAGCCCTTGCAATGTTCTCCTCCACCCTTGGGCCCAGGCCTGGCCTACCTCTCTCCGGCCACACGGCTCCCCTCCCCCCCTGCCCAGCCAGAGCCGGGCAGGGAGGGTTGAAGGTCTGCTCAGTTCCAAACCAGAACTCAAAAAGAGAAATTCCCCTGGGAGATCACAGCTTTTAACCCCCTGTGTTGTCAGAGGCGTATCCATGCCCTCAGTGGACAAACCAGGTGCCAAAATTGAAATCTGAACACCGATTGGCTTGCCCACATCATCACAAAAAACTTCATTTCCTCTCAAACCACGATAACCTGGTATTGAAAAAGAAAAAAATGAAATACAGGGAAATTTAGAGTAGTGTTGGAAAGTATTTGTAGTTAAGATTTGAGGTGAGAGGTCCCAGGAGACCCATGGAGGTCTATATGGAATGGGAGTGTTACAGCAGAGTGTTTGAGATCATGTAAAAAAATCATTGGCAAGGGTATGAGCAAAACCCACATTTAATATTAAGTGAGAGCACAACAAAGTACACTCAACAACTTACAGGACAGTTAAGGGGCAATAAGGAAAAACAAGCAGAAACAAAACCAAATAAAATCCTAAAAGCTTAACAGCACCCAAACTTAACAGTACTTTAACTAAACTTAAACCTTAAGCCTAACAATTCAACAAAGAAACAGCGCTTAACTTATACCTAATTTATAACTTAATGTAACAAATGGATAACACTTATGACTTTGAAGTCAAACTTAGTACTTAACAAAAGAACAACACTTAGCAGCACTGAACTTACAACTTATGCTGAACTTAACAACTTAGCAAAAGAACAACACCTAGCATCATTTTAGTAAGGTTAAGTCATAAGTCACAAGCTTTCTTACAGGCCTAACTTAGTTCAGTATCCAAGGTACTTAAACATCTAAGAAAGAAGAATTTCTCCCAGATTTGCCATAACATATGCACAGGTTTATGCACACAGACATGAAGAGTCAGTGCAAGCAATGTACCTGTGGAAAATTCCCCTTGAAGTTCAGTGAAATATTTCAGATATTTTACATCTCCTCACAGGCAAAGGGCCTGGCCTTGAGGAATGAGGTGTCAGCCCAGGACTCACCTTGTTTTGGAGACCCTCCAAATACAGCAAAATTGAGATTTCACTGGCTCTGAGAGACCTCACTCCAAGGGAGGTTGCTGGTTACAGCCCAGGAGAGCTCAAAGGGTCTCATTTTTGACCACCCTTTACAGGGGCTTTAATCATAACATTCCTGGCCACAGCTTGGCTTGGCACTTTCTCTGAAAGGCTGAGAAGAGAAATGTTATGCTGTTCAGGCAAGAAAAATATTTTCCAAGGCTGTTGATAAGGAAAACAATGCTGGTTAGACAGCAGCAGTTCCTAGGTGTTTCTGATGTGCTTGGGAAGAGCTGAGCCCAGGTGCTATTTTTTGAGGCTGAGGTGTAAGAAGCATTTCTCAGACCACAGTGTGGCCTGGAAGGGAGAAGCAGGGGATGCACCACTACAGGGAGCTCAGGTTGCTGCTGTGAAAGAGCTACTGTATTCCAGAGGGAATAGTGGTGGTGAGGAGGAAAGGCTCTGAGTGAAAAAACTGATTCTAAAAAGAAATTATTGATATGGAAATGCCCAGTTACAGGGAAGGTCTTGATGATATGATACGGAGAGGTGCAGTGAAATAAAAGATAAACCAAACCAAAACAAAACCAGCAACAAGCCTCAAAAAAAAGAAGCTTAGTATGATTTTAAATTTTGAGAAAAATTAATCATTCTGGGCTTTAAGATGTGAAAAAACCCAAATATTTAAAAATACACAGTAGAAGTGGACAATGCAAATTCCATAGTAATTCTGGATGATATGGAATTAGTTTGTCTATAGCTTTTTTGTGCACATGGTTGAAACTAAAAGTCAAAATGATTGGCAATTTCCAAAAACCCATCTATGTGACATCTACAAGGAAAGGTGGCCTCTTCCAAGATGGGCTGTTCCCAGGTGTCTGATTCAATGTTTTTCTCATTGCAGCACTGTGGTGAAGGGTAAAGAAGCCAAATGAGGAGCACTTGAGGTCACTTGGTCTGTTCAGCCTGGAAAAGAGAAGTCTGAGGGGAGACATTTTGGGTACAACCTCCTCAGGAGGGAAGGAGAGGGGCAGCACTGAAATCTCTCTGGTGACCAGTGACAGGGCATGAAGGAATGCCAGGAAGCAGCATCAGGGAAAGTTTAGGTTGATTATTAGGAAGAGATCTTTCAGCCCTGGATGGGCACTGGAACAGGCTCCCCAGGATTGGTTACTGCACCAATCCTGACAGGGTTCATGAAGTGTTTGGACAGTGTTCTCAGACACATGGTGGGATTCTTGGGAATGGTGCTCTGCAGGGCACAGGGTTTATGAAGCTTGTGGGTGCCTTCTAAATCTGGATATAAAAACCCCCCAATTAACCCCAAAAAAACCCCAAAAGACCAACAAAATAAAAGCCCAACAGATTTGAGACTTCAGTGGAACTGAGACTATACTGGAGCTGTGTTACTGTTTTCGGGATATTTTTCTTGGTTGGTCTCCATCTAGCTGTTCCACAATGCCTTTGGGCCCAATCCCAAAGCATGAAAAGTGAAATTGAACATTTACATGAATTTGACAGATTTTAAGTCATACCTTCAATGTCATTAAAAAGGGATTTTGGATCACCTTCACTGTTGGATCGTGGAATGAGGCTGAGGGAGTGGCAGACTTATCGTGTTCTCAAGGTCAGACTATAATGCACTTGCTCAAACTGAGCCCAAAACCTCAGTGCCAGTATTCTGGTTTCTATGCTTTTTTGTTTGGTGGTTTATTTTTCTCTCTGAATTAGAAGGATCTGAAAGAAACTTAGGACAAGTCACTAAAAAATGATTCATCCAATAAGGCAGTAAGATATTTAATTAGGTTTCAAAATGAGTAAATCTGGTTGGTTCATGGCAGTGTGGAGCAGGTGCCAAGCATGAAATCATCTTTGTGGGGGTGGAAATCCCTTTCTGTTGGTAGAGAACGAGGAGGTTGGGGGATGGAGAATGCCAAATATCTGTCGATAACTCTGTAGAGGGAACACATAAGGGGAGGCAGAGACGTGCCATCAATAACTACAGCTCACTGTGTCTGCCGTGATCCCTGGAGCAGAAACTTGCTGTGAAAGTCCCAGCATGCAGTGTACCATGGGATCCTTCTCCAGGGCTAATCATTTATCTTTCTCTGTGGCAACCAGTCGAAAAAGAAATTTAAATTTTTAAACAATGACACTTGGAAAATTCAGGGAACTGGAATGTTTGACAAATATCAGTTCAAAGACATTTAATGAACTTTGATTAATGTTTGAATTAGGGCTTGAACAAAACAGAATCCAGGTCCACACAAAAGTTACAAGTGCCTTCAGTTCTGGTCCCTACCTAAACTTTTAGGTTTAAGCTGTACTGTATGTTGTGTAGGAAAGCTTCACACTGGGTTCTGACCTGGAGCTTTGCTAACTTTGTTTTGCACATTGGGGTCAGAGGAAAAGGAAAAAGGAAGGTTACACAGTTCCCTTCAGGCACTGCCTCATGGTGGAAGGAGCAGGTTTCCCATGGTTTGCTCATGCCAGGTCCTTCCTGATCCTTGAAACAAGTCATGTGTGAATAAGGCAGAAACTGCAGGTTAATGTCCTAAAAAAAATAGACTGATTAGATTCAGGCCAGCACAATGGGGACCCTGATAAATTCTGTAAACTCAAACACACTTTTGGTTCACTTAATTCTTGCTTTGGTGAGAGGAGTGAGTAGCTCCCCATTTCATACAGCTTAGTTAAATCTATGTTTACAGCAGGGACCACTTGAGGCTCATCCTACTCAGAGTCTCTTGCTTTGTCCTTCTCCCTGCCATGGCACTGAGGTGTATTTCATGACTGTTTTATTTCCATTACAGGCTTGATCAGCCTTTCACTTTGTGAAACAGCTGCCACCAGTTAAAATGAAATATCTGCACATATTGTGCCTTTTAAATTTTAGTCCTGTTCAGTTTGCAATACCTTCTTTTCTAAAAAGCTGTACTTTCAAAAATTACATATTGGAATGTGTAAGAAATAAATTTAATTCAAAAGGAAAGTGATCTAAAGATTTCAGTATAATTTAATGTAATTCCCAATAATATTCTATATTGTTTTATCTATAATAACTTCTTTTTGATGATGGGAAGTTTTCTGTAATGCTGTCCTACTCTCTGACAATAATTCATATCCTAGTTGAAAGGATTTACATGCCTATTACTGTAATTTTTATATTAAAAATTTGCACATCAGCTAACCAGTAATATTTTATAGAGATATATTTCTTATTCTACAAAATTCCTTCCAGTCTTTTATAACTATTCAGAAACCAAAGAGCATATAATATGCTGTTTGGAAAGGAACTTGTTGATATCCCTTACTGACTGGAGAGATTGTCATCTTGAAGTTCCCCAAATCTGACAATGACCTTTATTTCATAAAACACCATTAGCCTCAGCTACAAAGGCACTGAAATCAGGATGTAGCTAGTTTTTTCATGGAGAAAAAGACTTCAAAAATAGACTCTGGAACAGTTACTTGTTCACAAATATTTTGAAAACAGTTGGAAGCTGTTTGGGGCACCTATGCTTACAAGGACAAAAGGCCAAGGATAGGTTACTTGTCCTGCTTTGGTTGTCACTAATGAGATTTTTTTTTTCCTCACTGCAAATGAGTTTTCACTGGCTGAAAAACAGAGTTAAAGAGGACTAATAGGTGAGCTTCTAATGAGTCACTATCTCTACATGACCTTAAGGCTGTCAGGCACAGTGCAAAATGTGTCTAGATGTTGCTTGGTGCTCATCTTGTTTTCACTGTTGGAAAGGAGAGCAGTGTACATTGTTTAGAGGTGCTCCATTCATGGTGGTTCCAAAAGAATTGTTAGGGAAAAGATTTATTTCTCCTTCCTGAAGGGATTCCAGTCTGATTGTGGAAACCTCCTTGGCATTGTTATAATAGAATTATTTTTCTTTGGAGATATTGAGTAGCTGGGGTGAAGGTGACACTTCCTTCAACTCAAATTTTTGTGTCCTTTATAGGATCATGTTGGTAAGAACTGCCTAGAAATGCCTGGAGAGCAGCACAAATGAGCAGTTCCTCCAAACATGGTACATCAGAGTTATTAATTGGATGAGTCTGTGTCCTAGGAGTTCCTCTTCCAACAGATTCATCAGACTGGATGGAAAAAAGGAATTTTAGCACCACAGAGGGCTGTTATAAAGAAGTAATAACATCACAGTTTAACCAATTATAATCACTTATATTTCAAATTAAGTAACTTCCTTTCTATAAGTGGCAGCTCATTTTCTCAGTCTCATACTCAGTGGAAGAGAAATTCATGCCACTCTTGTAGCAATTCTGTTAAGTAGTAATTCAGATTGGTTTCACCCTTCAGGATAGAAAGGGATTTCAAATATACAAGTGCAAAATGGAATCAGATCCATTTACCAAGGCAGGGGAACAGAACAGCATGACACTTTCCAGAGGAGTCCTAACCTAATTTTTCCACATTCACATTTGTGTCCTTAAAAAGTAATTTAAGTTACGTAGTAACCAATGAAGGATTCAGAGTAAATTCCAATTATTGATTTTCCTGGTAGTGGAGAATATCTCCTCTTTCTTTTACCATGCTTCTAATCTCACAGGCTGAATTTTCTCCCTTTCCAGAATCACAGCTGCATGCAGCGTAAGTGGCATTTCTGATTTAATAATGTACTGTAGTGCACAGGGAGCTAAACTTATGCATTTATACCTTGTTATGAGGAACAGGATCAACTGCAGGCTCACAGACTTCAAGATAAAAACATCCAAAGGAACCATTCTATTCAGATGCCTGACCTGTGGTGGAGTACACACCTGTGGACCTCCCTGAATTTCTCTCTCTTAGAAAAAGAGAGTACTGTTTCCAGATCACTGTGATTTTGCTGCAAGTGCTTTAGAATCCCCTGCAATTGTTATTTGAATCTTTCTGTATTTAAATTGCGAGTCTCAGCCTAGGTTGGTTGTCCAACTACAGACTATAGTTTATTATATTTGTCTGCATGATCAAAGATCTCATTATCCATGAACATGTTCAATTCCTACCCATTACTACAGGTGAAAAAGATAAGTACTCAGCTGGAGAAGAGGAATATTTGAAATATTAGGCACAACCTTTATTCCAATATTGTAATGAAAGAACAGTGACTCCCAGAACAGTCACAACTATGAATTTTACCAGGTGTTCACAAACTTTTTCATTCTCAATTTTTCAGCCTAGAAAGAACAGTTATGCTTTTATAGTTTGCCTATTTTCCTAAATACTGGGAAGTACACTTAAGTGATTTCTACACACAAGAACTTTTCTGTTGAATACATCCCCTCTTGACTGAAGAAATTGTAGAAGAGAGCCATTGGGATGCCAAAAAATGGGACTATTATAGCCAGAAGTCCTATGTCCTGCAGCTTAAAGGTCTGGAAGTGGTTATGTGAGAGGGTAAAGAACCCAGAAAGTTCTTATAAATGCTCCAAATATATCACTTTCAAGACTGAGGTCATAGTCAGCAAAGTAAGCCATTCTATTGCAGCCCATAAATCCAGCCATGTCCTGGGCTGCATCCAAAGCAGTGCGGGCAGCAGGTGAGGGAGGGATTCTGCCCCCTGCTCTGCCCTGGTGAAACCCCCCTGAAGGGTGGAGAGGGACTTTGGACAAGGGCATGGAGTGACAGGACAAAGGGGAATGGGTTTAACTGAGAGTAGGTTTAAATTGGATATTCAGATGAAATTCTTCCCTGTGAGGCTGGTGAGGCCCCAGCACAGGTTGCCCAGAGAAGCTGTGGCTGCCCCATCCCTGGAAGTGTCCAAGGCCAGGTTGGATGGGGCTCTGAGCAACCTGGGACATGGAAAATGTCCCTGCCCATGGCAGGGGGTTGGAATGAGATAACTTTTAAGGTCCCTTTTAACCCAAACCATTCTGTGATTTTATGATTCCACATAGGAATTCTGTTTAAGATTTACAACAATTCATGATCTAATTAAAAATAAAAAGATAATTTGTGTATCTGGAATCTGATTCTCTATGATTTTGGCATCTCTTGATTCTAAGCAGTTTTCTTCTGTCAATAGAACATTCAAGGATTTCCAAAGGACAAGAGATACAAGAAAATGAGAGCAGTAAGTGGATGTAATAGTCTCCTACTTTTGTGAAAATCATTCTCGCATTAGGGTTTGAAACAGGTGAGGATGATAGAATAGGAAATACTGACACCCATTTATTGCCATATGGACTATGGTAAGTGCAGGTGCCTGCTCTGGAGATCTGGTTGCCACCAAGGCCGTGCCTCAGTTGCCAGGTTGTGCTTTCTAAACACAGCAAACATGAAATGAACCACAAAATTATTTTATGTCAGGAAAGCAAGAAATGTTTGGTCTCTGTACTGCCCAGTTGCACATCAAAACTTGTATTTAATCTTGCCAACAAAAAATAAAAAAATTAAAGAGGAATAAAGATTTTTAGTATCCAGAAAAAAAATAAAATCTCTAAAGACATGCTAGAAAGTGTTTGGCTTTTATCCTGTGCCAGTTAGCAAATAGAGGATGTTTTTTTAATTTACACTGATTTTATAATTTGAAACTGCAATAACAACAGTATCAAATTAAAAGTTCAGACAGTACTAGCTCTTGCTTTAAGGACTTGATTTTATATGAAAATTCTCAAAACCAAGTAATTTGGACACCTATAATCTTCAAGCACAGGGGTTTTCCAAGTTTCTAGGAGTAAAAGTATCTAATAAAAGTAAAAGTAAAAGGCCACAAAAGTATTTCTTGAAATTCCCCATAAAGCATGCGAAGCCTGAGATGAATATTTCAAGCTTGATATTAGATGTTCATCTTGTCCCATGTGAGCTTGTGATACACATTCCTTTCTGGTTTTCACTCCAGCAAAGCTGATCCACTGCAGGCAGGATGGTTCTGTGGATCTGGCTCAAAATAATACTGAAACATCATGTCTAGGCCTCCTTTAGCTACAAATGCTAAATGTATTATATCTTATAAAAGGTATTACAAAAGGCAGGAGGGGCATTACAAAGTTCCTTGATGACTCTGGAGCCACATATGAGTCTTGGCCTTCACATTTTCAGGTCACTCTTAGGATACCACATGGTCATGGACTTGTTCCATAATGCTCTGACTTGTCATTTCTGGCATCAGCCAAAAGTAAATGTTACATAAGCATACGTTCCAAGACATTTCAAAGACATATGGGAATAAAACAAAACCAGTACAAACAGGGGGAAAAAATAAAACTGAACTGGAAATGCTTATTCCAAATTCTCACAGTTGAGAAGAGTGGTGTGGAAAAAGGAGTGAGTTTGTTTAGCAACTGTGCATTGAAGGAAGTCCTCTCAATAGATTTTTAGGTTATTTCTCTGAAAAAAACCTCAGGGTTGCTTAATCTCAGGGACTTCAGCTGTATTGCTGTCTAAGAAGTTTGTGCTGGAACAGATTCTGTCTGCCCAGTTCCTCTGAGACAGGTCATGAGCCACTCTGCTGGGGGGTGTTAATTAATTACCAATTAATTTTTGTGTAAATAGGATGAGGATCTGATTTTGTGTAAATAGAATAGGATTCCCTCCATGAGTTTAATGATGAAAAAGTAAAACACAAATAAGCAACACTTTTGCAATGGCATTTTTGTTTTCTTTACCCAATCACCTGTGGTAAAGCTGGGTGGAACTCTTCACTAATTGTCCTTCATTGCAAACCAAACTTACCTCCAGCTGGGAGTGCTGCAGGGGTCAACAAATCTTTAGGCACCTTGCTAGAGTGAGTCTGATAAAGCACACCCCAGTCATTGTTTTGAGCAGAAAATTGGATAAACAAGGAGTAGTGTGATCAATGAAAAGATCTTTCAAACTATCAAGTTACACAAGAGCTTTTGCTGAAGTAACATACATGGATATATTCCCAGGAGGAGTTATGAGAAGTCTAAGCTAAGCATGAAAGGGAAGATCTCTGGAGATGCCATGGAAATACTGGGTCTCCTCTGAAATGCTTAGGGATGTTGCTTCCAGAAAGCAATTCTAACTACACCAAGCAGGGGTGGACAGGGAGAAAAAGTGGGACAGCATCAGTCATAAGGTTGTTGTGGTTGTTTGATGGATCTGTGAAATACTTAGCAGTGTAATACACATAGTCAACTTTTAACATGAAAAGGAGCCTTTTGAATGGATGAACTTCAAACCTCCTTATCTCCAATCTTATCAATACAAAGCTGAAATTTAGTAGTTCTTCTCATATTTGTTCCTCTCTTGTCCTCGAGACCTCTTTGAAATGCATGTGCTGTGATGTGGGAAGGGTAGAAGGAAAATGAAGGCCTGGCTGCAAAATAAAAACCATGAGTCACAACGTGTCAAGGATCTCATGGCTTTCTTTTCCCTTGTCTTTTGAAAACCAGTCTTTTATGAATGTCTCTCAAAGGAATGCATGAAAAAGATGCATCTTCAGAATATCAGCTTGGCTACAGCAATAAATTGCAGCTTCACACACATTTACAGTGAATTTCCTACCCACCAAGCAATTAGTTATCTGGTAATGTTTCCCCCTTGTCTCACTTGTACCCTGATATGATACCTTTGTGTTTACCCATTGACTCACAACTGAGACCTGGAAAACATTATTGAAGAGAAACTGTACAAAGCAGACCATTAAAAAAACCCTGACCTGCTCTTGCAGGTTCATTTACATGTGTAAAACACTCCTTTCATCCTCCTCTGTGCTTTGTTGTCTAGAAGGTCTCTGGAGATGCCCTCTTTTGAAGACTAAAGAGGTAATTTATTTATTTCTTGTTGCCTTCATACAATATAAATAGTTATGATAGTCTGCACAGAAATTGGGTGCTGAAATTGCAATACAGGCAGGAATAAATGTAGCAGCAGCAGTATTTTCCATGCAGTTTTTCATTCCAAGGGGACACTGGTTGTGTTTGCAGGTGATATGTGAAATATGTTAGACTCAATTCTTCTTTACTCAGTTCTTTGTTCTCCAGTTTGTATTTTTGTAAGGTTCTGTGTGAAAAGCTATGAACAGGTGTGATAAAATGTTACATCTGGCTTAAAATAATATGAAAGAGTTCTCTAAAGGGGAAACAAAGACGGGCTCCAAAAGCTTTGCTTCCAACTTGTCTTGCCATTCTGGTTTGAATCCATTTTCCATATGGGCCTGATCTGTCCTTGCATCTGCATGAAAGATGGGGTAAAATGAGACCAATTTGAATTTTGGCATCCCTCCAGAAGAGGTTATTTGGTTACATGAAGTACCACGGCAGTGGCTTCACTGTTCTCAAAAAAGTGATAATGGATCCAGATTAGAGTTTAGGATTATAAATATTCTGTTTCAGGATAAAAAGGAAAGCATGACCTATGCCTAACAAGACTTTTTGATTTAGAAAATAGACCTAAGGAATAAAATAGATAGGCCTACGAAATAAAGTAGATAGAAAAGGTTGGAGAAGAGTTGAAAAGGGATATTTTTCATGAAGATAAATTATTTCTTTGTTCTCCTTAGCATTGATTCTCCTTTTCCTTTGGGTGTGACCTCTTCCATCCTAGTATCACCAATCCACTGCATTAATATGATGTTTGCTCCCTTTTCTAGGTGATTAATGAAAGTACTCAATCTTCAGTCACTAATTAAAGTTGACCTTGATAAGGACAGCCTAGGTGGACACTGGGGAATGGAAAGCAAGTAGGAGAAAATTCTGCTTGGTGAGGACTTAATGGTAGGAGAGGTTTACATGATGAAAATTGGATATCTGAAGTCAGAGAAAATGCTGAAGTTCTTAAAATTTTGGTGATGTGTTACAATCCACCAGAGACCAAAGAGCTTAGCCTGTGTCTAGCAAAGAAGATGTGAACACCCACCATGGTCCAGTGTTTACCAGACAGGAGTATCTGGGATTCCACACCCTGAATCTGCCAGAAAAATGATTGCAAGTTTTCCAGTGAATCTCAGTTTGCCTAAAAGCCTGGTCTTATAATACAATGCTTGGGAATAGTAATTAAAGGGTCTTCATTTAGGTTCAGGAAAGCAGAATAGGATTTGTGAGTAAAGCAGGGTCTTTGCCCAGAGAGTCAGACAATTGTATTGGATTTGCCATTTGACACTTTCTCATCTGAAATTTTCATTACTTGGACACAAAATGGTACCATTTGTAAGCAGAGTAAGAGTAAATAGAGTAATGCTGAAATAAAATCCATCAAGGATGCCATAAGAAATAAAAGAATTGAATTTACCAGGGAACACACTGGTAAGGAAGGATATGAGCTCTTTAGCCCACACATTCAAGGACAAGAGGACTTGGCCTCAAGTTGTGCCAGGAGAGGTTTTAGATATTAGAAAAAACTCCTTCCTTGAAAGGGTTGTCACCTCTGGAAGCAGCTGCCCAGTCACCTTTCCTCGAGTTATTTAAAAGATGTGTAGGTGTGGCTCTCAGGGACGTGGTTTACTGTGGGATTGGCAGAGCTGGGGTAATGGCTGGACTAAATCTTCCTAAAGGTTTTTTCCAATGTTTTTTATGACACTGTGATGCTATGATTGGTATTTTTAGTCTGCTACCCATCTACCATAGTTTTGCAAATGTTGCCTGCTGCTCTCAAAAGCAAAAAAATACTTAATAAAGCTTAATATCTTGCAGCAAGTTGTTAGAAGTCTTGAACTCCAAAAGCTGATATATCAGCACCAGGTAAGAAAGTGAACAGAATATGTCTGGATTGAGTGATAATAATTTAAAAAAATCTTAAGAATTTACCAGATGATTTTGTGACAATGAAATAGTACAATCAATCTCCCTCAAAACCTCTGCAGTGTGCTGACACAGGTTCTGTAGCCTCAGGTCAGCCTTGGTTTGCTCAGTTGCAGATCCATCTGGCTAGCAAGATTCCTAGCTTGAATCATAAATCATTAAAAAGTTATTTTGTTATTCCAAGCACTGATGTTCCAGTTTGTTGGTGCTGTTTTCTTGCAGGGGCACAGCACAGCTAAACAGGTCATTGTTTGACTTATGCAGCACTTCTGTGAGAGGCTGGTAAAATGTTCAGAATCATTAATGCCCATTTTCTGTCCACAGGCAATGACCTCTCTGTGAGAGGCTCAGAAAAGCGTAGCTTGTGCTGAGATGTACCACTAGGAGAAGCTGGAATCTCTGCTGTTGCTTGGTGGTGTTATAAGTGAAGTCAATGTTATCTGTTAGTTAAGCAAGAAAAGTTAATGGTGACCATATTTATGATATTTTAACTCTCTACCCATTCCCAACAGGCATTGCAGATGTGTGCTGGAATTTCCTGAAGACATCCTGCATTCTTGCAGCCTCCCTTTTCTGGTAATCTCTTCCTGTGGCCTCCATTGTTCCTGTGCACCAATGACATCTCCCTCACAGAAATTCCCAGATATATCTGTAGGAATATAAGTGGAGCAAGGGAAACAGAAGCAATGACACTCTAACAGCACCATGGAAAGCAGACTTGAATGAAGGTACTGGACATCTGACCACTGTTCATTACCAGAGAACCTGGCTACCATGTCCTAGTGTTGGGCTGAAAATTCATCAAGATGATTTTGGTCCTGGGATGGAAGATGAGGGAGGTGAGCACACAAGTTTTCATGTGCAATGACCTTCATTATGTTCTTAATTAATTTGCTGGAGCTTTTCTTCCAGGTGTTGGTGTTAACTGATGTTTTCACAGATGACTCAGTGGCTGTTCAGAGCCAGCTGGCTGTGTGGGGGACATGGAGGGATGAGAAGGAAATGTCAGGGTTGTACCTACAACAGAGAGTAAATGGGTCTCATGTCTTAAAAATGGGTCCAAACAAATAAGGACCTCTACCTTCACTGCATGCCTAAGAAACAGGGCTGAGTTGTTTAGTATGGCTGAGTTGTAGAACACAGCAGAAAAACCTTGAATATCAGTAGTGCATTGTTTCCTGTTCAAGGGTGATGGAGGGACTTTCAGCCATGATATATTTGGAGAAGCCAGTGAATGACTAATGGATGAGTAACTGCATGCTGGCTTAATTACAGTGTCTTGATTTGTGCATGTAGAGTCTTTTTGGAGACCTTTAATATGTGCCTTCAGCTTTTAACCTACTTCTCAGCCTTCCCTTTGACTCTTCAGATCCTCCCTCTACCTCTAGCATGTACTCTGAAAATCGCATGCAGGAAACACCCAGGGCCATGAGAGGGGCAAGCTTGGCTAAATCTGTAATATGTCCCTCGATAAAATTTAAAGTGATTTTGTCAAGATCCTTTCTCTTTCTGCTTTGTTCCAAACACAACTACATCAGCTGCATTTTGCATTGTGTCTTTGGGGCAAGCTGCATCCTTAAGTTACACTCTGCAGATAAAAAATGAGTAATGCCACAAAGAGAGCTGGGACTGCAGAGAAAAACAGAAAGTAAATGGAAAAAGTTAATGGGTGGATGCAAGGCTGCAGTACCTGCTTCAAGTGTGTGACACCAGCCAGCACTGAAAAACCCAGCTCAGAGTGGCACTGCTGTCAGCTCATTCCCTTCAGAAGACCAGTTTTCTCTTGGATCATATTTTTTTACAGTAAATCACAGTGTATAAAGCTGACTCTGCCATTAAATCAAGAGTCAGGTAATCCAGCTATTCACTTAGAAGGAAACTTCCTCGATAATTAACATAAATAAAGCCTTTGAGGCTTGTAGGTGTCAGAGCCAAGGCTCAAGAGAGAAAGTGATAAAGGCAGGCAACTGTAGACGGCAAAACAGGAGGATCATTAAAGGGATTGGAAATGGACCTGTCATACTTAATTTTGTTGGCAATTTGGTTATTAAAGGAATTAAAGTTTGAGGATGTTAGAGAATAAATGGCTTGTTTTACAGTGCTGTGAAGAGAGTTGCAGACTTCAGTATGTCATACTCATCTCTTTTCAGAAGTCTGAAAAAGCCTCCAGGAAAGGCTGTCCTGTTGGTGACTGCAGTTTCCTCACTAGGCTTCATCTTTGAAGGGGAAAATTGTCTTATCAATGGCTCAGAACTTTTTGTTCTTCCTCTACCACACTGCTTCTATGCCATAAAAATAACACCTGGGACTAGTTCGAGCAGCAGTGAAATCCTTGTTGAGGAATATGATCAGTGATATTTTCCTGAGGGGAAAAAAATGACTGAGCAGGTTATAGAGACTGATTCCACAGTGTCAGAGGGTAGTGGGGCAGTGCAGGTTTGGTGCACCTGAAGCAAGGAGAGGATGGGGGAGCTGCCCCTCACTCAGATCTGCTGGGCCTCTCCTCTCCACTTGTAAAGTAATGGTGATGCACACAGACAGGATCTGAGTGAGCTACCTGTCCTCTAGTTTGGGCACACCAGTTTGGATTAAACCAACTTGCAAGAGCAGCTCTGGTAAATATCCAGAGCTGCAATATATCAAATATCTCCTGCAGATGCAGATTTGCAATGAAAGGAGCAGCAGCTGTTTCAGTTCCTGTGAGAACTTTTGCTCCTATATAATCCTCCCATGGTGAATACCTGAGGTGATTGTTTTTTGGGGTGCTTGGAGACACCATGGATAGAGAAAGGTGTTACTGTGACCTTCAAATACCATGTGAGAAACTCAGTCCAAATTGGCATTCTTGGGGTTTTAAATATTGCCTGAAGATTTGTGAGCTGTAGATGGGAGACAAGAAGATTTTTCCTTTTTCTCACCTTGAAATTGTAAGGCATTATCCAAGGGCTCTGGATATAGTCAAGAAACAAACAAGACAGAGAAGTTAATGCAGCTGAATGTAACCAGCATTAGTAGCTGGAAGGAAAACCCATGGAGAAGGGCTCCAGCTCACAGGTGTCTGACAGTATCCAGGCTCTGTCTCACCTGGCTTTGGAAGAAATCCAATTCAAGGGCAAAACTGGCAGAATTTGCTTGGGAAGGCACCCAGGAGCAAACAGATTGGTGCCAGCACCATCACCAAGGCATGGCACGGAGGTACCAGGCTGAGCTGAGGCACAAGTGTGCCAGTGAGGATCAGACAAGAGTTTGCCTGTCTCCTCTCTCACTTTTTTCCCTTTTCATTCCTTTGTTTTCAAAGAAATCCTAGGAATCATTAAAAAGAAAAGTACAAGTTTCTTGACCTAAAATCCCAGAGAGGATGGATTTTTTTTTCCTGCTTTGAGAGAGATTGCTGGTGCTGGCAAGTGACTTATTATACAATAGACTTCTCTTTGAAGCATTGCTGTGCCTGTGAGAGGAGTAAAGGAGAGTTTTCCTAGAAGAAAAGTAATTTGATTTTTTCATTCAAAGTGTTTTCAATTTCCTTTCTTTCATTTTTTTTCTTGGTGTACTTCAAACTTTTTTCAGGGATTGCTGTACAACGGCTACTATAGGAGAAATTAGTCTTTTTTTTTAAGTGATCAATTAATTATTATTTTAACAGTAGAAAACCCCTTATCTTTTAGAGAGAGAATTATGACCTTTTTTGTGAAGCTTTTTTCTGTTAAGCTTCTGAAAATGGAAAACATGAAACCAAAACCTATGAAACAATGAAAAGTTCTGCAGTTTATTTCTATGTTGAATTGTCTCTGTTTCCCCCTCCATGATTCACACCATGGTGTGATTTTGCTTAAGACAATTTGGTTAACTCAGAATGACAGCATCCCAAAGCTTTAATTTCAGCTCATCCCTTGGAGGACTCTGGGTGAGTCCTCCGAGGATGAGCTGAAATTAAAGCTTTGGGATGCTGTCATTCTTTTATGACCCTGAACTTACCTGGGGTGAAGGTCTGTCAAACTGTCCTTCCTCATCCAGCAAGAGGCTTTCAAAGGGGTTTATGGCTGCCCTCCATAGTGGAAGAGCTGACACCTTCATTGCAAGGTGGCTGTAACCATTAGAAAGTCTTATCAGAAGGGCCAATCTATAAATGCTCTGATGATGCTGACAAATGTTAATGTTCCACTTTTTTCTGAATGCTACAGAACATTGAATGGAGCAACATCTGAAAATCATTTTCTGTCTGAGATTTCACTCTGCCATGGAAGTCTCTTCCAGGACAAGAGAGATTTTTTTGGAATCCTGAAACTATAAGCAGTACAAAGAAAGGAGTGTAACATAAGCAGAGTTTGAGTGTCTCCTCATGGACTGAAAGAGTTATTTAATTGCTGCTTGGAAAATCTCATTTCTCTTTGAGTGCATGTCCAGTTTGAAGCATGACTTATGCTCTGAGTTTCTCAGTTTAGGAAGTTCCTGGTGTGCTCCCAGAAGAGGGAAACACTGGGTGTTAAGGACATGCCCAGCCACTGGCTCAGAAACAAGAGACATCATCCTCTCAAAATGTCTGTAAAGGCACTGGTCTGATTTAGGTGGTCTTGGTCTCACTTAAACTTCTTTTCTTAGTGATTTTTACCGGCTTGATGTGTCTGAAGCCTGCACTCAGCCCAGGGAAGCATAAAGCCCAAACCCATAGGTGGGACTTGGGCATGAAAGTCAAGGCTGGCAGCCATCAGGCCTCGTGCAAATCTTGGTGGAGAAAGTAATTGGAGGCTCAGTCCCCAAACACCATGACCCGTATGGGACAGGCATATAAGAACTGCTCTTTCAACTTGATGCAAAACTGTGACAGAAGGAACTTCCTTGTGGACCCCAAAGTCTGTGGCAATGATGTGAAAAAATAGGACCATCCTTGCCATACAGGTTCTAGGGATGTGGGAATCATCATAAATGCACAGACAGGGCATGAAACAGTATCTCCAGCTGTAAAATCTGATTGCAGTCATATCAATGCAACCATCTCAGCTTGAAGGATGAGAAACATATAAAGGTAGAGGTGGAGGTTATTGGGCCTCAAGCAGGTGAGGAGAGGAGGAAACAAGACCAGGCATGTGACAGATGTTAAAGATCAGAAGCTTTCATGCACACGAGAAGTGATTGTGGTATGAAGTGTGCAAATTCAGAGGGAGAAGGCCAGATACACACATGGTGAGAAAATTAGAAATACCATTCCTCATGGATCCTTTGACACCACAAACAAATATTTATTTTATTGCAGCCAGTCTGTGTGAGCTAAATTGATTTTACTAGAATGTTTCCAACAGACATTCCACTTGCTTCCCTCTATGCAATGAAGGACAGTGACATGAAAACCTTTGAAAGTAGATGCAGGAAAGAGATTCTCATTTGAGGTGGGAGTTTGGTTCAGATTCATCTTTGAAATGAAAAAAGATTTTAAAAAGTTTTTCAGTCAGAGAAGGTAGGATAGAGAGAGCAAATAAATATTGATGAAGAATGAAACTGAGCATATAACACCACATTCATTACGTTGCTCTCTCCTGAGCTTCTGGAATGTTTTATGCATTTTAAATTACCCAGTTAAGCAGAGGCCAGGTTCATTCCTACCACCTGGAAATGCACACATATGTATTTATCTCTTGAAGGTCTTTCTGGAAGCAGGAGGTATTCATCCAGTGTTTCATTTGCTCTGTGAATTATAATTTTAAATTGAAAAATGTCTCATAAATAATGATTTGAAGCTTCGAGAACATGAGGCCAACTGTGATATAAAAACATGAGGAAAATAAACGTACTCACATGTGGAGAGAAACAACCACAACAAGGCCTATGGAATGAATTAAGGCCACGTTGTTGTACCATTTGTGTCCCAGACTGAAAAGGAAGTAATCCATTCAAAGTTTCCTGCTGAGTTCTCTGACAATTTCTATGGCAAATTTCTGTTGAAAGAAGTTATAAACATTTTTTTTTTTTCACAGATGTGCTTTTATGTCAGCTTTGACACTGACTCCTGTTGCCTTAGGCAAATTCCATCCATTGATTAAAACCTTGAGCTTTTCCAGGGCTGGTTTGCTGCCTTTGTGAAGGCTGTCATATTTATTGGACACACTCAAACTGTGTCCAATGTAAAGTTATCCATGAGCCTCCTGGTACCCACACCTGTTTTCTTCCTTGATAAAGGAGGGGTGCACCTGCTGTTGATGTGTTAACCTCAGGATCAGTGCTCCAAGCTCACACATGTCAATGCTCTCTGGGTCTCTCTGCTCTTTTGTGGGTTTCTTGGACTTATTGGCCTGGTTGTAGGTCAGGCTTTACCTCCTTTGGAGCCTTTACTAAACTACCTTGTTTGGTTAAAGGGGCCAGCTGCATCCATCTGAGATCTGCTCAACTCATAGTATATACATTTACAGTCTGTTTTGATATTATCCAAGACTAATAAAAAGAGTATTTTCTGATCACCTTTTCAGTAAGAATTAATTTGGGCTCTAGATGCAAACTTTGACAATGTTAGAAGCCCTAGAATGTTTTAGCAGTTTTACTGCTAGCATTACTGTTGGCACATCAGTGCCCACATGGTTGTGAAACCAAACTGAAGTGAGTTCTGACAGAGCCCAGCTCGTTGCTTTCACCTTGAAATGAAAGTCAAGCTGGAAAACTGCTGAAACCAGCTGTTTGTTTCACTGTGCCTAATTGCCTCCTGGATGTCTGTGATGCTGGAGTTGGCACATTGGCCTGATCCTGCCTTCTCAGCATTGGGCCTTGGAGAGCACAGCAAAATTTAACATCAAAGAGATATCACAGAGATATCTCAGGCTGTTGTTTGCCTTCACTAATCTGTTTTTTAACTTCAGTGGTCTGTTTCAAGCAATCTCTGAAATTAAAGGGGACTTGTGTGTGCCCAGGATTGCTGCCTGTTGCAGGGTTCTCATGGCTGGCTCCTGACACTGCTTGCAGACTCAGCCTTGTCACCCTCTACAACACCCTGACAGGAGATTGCAGCCAGGTTGGGAGTTGGACTCTTCTCCAGACCACCAGTGACAGGACAAGAGGAAATGTCCTCAGGCTGTGCCAGGGGAGGTTCAGGTTGGACATCAGGAAGAACTTTTTCACTGAGAAGTTTGTCAAGCATTGGAATGAGCTGCCCAGAGAAGTGGTGTGAAGTTCACCCTAAAAATGACTGGATATGTCACTTAGTGCCATGGTTTGGGCTTGATGATGCTGGAGATCTTTTCCATCCTTAATGGTTCTATGATTCTTAAGATTCTCTGAAAATCCAGGCTACAAAAACCTGCAATGCACGCTGCCTTTTGCTCTGACTTTTCATTCTGTTGGCATTTAGGAGGAGCATGTACTTTCCATTAGAAAAAGAGGTGTTTGATTCCAGAATGTTGGGATATTCTGCATTGTAAAATCATTCTCACTTCCCCTATAATATACACAAAAGGAAATTAACCCTTTGGCATGAAATGATAATGTTCAGTCATCACAAAGAGCACAGAGCTCTCACAATGTTAAAGGTACAACCATTTAAAGATGAGATTCCAGCTGAAAGTTTCATGTGTTTAAATCCCATTTTAATTCAGATGTGTTTCCTGACTTTCATGAAAATCTGTGTTATTTATAACCTTTTGCTAAATACCACTGATGAAAACTTTTCAATCTGTGCACTGTTTGCAAACTGTTCCTTTCAAATCATCACTATTCATCATATGTGTAAGCTCACGTGCTCTGGTTCTTTGCAACCTGCTCAGATGCCTGAGACAGACTCACAGGAAAATAATGAGCAGAATTTCTTCAGTGCAAACTGTTTAACATTCAGGAACATTTTCAGATTGGGAAACAGTGCTTTAATTCACAACTAAGCAGGAGAAGAGGGAGACCTGTTGAATAGAAGAGCTCTAAGTTACAATCTAAATTAGATTCAATTATTCTGAAATACATTCATGAATATTTTACTTAGTCAAAAGTACTCTGAAATATTTAAAAAGCTTGGCCAACCCAAGACAGAAATAACTTCAGTGCTCAGTATAAGTGATGGCAGAGACTTTATGTGGTTGGATTTCTCTCTGCATTCATATTGTGCCCTTGGACAATACCAGCATTTTTCATCATTGCAATACCTGACAGCACAGAGATGCATAATCTTTACCAGTGAATGTGCTTGAAGACACAAATCCAACATCAAAAAAACATATGGGTGTCTCTCTCACTTATGTTAGGTTTACAATAAAGTAAAGATTAGCCTGACCAAGGTCGAACTTTCCCCAACTACACTTTCATAGAATATCAGAACTGGAACCAGCTTCCTTGATTCCCAACACCATGCTCTGAATTTGTTTGAAATAGTACCTTCTCAAAGTTATTATTCCAATCAAAATCAATCTAAAATATGGGGGGGTTTATTATTTGAAATCATAATTTTCTTAAGACCTACAATGATGTAATTGAGCTTTGTTAATTTTCACTATATTTCAGTCATTTAATTTAATTCATAAATTGCACAAATGCTTTTGATAAAATAATTTTGTAATGACAACGTGGAATATCAAACATATGTTTGTTTGAAGAAATTTAAATTTACTCAATTATCAAAATAACTGCATTTATGTAGTGCTTTTGCAACTTTTTTTTTAACCAAAAGCAGTTTGTGAAGAAATTCTACAACAAAAGAAACAGAAAAAGGATTTCAGAAGGTAAGAATTATGTTTTGACAGTTGCTTGAAAAAAAGGAAGAGATTATAGTGCCAGAAAATGAGAGCTGTGAAGTGCTGAGGTATCAAAAATGATGTGGAGATTGTATTGAAGAGGATGATACAGAGTACAGAAGACACATAGCTGAAGAGTGGAAACTGGTCAGAAAATGTGCTTTGGTATGGTAATCTGTTGAGCTCCACAAAAAGTGAACCAGAGCTCTATTTTAATAGAATATGAATGATTTATATATCTCACAACCTAGCCTCAAAAAACATAAGCAGAAAAACCCCAAAATGTTTTTAACCTTTTGACATGCTCAACTCCACATCCCATCTCTGCTGTGAAACTTTAATGTTCTTTCAGGCTTATCTCCATCTGCAAAATGATTATGGCAAGTACCTGAACCTCTTTAGCAAGTCTTACAACAGCTCTTTTTATTTGTTCCACTTTGTGGTTTCTGCAGGTAAAGTACACACTCAGCACCATTTAAGGGGCCTGTTTGAAGCTGGATGTCTTGCACTTTTTTTTGGTGGCAATAACTATATATACTGTAGTAAATACAAGATATAAAAGCAGAAGTGTAAGTGGAAAACCTTGATCTATGCAGGCTTCTGAGAAGCACTTAGGCATTAACTCAGGAAGGAATAGTGTGGAAATCCTGCATATTCTTTCACTGTTCATTTCCTCAGTAGCTAACAATATTCCTTTGCTTCACCATTAAGCCAGGCGTGATGAGGGCAAGGTAAGCCAGCCTGAAAGCAGAGGTGGCTCTTCTTTTTCAGAACGAAAATATCCAAATAAACCAGCATGCACTGACATACATAACCAAGGATCTGGGCTGTGTTCAAGGAAGCTGTGAGCTGGGGGTGGTTTCTTGGAAGTGGAAGAGGATTTGGGTAGCTTTGGGAAGAAGCACTATTTTGGAAAGTGGCTCTTTCAACTGCAAGGAGAAGAGAATTTGGAGACTCTCATTGCTCCAATAAACCTCAGTATCTAACAATTAGCAAATCCTTGTTAGCTTTTTTCTCTGAATGTATTCTGCATGTTTGTGTCTTCTGTTTTATTCACGTACAAATGAAGACTGCAAAGATTAATCTTTATTTTTCTCTTTCTTTTTTTTAGTGAAATAAGTGAATCAGAACTATTTTTAAAATTTATTTTTTCCTCTTCACTGTTCCCTCTCAGCTTCAGTTGATAGGTTTCCAAGCCTGCTTTCTCATGTCCTGTAAATAAAACAAAGGGATGAGAGTTGGAATATTTCTGATGCACTTATATAAGATGCACAGGGAACAAATTCCAAAGGACACAATCACAGATGTTCTCAGTATGGAAGACTACATTTGGCTTAGGTTCCAAAATTAATGACTGTGCAGTTAGTTATTGTTAAAACTGGATTTACTGCCAAGTTTGTTAAAAAGCACCAGTAATTAATATTGAAAATATTTTCTTCCTTTATAAGCTAATACAGTCATATCTTGGGAGTCAACTTGCATCATGATTTGATTGCTATAGCCCAGATTTTATTGGCATCTTTGGCCATTCTTTTCAAATATTTGTCTTAGTGTTTTCGTTTGATCAGTTAAAATTTTTAGTTACTGAAAAAAAAAGTTATTCTGATGCCAAGTAGAAGTAGCTTATGTATAAGAGAAACTGATAATTTAGTGAAATGACTGTTCTGGATGATAAGCAAACCTTAGAAAGAAAAGCTAAGGACAGTCAAAGCTGCTATTTGGAGTAAAATGAGGCTCCTTCACCACAGAATAATGAAAGAAATGGGACTCAAAGTTATTCAAAGAAACCCTTCCTATTAAGACAGAGGATTTTATTACATTTTAATCAGATGCTAACAAATAAAAAATTTCTCCTTTTACAACTAGTTTTTTGGGAAATTATAGAAATTATAGAACCAGAGAATTATAAAATATTCTGAGTTAGAAGGGAGCCACAAGGATCATCCAAGTCCTGCACAGGAAAGTCCCCAACATTCCCACCATGTTCCTGAGAGCACTGTCCAAACACTTCTTGAGCTCTGTGAGGCTTGGTGCTGTGAGCCCTGCCCTGGGGAGCTGTTCCAGTGCCCAGCCACCCTCTGGAGGAAGAACCTTTTCCTGATATCCAACCTAAGCCTTCATTGCCAGGATTGGACTCCTTGGATTCCTAGCTGTGGTCACCAGAGGGGAGCAATCAGTGCTTCTCCTTCTCTTTTCTTTGCTTGAGAGCTCTTGGCTGCCACAAGGAGTCCCCTCAGTTTCCTTTTCCCCAGGCTGAACAGACCCACTGACCTCAGCCACTCCTCACAAGGATTCCCCTCAGGGCCCTTCACCAGGTTTGTTACCCTTCTTTGGATGCTAGGGAAGACAAATGTGGTCTGGGAGGCTGTTAACAAACTCTCGTGTTGGGAAAGCCCCAGCAGGTTTGGTGAGCCACAGGAGGACTCAACTCAACCTCAGTTAAGAGTATAATGATGGGAGGAACTGTAGATGCCCTCCCTTCTGTCTGCTCACATGAGGAAGACAAGTCACTTGCTTGAAAGGCACCCTTGCTGCATCCTGAGCAGGGGCAGGCAGGATCATCAGCTCTAAACTGATAGATTTTGTAGCTTTTTTTTGCAGCTTTTTATAGCTGGGTTTCAGATTTTTTGGTTTTTTTTTTTTTTTTTCTTTTTTCCTTTTTTTTTTTTTTCGTTGTCGCTGTTATTGAAAAACTGGGTGATTTTATGACTGTCTAAAGCAAGGGTAAGACTCCAGTCCCAAGTCCATCACTCAGAGACTCTGTGGTCTAAAAATTATCAAGAGTCAGCCAAAACTCTTTATTGAAACTCGTCTTTGGATTTGAATCCTATAGCCATGTTTCCTTCCTGCTAAAGCTTTGATGAACTTCCCCTCAACAGCTGCATGGAAGAAACATTTGATGGAAGGTTTGATTTCAAACTGATGTAATAGACTCCAAACTACCTTTTCAGAACCAAGGTCTTGCTAATTGCTCTACAGCTTCTTCTTAATGTCTGCAAATAAAATATTTACACAGGTTTCAAATAGCTTTTCTTGAAAGCTGGATATGAATTAATTTTGTCCCTATGAAAGCACCTTAAGCATCCTTGCCCACTCACTTTCTTATTTGTTTATGCACTTGCACTATAAAAATAGTTCATTAAAAGAAAAATGGAAATCATGTTCAGATGCAGCTTAAAGTCTCCTCAGTTACTGAGCTTGAAATGCTGCCATAAAAAGCAATGCTTTCTGATGAGACACATTTTGTAATGTTTAATGAAAGGTAAAATGAAGACTTAAAAAATGATAGATCATAAAAAATCCCATACTTTATGCAGCACAAGGGAGAGAGATTCATGATTCTGGTGCATGCACATTTAGGAAAGATTTTCTGTGGCATATCTGCTTTAATTCAATCAACTTTGCAAAATCCATTTTAGGTGCAGAGTAGCAGTGATTCAATTTTTTTTCCCTCATGTTAATACTCAATTATCTCCATTTTGTAATTTTTTTATGTACATATACACATGATTTGTGTGATATGTACATATGTAGTCATCATATTCAAATAGACAACTAGACTGAACTTTTTCTGCCCCAGCATCCTCTACATTTCTACAACCTGGTTTTTTCCTTGGATTTTGGTTTTTATTTTGATTTTTTTGTTTGTTTAGCTAATTACTATGCTTTTATTTGAGATCCACTGAACAGGACATCTCACAGGACATGGCTATGATAGGTAAAAGATGCTTGAAGTCATTCAAAACTCAACTTTACATGAACAACCTGTCTAGCTTAACCACCTTTGAGTAGGAAGTTGGATTAGGGACCTCCAGAGGTCCTTCCCAAATCAAATTGTCCTGTGATTCTGTGATACTTTATTTTCTGCAGGCCAGCTGGGACAATGCTAGGATAAAGTTGTTACCAAAAGTAGATTACCTGTATGATTTAGTTTGGAGGGGAAGAACTCAGCAGCCTTTGCCCCAAATGCAAAGGAAAGCAAATCAACTCTTTTGCAGAAAAGACATGAATGGATTGTCTCAATCCTTATAATTTAAAATTAATAGGAAAATTCAGAGATTTAAACTGTTCAAGAGATATTAAAAATGAGTGGACTTCAGAGACAACTGATTGATGATAAAAGGAGGCAATAATAAGATTATGAATAGTGAAGTAGTTCATTTTGCTAAGAAAGTCTTTTGAAGAAAATGAGTGAAGTGTGAGGGCAAGATTTTGGATCTAGGCTAGCATACTTATTATTTGGCTGTGAAAGATACATATCCAATCTTGTTTTGGATGAATAGCAACAAATTTATTCATTCTTTCTTATTCCAGTCACCAGAACAGAAAAAAAATTCAACTAAAAAGCACCTGCTCAACAAAGTGAGTTGAGCTCTGTCACACACTGGGAAGGTCAGAGCTCCTATGTCGTGTATAGGAACTTTTTTCTCTAGTATAGCACATAAAAAAATCCAGATACCTTTTCTAAGTGGCAATAGGCTGCACATTAAAGTTTTTCTCCCAAAAATTCAGTTCATAATTAACTAAAATATTGCAAAAAACGTTTCTATGAATTTGTCTCTTAAGTAGATCGTGGTCTGTTAGTCTCAAAGGCCAGATTCTTTCCAGAAGAGAACCTCAGGGACACATTTGAGAAGTCTGGATACAAAACTAGGAAGGGGAAGTAAAGATTTTTAAAGGAACTAATAGGTCTAGGAAACTATTGCAATGGAATTTGAGAATTTTATAATTTATAATTAAAATTTATTGGTTATACTTTATAATTAAAATATAATCATTACATTAAGATGATTATTTCTGTAGCTATTCAAAACCAATTCTTACAGCTCATTACATCTGTTGTTTTCACAAAAGATTAAAGAAATATAAAATCACATCAGCAGAAGTGATGACAAAACAGCTAGGGTTCATTATCAAGGTGGAGAATATTGGATTAAAATACGAAAGGATTTTCTTTTCATGAAGACTAGAAAAACTGCCATAGAATGAAATCTGGAGAAAGCTTTAGGAGTTTTAAAGGTCTGTTGTAAAACCAATTCTTCTCAGCAGACAACAAAAGAGAGGGAAGATTCACACCTCTAATTGACTCACAATGATTGTGACCCACCAGAGCCAGGCTGCCATGTGAAAACACTGGGATATTTTAGGTGGGATTTCTCCATATCCAGAGGGAAATTTTAGTACCATTGCAACTGACTTAGAATACAATTTATATGTCTCACAATAATTATTCAAGAGGGTTATTAAATTTAGAAAATGGTTACTAGGATGGAAGAATAGAGATCCTATGTTAAAAAAAATATCTAAAAGCATCCCCTCTTCTGACTAGCAAAATGAAAGCTAGAAAGGGATGTAACTATTGCTTATAAATATCTACAAGCAGGAAAATTCCAGGAAGAGATAGAAGCCAAAGGACAAATGGAGTATAAATTGATCATAAATATGGTTAGGCAGGGAATTAGAAGCAGCCTTGGAGGAAGGAGATTAATGCAGATCAGCTGTTTTCTTGGAGTAGCAGGTACAAATCACATAACTAATTTTAAGAGGGAGTTTGATATGACTAGTGTGATATGACATGATTTCTTGTGATGATTGAGGACTGGAACTGATTACCCAGGAGATCAGTTCCTAGGTGGATAGATAATTGGTGGAGGGAAGGGGGAAAAAGCCAAGCAGCACATAGAACTGGGACCAGGAGAGAGAGAAAGCCAGACTGGAATTAATTTACCCATTTAGGAGGTATATATATGGCTTAAGAGAGTCTTTTATGTTCACCCTGTAGACAAGGCAGAGGAATCAGCACTTTCAAAGGGCAATTCATTCCACCAAAGCAGCAGCATGTAAAACCAGGGTATTTATCCTGTGCAGCCTGCTCTAAGTGAACCTGCTTAACAAGGGAGTTGGTCTAGGTGATCTCTGAGGTCTTTTTCAACCCAAATCATTCTGTGATTCTATGATTCTGTGAGTCATCTTGTAAAGAGAATTATCTTCTCCTAAGTCCTTTTTTGTTGAAAATAGCAAGAACATAAAAGGCAATCTTATAAGCCTACATTTTCAGTGGCTGTAGTTAGTTGAAATCAATCTTGCCATATCCAAAGGAAAATGTGTGAATAAATGGGGAGATATAGAAGGAGATGTGAGAAATTCTTCTACAGAGAGAAAAATGAGGGCAGTGGTTTAACCTAATTTCTGTAGTTTTATAATAACCTTGATATTTATTCAACATATAAATTACATTTGCAAGTGATTTCTTTGGCAATGGAACTGAATTGATAATGACAGTGTGTGCCTCAGAGAAGTCCTGTTAAAGATGTGTATTGGAAGAGTTGGAAGGTGAACACTTCATCTCAGTTTATGAAAATCATTCTTTTCTAATTTTCTGTCAATGTTTCTTAAAGTTACAAAGCTGTTGCTACCTATTTTTCCACGAATTTGCTCTGAGGACAAATGGAGTCTTATATATATATTTTAAGAAATAAGTTTTGCACCAACTACCTGTCTTTTACCACATTTACTATAAATGCACAGTTGTTTCTTATGTTAATCTGGGTGCTGAATTCTTCAGAATTCTGCAATTTGTCCTCTGGTGTATACATAGAATTATGGGTTGCATTGGAAGAGACCTTAAGGACCATCTAGTTCCAACATCTCTGGGATAGTTGAAGGGTGCCTGCAAGAGGCATGGAAAGGGACTTCTGACATGGGCATAGAGGGGTAAAAGAAGAGGTGATGGATTTAAACCAAGAAAATAGGTTTAGATTGGACATTAGGAAAAATTCCTACTGTGAGCATGGTGAGACACAGGAAAATGATGCCCAGATAAGATGAGGATGCCTTATCCCTGGAAGTGTTCAAGGCCAGGCAGGATGGGGCTTTGAGCAACCTGGTCTAGTAGAAGATGTCCCTGCCCATGGCAGGATGGTTGGAACTGGATGGTTTTTAAGGTCCTTTCCAATCCAGACCATTCTACAATGATTTTATGATTCTTATAGCCCTTAAGATCTCTGGCCAGAATTATTTCTGTAAGGGCATTACTGCTCCTAACCTAATCCCTGTCTGCTTAGAAAATTTCCTGGTATTCTTTCCAGGTCACCTGTACTCACTTCCACCCTCTGCAGGCTCCCTGTTTGTGTTTAAGTTTGTTCAGGAGTACCTTGTTGATCCATCCTTGTTTCCTGGCATTTTTGCCCAAGTTCTTCATCAGGATGTGTTGCTCCCAAGTTTGGACACGTAGATCCTTAAATGCTCATGAACTCTCTTGGGCTCCTTTTCCCTCCCAAGGTATTATTCTGTGGTACTCTATTAAGCAAACTCCTGAAGAGGTTAAAGTCATCTCCCCAGAGGTCCATGGCAGTGAGCTTGAGCAGCCTCCATGCTGCCCTATGGGTCTTGAATTCCACAATTTCATGGTCCTTGCAGACAAGGCTGCCCTTGAGCTTCACGTTCCCCACCAGCCCCTCCAATGCACTCCAGGAACCTCCTGCACTGCTTATGTCCTGCTGTGCTGTCCCTCCAACAAATACCAGAGTGTTTGAAGTCCCCCATGAGGACCAGGACTTGTGAACACGAGGTTTCTCCTACATCTACTTGATCTTCTTGTTTGGGTGGCCTGTAGCAGATCCCACTATAATGTCACCTGTCCCTGCCTTCCCTTTACTCCTGACCTGTAGGCTCTCAGTTAACTCCTCATCCATCCCCAGGCAAGCTCCATACACTCCAGCTGGTCACTGGCATAGAGGACAGCACTGCCTGCTCATCTCCCCTCCTTTTCCTCCTCAAGAGCCTGTATCCTTCCACCCTAACTCTCCATTGCCCCAGGAGCCATCCCACCATGTCCTTGTGGTGCCAATAAGATCCCAGCCCTACAGGCTGTGCACAGCTCTTGTTTATTCCCTGTGCCAGCTCACTGGCTGGAGGGGCTGGAATTCCTTTGTGCTGCTCTTCAGGGGCCCTTCTGCTGACCTCTGCAGTCTCTGGGAATCTCCTGCTGGCACTGGCCTCCAACTGGTGGGATGGACTGAGGCCCTTTTCCCCTACCCCATTAGAGGCAATTACTGCAATACAGAAAGTGCACTTACAACAGTGATTTGCAATTTCCTCCCAACCACACAGACATCAAAGCTTGTGAGACACATGAATGAACAATTTCAAATGCATGCCAAATTGGGCAAAAAGACAAGGGGCAAGATCAATAGCAAATACCAAAAAACTGGAAAATGTTTCTTTCGTATGTAAAGGAACAGTGATTCTTAGCAAAGATCATTAAATGTTTATTGTTCCTGCCATGCCATGCAGATGAAAGAATTCTATTTAATTTCTGTAGGGAGTTCTTTGTCTGGGAGAATTCTTTTCTTAGCTGTGACCAAAAGGCAGTTCAAAGTAACTTTGAAAATATCTGTCACACAAGTGCACACATGCTCGCCCTTTGTCTTTTTGCTTCTTCTAGAGGTCACACACTTCACCTGCATATTCCTACCTCCCATGCTGACCTTATGCAAACCACTGCAATGGAAGAACTACTGATATCTCCAGGCTGAAATACTGATATCAGCTGTTACCCTTTCCCAAGATGCTAATAGCAGTGGTTGTCTCTTTGTGTCAGGTGTCAGAAACCAGCAAATAAAACTTCTGCCATTGCTTTCTTTAGTTGCCCTCACCTTGTCACAAACTCTGTCTAGTCCCAGCTGAAGTGATACAATCCCTCATTGGAGAGGGGGCTCTTCTCACCAAGAAGGTTAAAAATCAAAACTTCATGTTCTGACCACCACAAGGGATGACTCACCTATATCACTCTTCCTTCCAGTGAGGAAAACTTGGTGATATCATTTTAACATCAAAGGAATTGAATAGAGATGTACAAGGTACTGTTGCTACGTCCACTCATGTTACTGTTTCCATTTCCCTCACAAGCGATAATTGATGGATAGAATCAATATAAAACTCATGCCCCATGTTTCAAGCACTCACACTACAGCAGGTAACACACAGGGCTATCTCAGCCAGAGTTACTTGTCCTTAAAGAAATTGGATGTCCAGCTGGCTTCCTTGCAGTTGGCCATTACAAGGGAATATTCACTGCATTGAATTTACTGAGCCTGGCTAAAGTTGGCTTGGTTGGGTTAGTTTGTTGGCACATTTGCATTCTGCAGCAGACAGAGGTTTGTTTTAATTACTTAGAAGTGTTGCATGCACACAAATCATTACCAGCCATTTGCTTGTAATGCAGACACACAAGGGGAAAAGCTTCTGCCAAGCCAGTATGACTGGGCCAGTATTTTACTGTGATTGGTATCTTGCAAGTGAAAAATCAGAGGGTTTTATTTCCTTTTTTTTGATTTTTTTGGCCTCCCAACTGCCCCTAGCATTCTGGCTTATATATTTGACCAGAACATCTGCAACAGAATGAGAAAATCAGAGGACTCCCATCACACAAGCCATCCTCCATCCAGCACTGGAGCTGCATTGTGTTTTGAATGTTTAGAGCAAAGAGAAATTAGGTAGAATTACTGTGAAAAAATATGGCTGTTCCTTAAAGTATTCCTAAAGCTTTGTCCAGTGTTCATTAATGCTTAGTTAGAGTCATAGAATATCTTAGGTCAAGAACATCAAGTTCAGGAACATCAAGTCCAGCTGCTAATCCAGCAATACCAAACCAGCACCTAAACCATTCCCTAAGTGCCACACTTACATACCTTCTAAATAGCTCCAGGGATGGCCACTCAACCACCTCCCTGGCAGCCTCTTCCAATGATTGACAACACTTTCAGGGATGAAATTTTTCCCAATATCCAAGCGATAGCTCCACTGGCCCAATCCTTGTTACTTGGGAGAAGAGGCCAACACCCACCTGGCTACAACCTCATTTCAGGGGGTCCTGGAGAGCAGTAACATCCTCCATGAGTATCCTTTCTCCAGGCTAAACACTCTCAGCACTCTCAGATTCTCTCTGGATCCTTCCCAATGCTGTTGCCCTTCTTTGGATATGCTCCAGCATCTCAGAGTGTTTCTTGAACTGAGAGGCTCAGAAGTGAATTCAGAATTTAAGATTTGGCCTCATCAGTTCCGAGTCCAGGGGGTGATCACTGGTCCTGCTGGTCTCACTGATGCTGATACAAACCAGGATGCCATTTCCCTCCTTGGCCACCTGGGAACCCTGCTGGGTGGAGATACTTGTGGTTGGACAGTGCCTGGGGCAACCACCAGTGATAACTGATCTATAAAGGGAGTCTGTGTTCAGACATCTCACCTGCAATCATGCCAGTTGTACAAAGTAAATTGTTGTACCCACTCAGAGCCATGTAAGTAGTTCTGACTTCTTTCTCGATGGATGAGACATAAAGTTGGCTGGCACAAACAGAGGACTAGATAGAAGGGAAAAGGAGAAGCTTTTGGCTGTCAGAAGCTGGAATAACACGCCCCAGCTGTGCGCTCAGTTTTCAGTCTGTTGGTGGCAGAAAGCAACACCAGCTCCAGTTTACTGCATAGACAATCTCTGATGTGATAGCCATGAATCTCACAGCCTCATACAGTTTTTTTCTCACAGCCTGCCTCTCTGAAGGACTTGTGCTACTTTGGAGAGTGGTTGAGGCCAGATTTGGTGCAGAAGCTGAGTAGATGGAGTCATTTGGGCTGGACCACTCCATTGTTTTTGGGGAGATGGAAAAGGTCAGACTGCAAAATGTATTATTGCAAATCCTTGGAAATGTGGTAGCTGACTCTGTGCATCCTCTTAATCCATTGCATTGTCTTTGCTAGAATTCAGATTTGGTTAAATCACTGGGAGGTGAGAGCATGAACAGACTGTAGCTGCAGGCAGGAATTGTGTTGTACCAAATCTGACTGGCTGAGGAGCTGCTCTGTTCTGGAGCAGCACCCAAAGTGACTCAGGAAGCTGTGTTTGGGCAAATGAATTTTATTCTCAAAGTAACTGAGTCCCAGCAAAGCTTCAAGCTTGTTTGAAGCACCCCACAGTATGTAAGAGATCAGGGTTGATAGGAGACTTTTGATTGCCTGGTGGTGGTTAGAGAGCAGCCAGAACATGGTGGGGCATGAGTATCTGGAGATGTCCTGTATGTTATGATGTTTAATGTGTTGTACAACATGTTTCAAAATGTAAACTCTCAAATGAAATCCTGATGTGTCTGGCTATTTCAGATCTCAAAGCTTTAGAAGACTTATCTTTGCCCTCTCACTACATTTTAGCACTTCAAGCTTACTTTTCCTCATTGTCCAACAACTTCCAATGATGTGACAGGAATGAAAACTCCCAATTAATTCTATGTAAGTCTTTCCACTAATTCCAATAAAAATGTAAATCACCATTAGCAATTTCTTTGCATGGTTATATATGAAAAAGGAGCAGAATGGCACTGCTATTTAAATAGCCTAGAATGAAAATAAGGGTGTACTAGGCTGATCAGAGGTTTAAAATAAATGTACCTGCTCTAAAATCTAGGCAGCAGTTCACTGTACAAGTATGATATTTAATCACAGCAGGGTGGTCAGGCTTCTGGGGATGTTATAGCTGTGTTAAGACTAAAAATAGAGATGAGTTAGTACCAAAGTACCAAACTGCTTTTTCAGTGATGTGTACTCAAATGTTAAGCACCTTAACCTAGTGCCTTAGAGGCATGTGGCTTGAATATTTATTATATGCAAAGTGATAACAACATTTCATGTAGTGAATGCCTCTGATAGAGCATTAGCTGGTGGTAGAGCTCTTGTTCACCTGGGGAAACAAACTCTTTAGATCAGTTTGAGCTGGGTTTCATACTCAAGCAATCTGCCTGTCCTTGGGTGGCCTCCAAGCTGTGTGCAGAGCTTGAGGGGAGAACGGACGGGAAGCTTGGAAGAGGGAGGGCTGAGGTTGGCTCAGATTGTTCCCAAACTTGCTTTTCATCAAGGAGGGACAGGATAGCCACAATGTGTTCCTGCTCAGGGACAGCCATGCCTTCAGGCTCTCTGATCTGCCTCCTGCAGCCATTACCTCTGTGTGCAGCTCCTGGCAGGACTGCAGCCTTGCAGGGAGTGCAGGAAAGACATCCTTAAGGGCTGGAGCTGATTGCAAATAATCCTCCTCTAGGGGAGACAGAAGTACATTTGCCCCCTCTTCTCTGAGGCAAGCCCCAAATCTCTGTGTGCTCTTCTCCCCACCGTGGCAGCAGAAGGTTTGGGCTGCCTGGCTGTAATTAGCACTTCTCTGCCAATACAAAGTGAGGAGCAGCACTTTGTTGATGGCTCATGAAATTACGTGGGATAGAGCAGAGCAATGTAGGTGGTTCTGACTGGAGCTGCCAGGACCAAGTAGCAAAATGACTCTTTCTGCAGGAAATGAGGAAAGGGGGGGATTTATTCCATGTTAAAAAGCAAATTGCAAAACCTAAATTGCTCTTTTTTGGAGCGTTCATCTGGTATATTCTGGTGAAAAGAGAATTATATGTGTTCTGTCTGGCAAGAAATAATTTTATTTTACCACTCTACTTTTTGTGAGAGCTGGAGATAGTACCTGGTTTGAGAATATCTTTAAGAAAGTGCCAGGCCTTGGACATGTATTTTGGGTCCCCATATTTATGCAATGGGAAGCCCAAGGAGTGCTTTAGGAGTCATTTTTTACATCTTTCCAGAGGCACTACAGGAGTTTCAGTAGTATTAATACTACTAACTGCTTGTGGGACCTGAGTTGAACACATTTACTACAGAAAGAAAGTGCTGAATTCACTTCTGCTGTGATCATCCCTTTTTGTGTTTGCTTTGGCAGATCTTTCAGGGAATAAGCACATCACCACCTTGTTACAGGATGACATTTGTCTCCTAAGTGTCTTTTAACTCAATGTTGACACTCAAGAGACACTGAAGCATTTGCAAAGAACCACAAACATATTTAACTTGGGTCTGAATGTCAGTTTTTCTGCCTGGTCTTTAGATGGATCTGGATTTGTTTGTTGCTTATTATCTAATATTTTTTAATTTCTGGAATATGTCTTGTTGAGGAAAGGGAGGTTTTGTGTCTTCAGTTGCATTTCAAACTGAAGGTTCATGATCTCCAGTTGCATCTTTTTTGTGCCTGTTGCTTTGTCCCTTCTCTTGATAAGGACTACCCTAAGGTACTTGCAGGTTGATTCTGTTTTGATGTTGGACCTGCTCCATTCTGTCCAGAATTTCCTGCAGCCCCTAATAAATCCCTACCCTTCTCCCCACAGCTTCTTTCAGCTTGGCATTAGGACTTTGTTTCTAGTCATGTGTGTGGCTGACACTGGGAATGGTTCAGAGGATGTGAACCTGTGGAGTCGTGCTCTATAATTCTTACTGGCTACTTAGAGTTTGCTTTCAAAATCACATTTCATCCCCTCCCATAATTTGTGAGCCTTTACAGATTAAAATAGAATAGAATAGACTGTTTCACTCATAAGTGAGGGACCTACAATGATCATCTAGTCCATCTGCAAGTATTATCCCTGACCCAGCCTGCCTGCCAATGTAGTGAAAAATACAGAAATGCATGCAGGAAAATGAAACTTCCTGTTGGATTTCCACCTTTATTCTGGTTCACTATGAGGTTTCCTGTGATGGTTTTTCAGTTTGTTTGCTCCCCCCACCTCACTCCTCTTTCCTCTGTGGATTAGGGCAGAGAGGAAGGGGGAGGAGTATTTTTAATGAGTAATGAATGGTTCTGAAAACTCATCCCAGGTAGGAATGATTAACCAAGAGCCATGCAATGCCCTAAAAGCATCACTGGAGGGACATGAGGGCTGCAGCAGACTCTGAACTCCCTTTTGAGGTGTTTAATCCCCTCTGTTGACCTGCACTGACTTGATTGCTGCCTAACTTGGATGGTTGAAAACATTCTGCTCTTGTAAAGCATTACAATGGATGCCTGAAGTAATAATTTTACACATGGCCCTTTCCTCCACAGCAATAAGTGGGTATTTTAGAATTCCTGTGTCTAATGGATGTTATTAGGATACCACGAGGTGCTTTGCTGCCTGTCTTAGAAGAGCTGTATAATAGCTGAGATTGATGTGTGTTGACAAAAGAGATCATACCCTGAATTATTATTCATATTACAGTGAGATGTAGAGTGCTCAGCTCCATTGTATTAAGTCATGCATGAAGTTAAACAAGAGAAGATTGATGCTTTTTGCAGTCTTGGAATAAAACAAGCAAAGGATACAACAAAGACAGGAGGAATGTTACCTGGTGATCATGAGATAAACGTGGTCACTGTGATCAGTGGACTGTTGAAAGAATGTCCTGATTTTTCACATCAGAAACTATTTGCAGAAATTATGCAGCAGAATTTTTAACATAAAGAATTAAAATGGAGTTCTTCTGTATTCACAGGGAACACTTCATAAAAGGGAAGTACCTAAATTCGTTGAATAAATTATTCACTTGGAAGTAATTGGCAGCCTGACTTTTCTGATGTCCTTCATCACACTGAGGTATGAATTCACAGCTCAAAGACAATCAGGAGCAAATTTAAACTTAGCTGAAGCACAGCATTCTCTACTTAAATGGGGTGTTTCCATGTATCTTTCAGCATGGCCTCACTCACATCAATGTGATGGCACTGGAACTTCATTACTCTTCAAATTAACTTAGTTTCATGAGCAGATGAACAGTAAAACTGGTTTCCAGTGGATTAGTAAGGGGAAGTGTATTCCTTAATTTTTAGCAAGTGTGAGGCCAGGTTTCAATGATCAGTAGGTAGGGTCTCATTCAAGAGACAGTCAGGCAATTGAGACACAAATTTGTGCTTGTATTCACTTACACAGCACAATGGCTCTAGCCTTGTTTTCTCCAGAAATCAGACAGAAAGTGTCAAAATCTCTCTACTATTTCTCCCTGTCCTTGCAATTTTATTCCTCTCCTGTGCATACCTGGCAGTGATTTGAGTGGCTGAATTTCCTACATTCTTTGTAACCTCTCTTACAAGGAGATTTCATGTCTTGCACTCACATTTGTCCTGTGTTTTTTGCCACATGCTTTGCCTTGAATGAAGGGTCTGAAGAGTAGCAATAAAGAAGAAAAGAATAAGAGGAGCAAAGTCTAACCTCAAGTTCTTAAAGAGATTTCAAAGGAAAGGGTGAATGAAGGGTGAATATAGGGTGAGGATTGAAGAAAGCAATCTGGATTTGAGATTAGAATTGTGTCAAGTTACCCAGTAGTTTCCTTACAAGAAAACTGGGCATCAACAGTGTAGTGTATTTCCTAAAGTTTTAAAATGTAAATTAGCACAATAACTGTAGAAGTAGAGATTGCTATAGGGTTTAAAAGAGCTTGCAGAGAACTACCTGGTTTCAATGATAATGGCTGGTGTTATTAACAGAGTTCCTTGTGGAATATGGGGTTATATTTGTTAAAGTTGTTAAGGCTTATGCTCACCAGAAGGCCCTATGGGAAACAGGGCCCTATTAGTTAATCTGAACCATTGTATAACTGCTTCCTCAGTCCACATTAAGTGTGGGAATGTTGTATAAATTGCACTAAAGCAGGAGCTCTGGCATGTGCTGTCACTTCCACTAGACATTCTTTGTCTTTCCCCTGTGAAATGTGTCACAGTCTAGTGCCTGAAGTTTGGAACAGAATAGCTGAAAGAAAAGGTTTATTATAGCATTTTGGGAATTATTGCTGCTTTCTGCATCTTCAGTTCCTCCCTTTGGGCTCGTTTTCCTTTTGTGCTGTTTTTCCTTTGTTGTATGAAAGGGCTGCTGTTTACATACACAGTCATGTCTTCTCAAGTGTGCTGGAGAAGGAGCCTCCACCAGCTCCCTTGAGAGCTGGTGGAAGAGGAGTCTCCTCTCGAAGCAGTGACTTTCAGAAAATTACTGGAAATTTCCCTAAGGTCACCTTGTTCTTCTTTGCCTGCAAGAGTTTTAATGCTGTAAAATCTACCTCTGAAATATGACAATCCACGGCTGTCTTTCATTTTTGCAGATTAACTTTTCTATAAATATTACTTCTCTCATCCCAGACCTCCCCCCATTAACAGCTATTAATGTCTTAATAATGCTGGCATTCACTAGGAAAATGTGCTTCACCTTCACATTCTCACATTCATATCAGAATGGATCTTTTCTTTTTCGCTTCAGAGAAATGATTTTTTTTGTAGGAGATACTTGCTATTCAGGGATTGTATTTCACATTGCAGTTGAAAGGGATTTAATGATCCATTTATAATAATTAGAGCTGTTACGTTTTTGTTCTTAATATATTTTGTGAATTACTAACTGCAGCACCTCCCATCTGGCCCCAGTAATACTTGATAGGGGTCTTTGCTCCCCCAGGTCTGGGAAGTTTCATAAAAAGATGATTTCAAATAATGAAATTTACAAGGGTGATGTGTAAGTCTTTATATGACACACGTATTCAAATCATTTGTCATGCCATGGAATTTCTGGAATAGAACTATCAGAATGAGAAGTGTTATGCTGTCTTCCACAGTTCATATTTACTCTATGACCTTATTTTTCAATAACATTTTAGGTCTACCAGACCTAACACTACTTGAAATTGTAGCCTGAGGCTGCATTTGCCAGTTAAATAGCATGACTGTGTTATACCAGAGGAGTCTATAATGGTATAATAGCTTCATAGCCAAACTAAAATGTAATTAATCATCTATTAAGAATTGGAAAATAACTGTAATTGGTCACCCTGTGTAGCAGGAGCTGATTAGGCAGAGAATTTATGAGTTTAATGTTAAGTCATTTCTCTCACCACTTTACCTAAAAATCTTACTGTAGTCATTTTCATACGTTTATTCATCTTTTAATTCATTCATGTATGCTCTCAGTATCAGCTAAGAATCAGTTTCTTGATCTTGAAATCTTTGCTTTCTTTTATTTCTGGAAATTTTCAACATGTTACATGGGCTTGTATTTTGGTGCTTTGATTAATGGAATATGAGAATGTTAATGGAAGAATAATTCTTTACCTGATTAATCCCACTCTAAAATTCAAAGGAAAGAACAATTAGACAAGGATGCCAGTGTAAAATATGAATGTCAGGTGGTTTTGTCTGCACCTAAGGCATGCCAACCCCTGATGGTTGCCTTCTTGATACAAGAAAGTCTATTTCCTTCTTCTGGATTTCAGTAGTGATTGAATTGATATTTTCAAACTTCTCTAATGAAGCAAGAAAGAGTGGGAACTGACACACACATTGTAAAATGTTCTAGGGATTGGATATACTGGGGATGAATGTGGGTTGTATGGAAAGGAGAAGTAACTTGTTTCAAAAGCAAGGTTGATCCATTTCCAGAACAGATTCCAGAATGGATTAGGTGTTTTGTGTGTCCTGCTGCAGGGGGTTTGTGGACCTGGAGACTGAAGAGATCCTTCCAAGGTCCATCTTACTGAGGAGGGAGGGAAGGAGGTGACATATTTGTCACAGAGCAGGAGCAAACTCCAAGAGTAGCATCTTAAACACAACTGTGGAAGTGAGGTTTTAGTAGACAGAGAAAACTTTTCTGAGGTAAGGGACAGGTGCAGCTGGACACCTGCTGGTTGTGTGCTGATTCTGAAAAAAGGTGTGTGCTGGAGGAATTGCCAGAGCAGATGCAAAAGTTTTCAATAATTCAGCTCAGATCTAACAAGAAAACCAACACAGATATTTTAATGCTGTAGTAAGTGCTCAACATGCATATTAAAGTGGGGTGTCACTGGATCCTTCAGACACTGCTGGGACACAAACAATAACCACAGTGCAAACAATGGGAGGCACCAGCAGACTTTATTATAATTTTCAGGCACTTTCCTACACTCTGCCAGTCTGAAGCAGATGAGAATACATTGAATTTCATGCTAACTTGCTTTGGGCAATGAGCATCCAATTTTTAAATTAATTTTTAGTGAATTAAGGTAACTTAATTTTTTTTCAACAAAAATAGTATTATTAATCTGCTCCACAGTCTGCATATTTGACAAGCAAAGTTGATGGTGTCATTAATGATGTTGATGTAATAACTTCATGGTGGCTGTGAAGGTTTGCAAAACCACTAATAACTAAGTAGCTTGCTATAGACAAAAATTGCTAAAACCACCAGAATTCAAGGATTTAGAAACAACTAGATGGAGATGGGAGAAAAACCACTGAAGCTAGAAAGAAGAATGAAACTCTGTACTGTGGAGGTGATTGAATACAGAAACAGTTTGCACAAAGATGTGGTTGAGTCTCTACCCATGGAGATAGTCAACCCTTAAGTGGACATGTCCTTGAGTGACCTGCTTTACCTGTCCCCATTCTAAGAAGATTGATTGAACTAGATGATCTCCAGAGGTTCCTCTCACCTTCCAACTTCAACTAATCTGTGTGACTGTGTATGAAATTATGGTTATAATTATGGCATATAAACCTTCATTTCTGATATTTGCTCATTTTTCAATGCTTGATTCTGTAGCACTCTGGGTGTTTTACTGTCATGGGTACATGGTCATGTATTGGGATGGGGGATGTGAATGTGAAAACATGCATAAAAAAAAATAGTGCAGTATAACATCTGACATATAATTTGCACATCAGGCACATCAGAATTTCAGCCCTGTGAAGGATACTTCTTCCCCCTTTGGACAGAGAGTGAGGAAAACTCTGATTTAGAAAGAAGAAAACAAAAGGGTTTTTTCCAGTGTCTGATTTCTGACCTACAGCACAACCATGAAAATCCTCTGAGTTTACACTGTCCATTGATAACACTGGACAATCAAAATGTATGCACAGAGTAAGGTGTCCACACCAGCAGGAAATGCCAAAGTACCTGGTATTGACTCGATCCTATGCTCTGTGCATGAGAAGAGCAAGGAATCCCTCCAAAAACAAAGCCATGTTGGTCCATTCACCATGTCAGGATATGCCTGAAGAAAAGTTTTCTCTTTGACAGATGTCATGAGATAAGGGCTGAGGAAAGAAGACAAGCACAGCCCCATGTATTGGTGTATGGGGTGTTTGGGTTGCTCCAGCATGTCCTTAAATCCACCTTCCTCATTCAGATCCACAGGGAATTCAGCAAACAGCTGGCCCCAAAAAAGGAACCAACTAGTCAAATAATTTTCCAAAGATAGACAGCTGAGAGGTTGTCCTGTAAGCTCCATCACCTTTTCTCTTCTAGAAGAACCTGTCCAAATCTAGAGTGGGTCAATGCTGAGCAAATTGTTTTCGTCTGGGGAGAAAATGAATGCATGACAAGGTCCTGTTTTAATGGGGACTCTGTGTCTCCATACAGAGATTGCTGCTTTCATCCATCATTCCTACCAATCTTTACCTGGCCACAGTGAAAGACTGGTGTGCAGAGCATGTACTGTGGGGCTGCAGTCTAGTCTATGTATTATGCTCTTTGAAATATAGAAAAGAAAATATTTCTTGAAGTAGTCAAATGGCATAAAAATATCAGGGAAGAGAAAAGAAATTAGGGTTTGTATTTTCTGATTTTTTTTCTGTATTTTTCTGGTGAACTTTGAAAAAAAATGGCTGAATTTTTTTCATCTTCAGAGACACAAAAAGTATATAAAGGAATGATAAACATGTCTGGAAGTAAAATTAAAAAAAAAACAAAAAAAAAAAGAACAAGAAGCCTAAACAAAGTTAAAAGAACATGAAAAATGTCTTTAGAATTTCAATATTTCAAGAGGGACTTTTAACATTAATTTTTTTAAATTGGGGCCAGGGGAAGCCAAGTATTTTTCAGGTACATGAATATAAAAAAAAGAAATATAAATTTTAGCTCATATAGGTAAGAATGCTGCCTGAATAAGGGACACAAAACTGCTAGAACATGGGATCTGAGTGCCAAAGTCACAAAGGAGATAAGGAATAAACAGCAGCATCTGCAGGCCGGCTCAGTGCCATGGAAAGAGAGACAGTCCTGAATTTGAATGGGGAACCAGATTGCAGAGAGAGCCTCATCTGCTCTTCTGCAAACATTTGACTCTCAAAAACCAACAGAGCTGTGAGTTTCCATTTGGTTTTATTGTCATTCCCAGTGAATAGGGGGAGCAAAAATGGCAGGAGAGGGAAAGAGGGTGGTACAGAGAGTTTTTGGAAAGGACTTGGACAGTCCTGAGGGCTTTGGAGTCAGATGAAAAGGGAGTCTGAAAAGAAACAGAGCAAAGTATATCTCCTCAATGGAAAAAAGGTTTCACAGAGTCATAGACGAAGAAATGCAGAGAGAGGAAGGATGAGCAGCTTGGTCTGGTGAAGGTGTGGAGCCTAAGCTGGCTGCCTGGGAAAGCTGTGCTACCTGTTAACAGTATTACAGCATTTTATGCAGGAACAAGAATAGAAAGAATAATATTTTCAACTTCAAAGAAGTCTGAGTGTCCCAAGAGAGATCTAGGGAGAGTTGTGATCTATTATGTTGAACTAGTCATCATTAATGGCCTGACTGATTTTAAACTGTTAGCAAGGATATGGCCAGGAGCCAGGAGAGTGTGAAGTGTGAGTCAAGATTACAGTTAGCACAGAGAAAGAGGAGAATAAAATTCATGGCACACTAATCAAGGGCTGTGGAAGAGAAGGCATAGGAGGATAGGGAGGGTAAACCTTGAATCAGGTGAGGTGTCTGAGAATATTTTCACTATTCTCCCTTGGAAGGGAGAATAGTAAAAGTAAATTAGGAGTGGCTGTTTAGATCAAAGTAAGTTTAAGATCATATACGCAGAAATGGAAAAATAAATCTCAATTCTGTCCTTGTACAATAATGTTCCAAAATACATAATAAAACAATAGCATTAAAAGCAAAGAAAATGAGAAGGAGTAAAGCATGGAGTGCATATTCATTAAAAAAGAAAAACTTCTGGTGTTAGAGATTTGCACAGAGTTGGGCTGTTGTCCTCCTGCTGTAGTTGTTACAGTTCTTGGACTGAAGTCCAAAACAAAAGCATAAAAGGAAGATCCAGCCAAACTACAGCTGGCAGATTATTGCAGATTCCTGGCAAACTGCTGTGAATGTGCCTCACTTGCATTTTCTTTACAACCCTCACCAGGAGCTACTTCAGCCTCTCAGTAATGAAGATGTGACTCTCTCATTTACACATATTGAAGTCGTTCCATTTGAACATAAATAATTATTCATTGGAGCAGGAATTAGGAGAAAGTGTCCAGCATCCCAGGTGATTGCCCAAACTACTTTATTATGGAGAAATTCCCATTTTCTCTTGCTCATTAGGTCTTAATTCAGCTATGCAAAGCAGAGCAGTGTCAACAGAAGTAAATGAAATGGCTCTGTCCCAAATAACCACACAAAGCACTGAGGAGGGCATCTCCAGAGAAGGTGAAAAGCCTTCATTTGAAGCACAGCTTTAACACTTATGAAGATGTAGCCACATGAGTACCAAATTTTCTTGAGCCAAGTTTCTTCATTTACACCTGGGGCCCAAATTGGTTGAATCACAAATTTACTCATCCATAGAAAATAAAAATATCTGTGGAAAGGGCTGCCTTCTGCCACAGAACTTGTCTTTTATTCTTAAAGAATTTCCAAGAAAAAGAGAGAGAGAACATAATTCATGGAGACTTTCCAGCCACCTGCAGAAATATCAGCAACTTCTGTTTGCTGACTCTTTTTCACAAATGAAGAATATGGGCTTAAAAAAGAAAGAAAATAGCAGGATACAAGTTAGTCAGAGTGATACTGCTTTAAATATCAGTGTTTCATGTGCCAGTTGTACCTCCCAGTGCCTTGGTGCATTGCCTGGAGAACTGTGAATACCTTTGCAAAAGATGAACTAAAGGGCAGAACAAATAAGGTAGTTTGCACATTTAGGCTACTCAACTAAATAAGGTCATGTAAAACTCACATCAACATGCAGACATTGATTAACATTTTGAGGAGAATCAGATGTAAAATCACTACTGCTGTGAAAGCCAGCTCTTTGGGAGCATGAGTCAGGGAGAGATTGGTACAGAGTGCATCTATCAGAGAGCACAGCTGAGAAAAAGCCCTGGAGGTGCTGGGTGCCAGCAGCTGAACTGGAGCTGCCGAGTGCCCAGGTGGATCTCGTGTTCTGAGTTGTTGGAATGGCTCCCAAGGTAATAAAAGTTCTTTTTTCCCAGCCCCGTGCTTGAAGAAGTCAGCATTCCTTGGCTCTGGTTTTCAAGGTTGTTTAGTTTCTTTTATTTGATACAGTCTCTTTCAGACCTGCTGAGATCTTTGGGTTGTGGCATAGTCACTGCCCTTGGGGTGGTGTTATCTTTTTATACTAAAAACTACATGTACTTTATTTATAATAATTTTCCAATACCTATCACCTATGTTATACAGTTTGTCTCTACTCTAAACCAATCCAAAAGTGCCACTATCACAACAGAAGACAGAGGACAAGAAGAAGAAAAAGGAGAAAGACAGGACATGCCCAGATTCCTCCATTTGGCCTCTTGAACCCCTATTCTAAAAACCCCAAAATTCTACTTTTTCACCCTGTGATAAATCCACTATCATTCTATTCAAACCCCTGTGGCCTGTATCTCCTCACACAAAGTTGGTAATCGTTTCCACGGGTGAAAATTGAAGGCACAGGTGTCTTTGACTCCGTGCCAAGGTCTCTGAACCCCCTGCCAGGGTCTCGAGTGCTCCAGGGCAGCCAGAGGAATATGCTGGGTTCTGACAGCTGGGCAAGGAGGTCAGTGGCCTCCTGGCCTTCTGTGTCAGCACCAGTGTGGCCAGCAGGAGCAGGGCAGGGACTGTCCCTCAGTGCTGGGCACTGGGGAGGCCACACCTCGAGTGCTGTGTGCAGTTCTGGGCCCCTCACTGCAGGAAAGGTCTGGAGGTGCTGGAGTGAGTCCAGAGAAGGACAATGGAGCTGGTGAAGGGTCTGGAGAGTCAGTCCTGTCAGGTGGAGCTGAGGGAGATGGGGTTGTTCCACCTGGAGAAAAGGAGGCTCAGGGGGACCCTACTGCTCTTTACAGCTCCCTGGAGGGAGTTATGTGTCAAGGTGGGGATCCATCTCTTACCCAGGCAGCCAGTGATAGACAGCACGAGAGGAAAAGGCCTCAAGCTGTGCCTTGGGAGAGGTTCAGGTTCGATATCAGGACGATTTTTTTTTCACTGAAAGGGTTAAACATTGGACCAGGGAGGTGGTGGAGTCATCATCCCTGGAAGTGTTCAAGAAATAGCTGGACATGGCATTTAATGTTATTGTTGACGTGGTGGTGTTTTGTGAAAGGTCAGACTTGATGATCTTTCCCAACCTTAATGATTTTATGATTTTATGATGGTCAAGATTGATGACATACATCAAGATTATTTGTACATACCACCAGTACTTCAGCATCTGTCAGATTCCTGTGCCTTTCTTCCCTCTTTTTATCCTGGATGCAACTGAGAGATGCTGGATGTTTGTTGTCAGGTCAGCTTTGATTTGGCAGCTTTTGAAGAACATGAGACAAAGAAACCTGCATTTTTCCTATAAAAGCCATTAACTGAGTTCATACTGGAATTTGTATCCCTCTTGCCTGATGATCAAGGTAGAAAAATAGTATTTTTCAGAAGATTATTTTTTAAATACATTTGCCTTTGCACATACCTCCTACATTTTTGTTTTCTGTTTCTCATAACAGCCTTACAAAGCTTTCATCAGCCTTCTACTGATGTGTTCATTTGGGGCTGCCCCATGTGGTGTAGATGCTTTTTTCAGACAATGCCAGTGACAAAAGGTCAGATTTGATGATGAAGGCAGTCAAGCAAAGCTTTAGCAGTAGCTTTTTACTTCTGGGTTATGATAGAGAAGAACTGATGGCAAACCCACATTTTAGGATAAAAAGAATACTTTTCTCAGGAAAAAAAACACAGTGATTTTATGTATTTGATACTTTTTGTTGACTTTGAATGCATGCTACCTAACAAAACAATCACCCAGAGCCCACTAAGAGGTAATGCTGAGGGTTACAAAAATCAGTTGGTTAGGTGGTGTCATGGGGGAAGAGTGAAACAACTTCAACCTCTGCAAAAATGGGGATACCTGGGAGTGCTCTATCAGTATGTGCAAGAGAAAGCTCTTGCACACCACAGTATCAGGAGATTGCTGGCTGTCACAAGCTTTGGAAAAAGTTTGAAACATTGTCCAGAGCTGACTGCTGCATGCAAATTTATCTAATGCACTTAAGAAAGTGCTGTAAAAGATATGGCATGTGTCCCTCTTCCATGTCAAGCAGCATCCTACACACTGGTGTAGGACAAAGGAACTTCTCTGTTCTGCACCATGACCTAGTGGGTGAAAAGGCACTTAGACTGCCTGAGGTGAAAGGCTTTTAGTTTTCTTTTTTTCTTCATCTACTGAAGCACTTGCTAGCTTAGTCTGTTTATGGCCACACTTTCTTATGAATTTTTCATTATAAACAGCTAAAGGTTTAGTAAATAATTAATTGTTTCTATAAGCATCTTACAGACACAAGCACCTGGATAAGAAGCACTTTTTAATTATGAAAAACTGTGGAGTGGGCAACATATTGGGCTGCTGGGCTTTTTAAAAGCTAATTTCAGAATGCTTATTAAAAGATAAGTTATAAATTAACCCTTTATGGGTAATCTTCAAAGAATATTTGACTACATGTATTTTCAAAATTAGTATTACAAGGGTTGGGGTAATTCCTCTATGTTTCTTCTTTGTCTGGCCACGAAAACTGCTGCAAAGGCTCTGGTTTGTAGCCAATTTCAGATCAAAGTTGGCTGTATGAGCCCTGAGTTATCCTGGCACTGGGAATCCTGTGAAAATTTGCATTGGAGCTCTTTGGAGTTGTGCATCCTCTGGAGGTCCTGGTGGTGAAACAGTTGAAGTCTTGGCCTGGAGAGAAAGGAGGAGCTCTGGCCTGCACATGGCAGTTCATCACTCAGAAAATGAGAAACTGAAACAATCCTTTACCCAATCTGTGCTCCCTTGCTGCAGCCACACTGAGCCACACTTCCCTGTGAGTTGTCCTGAATAATCAAAAACCTCGTGACAGCAAAGCAAGTGCAAAGGATATGATTACAGGAAGAAAATAAAGAAAGTTCTCTTAAAAGAGGGACCCAAACCAATCCCAGGTAAAGTCTGTCCCAAGAATCCTTCTGCCACAACTGAAGTCTTTGAGACATAGACAAATGCTCAGTTCACTCTTCAATCCCATTGCTGAACTCAGACCAAAACATAAGTTTGCTGCCAAGCTTTTTAAAAAGTGTTTAAAAAGTAAAATATTTTCATAACATACATAAATAGCAAGTCAATTATGTAAACTGAGAGTTTCACAAAATAATTTCAAAGTTTGCCTGCATTATTGTGAGCCTATTCCATAACAACCATTTGTTTCTATATTAAAAACAAATTGTGAAACTGTTTAAAATCATTTAGAAACAAAGCTGCCCTGCCTGTCTCACTTACTCAAATGCATCAAACTGAAAAGCACAAAAGAATACCAAACCCACGTACAGATCCAGCCCAAAATCCTTTCTGCCACAACCAAAATCTTTGATAGACAAAGATTTAATTTAGCACCAATGCTAAGTTCAATCCCTTGCTCACATTCAGACAGGGAATTCAGCACAGGCACACCCATGGGAAAAGGACGGTGATTTTCCCAGTGATTCTTTAACTCTCTGTAAGGGTGGTGATGCCCTGGTACAGGTTGCCCAGAGAAGCTGTGGATACCCCATCCCTGGAAGTGTTCATGGCCAGGCTAGATGGGGCTTGGAGCAACCTGGTCTAGTGGAAGGTGTCCCTGCCCATGGCAGGGGGTTGGAATGAGAAGATCTTTAAGATCTTTTCCAACCCAAACCATTCTGTGATTGCCTCTCCATTGTAACCCAGGGTTTCTCTCAAGCAGAACTCCAAAGCTTCCATGGTTACATGGAAGGGGAAGGGATTAGAACCTCTTTCTGTTGTCCTTGATTGTGAGATCAAAGCTCTAGGTTGTGGAAAACCAAGGTGTCCTTGCATGTTTTGAGTGCCCGCAGTGGCTTCAGCCTCATCTTCTTGTGGACTGGATATTTATTTTGTAATCAATCTCCTTCATACATTGATAGATAGAGGCTGTTTGAGAATCTAAGGGGGAAAATGTATTAAAAAAAAGAGAAAAGGCTTCTCTCACATGTTTGACAAATAGCTTCACAGTCCAACAGCCCCCTCTCCCTCCTCCATCCTCCTTCCGTGCCTCTCAGCACATTGCCTGGCCGCGTTATTCCCGGTTCAGCTCCCGCTCCCGTGCTGGGGCTCTCACCTTGTGCAAAGTCAAGTGGCTGCAGAAGTCACGCAAGCAGGTCAGTGCCTGGGCTCTCTGCACTCAGGGGACAGATCCTGCACAGAGCCTTGGCTTGGGCTGCTGTGCTGGAGCTTCCCTCAGCATCTCTCCTGCCTGAGCTAAAAAACACGGGGCCAGATTGATGGGGACGTCAGAAGTACATTTTCCCAGAGGTCAGCTAAATCCTGGTAATGATGCAGTGCTGCAGTGCACTCCTCCTAATCCAATCAAAGAGCACGGTGGTTTGGGCCCTATCAAGTGAAGTTCAAGGTAAGCATGGGAAACGTGGCTGCTCCTCGGCTGCTGGCAGCTTTCCTAAGTGCTGAGAATCAGAGCAGAGCAAGGAAAAAGCCTCCTGTCTCCAAAAAGAAATTTTCACACAGACACACACTTGGAAAAAGATGATACTTAAGTTCAGCTTTGTTTTCCAGGCTTTTTTTTTTCCTCTGATTTTAAAGCCTATTTGTTTTAGGTCCTGATTATTTCTAAAATTGTAATGATTTTGGTGCTTCATTTTATTGGTTGAAACCATGTATGGAGTGGGAACTCCTGATTTGTTCTCAGGTGTGAGCAGACTCAATACATTGGGGAAACTCAAGATCTTTTTAAAAGACCTCAAATTGTGTGTCCAGAAAGTTGACATGCCAGAAAACATTGTTCATTTCTGGAACTCTTTGGTCTTTGCCTTTGAATATGGTGCTAATAACACTGAGGTTGTGGGTTCAGTCCATGTCCAGGCCATTCACATAAGAATCAAACTCAGTGAACATTGTGGTGCCTTTCCAACTCAAAATTTTCTGTGATTCTTTGCTCAGTAAAGACATTGATGTCCAAAATATAAGATCAGGGAATATAAGACTCTGTATAATTTATCCAGTATTGGATAAGTACTGTAATATTTCTTCTGTATGAATTTAATCCATCAAACAGTAAATGCAGCAGCAAAAATTCACACTGTTATTGACCTGGTTTATTCCATATTAAATTTTAATTGCAGTTTCTTCATCATGTCCTAGTGAAGTTTCACAGCTGTTTCAGATATATATATATATTTATCTTTTACATAGTGCCATGCAGAGAGCACATAGCATTGATGGACACACTTGGTATTTCTCATGCAGAACACAGGAATAAAAGCAAATTAAAAGTACCCTATAGACCATCTGCTACTCAGTTTAACCCCACCCAAAAGAGAATTTTCTGACTTTGCAGAGTGGCTGTCCCTCTTTTCTCTTTGCATGTTCTGGTGCCCAGTGAAACACCTTGCAGTGAGGACACTTATGTCTCCGTGGCTGAGATTTCAGAATTAGGCTTGCTATGAGCAGGGTGTTGTGGACCTTTCTCAGGCTGTTCCAGGATATGGTAAATTCTTAATTACATGTGAGGGGATTACCCAGGACATGGATTAACTTTGCTGTGGCTGCAAAGCCCTGAAGTCAGACCTGCCTGAGCTGGCTCAGATCTGCAGCCTGGCAGGACTGGGCTGGCTCTGTGCTGTGGATGTTTATGGGTCTGAGCTCCCCTGGGATGTCCAGCTGCTGCAGGAAGGTTAAGCTTTAGACTTATTTGGTTTTTTGCTCGTGTTACCTTGCAGAATAAAGATACTACTGCAAATCACTGTCATGGCAATGAGATAATAGTATTGAAATCCAGCTAAACCTAACTTATTAATAGAAAAACTGCTTTGAAGGAAAAATGAAGTCTTGAGCTAATTATTTAAGACTTTATTCTTTCTGTTTCAGAATCCCTGATTTCAGCTTTCTCATACACCTAACATTCTCATCTCCTGGTTTAGAAACACTTTCCAAATTTCTACAGTGTTTATGTACTGGTGTGATGTATAAGAAGTGAATCAGCTCCTCTCTGATTTATTTGACATTCCCGGCTCCTCCTGAGCAAGTGTTTCTTTGGAATCCAGTTGCTCTGAGTAAACTCTGCTCTTGCCAGTGTTTACTGAAGGGATTTGTTGACCTGGAAATGCAACTATTTCTTTCACGTTGATTGCAACTCTTGCCAGCCCTTGTTTTCAACTGTGTTTCATTTTCTGAAGAGCTCATTACCCTGGCCAAGCCTTTTGTTTCACTCAAGTGCAGCTTGCAAATCTGCTATGTTCATCTCAGTTATTTCATAAAATATCCTGAATCAGAAAGGTCCAACAAGGTTAATTGTTTGTTTTGGTTTTTTGTTAGCTTGTTCTTATAATTTTTATTTTCTTCAGAAATATAGAAGAGTTGACCATGAAAGCTCTGGTCATCCCAGGGGTAAACCCGAATGGTCTTAGAGCAGTGGCTAATACACCAATCCTCATTGTCCATGCAGACACGATCCCTTTTGAGCATCCTCTGGGCACTTCCATGGGTGTTCCAATGCAACAATCATAGAATCCTGGATCAGCAAGGTTGGAAAAATGTCCAAGATCATCAAGTCTACCCATCCAGACTAGACCTTCCATCTTCTGATCTGTTTCTCCCCCACTGCTGGACAACTCTAGCCTTAGCAGCCGGAGTCCTGGGGTTCCATGGATCAGTCTTGTGGTCCAGCTGAACAACCATGGTAGTGGCAAAGGGCATGAGGCTGTAAAAGCAAATGTTAGTTCAGTGAGGGCAATGCAAAGCACTTGTGTTAGGCAGGAGCCCCAGATTAGTCTCTAAATGGGACTCCACCACTCTTCCATGCATGGTTAACAAAACACAGTATGTGCTGCTAGGAGAGCAGCTACATCAGATGCTACAATTGGTTTATCTTTTCCTAAAGTTTGACTCTATCAAGGAGTGATAGAGTCAAACATGTTCTATGAAAAATCTTTTCTTTAGGATTTTTCCCCTCCTGAGAAGCTGAGAGGCCTCAGGACCAAACTGTAAACAATTCTTATCTGCTGCTGTGGAATGCAACAGGGGGAATCTGTGATTGGTCTCATCTTGCCGTTTCCAATTAAGGGCCAATCTCAGATCACCTGCCCAGATGGTCTCGGTCAGAGACAAGACTTTGTTATTCATTCCTATTCTATTCTTAGCTTAGCCTTCTGATGAAATCCTTTCCTCTATTCTTTTAGTATAGTTTTAATATATTATCTATCATAAAATAATAAATCAAGCTTTCTGAAACATGGAGTCAACTTTCCCGTCTCTTCCCTCATCCTGGGACCCTTGTGGACAATACCACATGAACCAACATGTCCCAAAATCTGAGTTGTCTGAGGGAAGCTGATTTCAGCAAAACTTGTTTGTTTGGAACTGTCTTTTCAAGGAATATTTTTATTTGGTGACATTTAGTTTTCTAAGTATACTCCAGAATGAAAAATGGGCTTTTCAGGGAAGGAAAGTATTTAAAACTAAATTTTACCCTGACATATTCCATTATTTGTCTGGGGTAAGATACAAGAGCAAGCAGAGCAAGTCTGAAGCCTCCTCTCATTTTTTAGAAAAGAGATAATATGGTAACATTACCTCTGGTTTGTTCTTGTGAGGAAGTAGCTGGGACAGCTTTAAAGTCATGCAGTGGCCATTCATGCACATGATTTAAATCAGGCCATTCTGCTGACAAGATGAAACCTACAGGAAATGGGTTTTACTTGCTCCTTAAGTAGATAATTTGGGGAGAGGTGGGATGTGAAATGAAAGAATCTGACAGGAGCAGCAGTTGAGATGGTGAAAACTTAAAAAAAATGTTTAGTAGGCATTCAGAAATAATGAATTCTTCACTTACAGAGTAAAGATGACATTTTCAAATAATATGCCTTGAATGTTGGTGTTTGCTTTGTGTTATTTTCTGACAATTTTGTGTGTGAAAACTTCCTTATCTGCTCCCATTTTTACTAATTCTTTGAAGATTTGAATTCAAGGATTAAATGATGAATGTGGTGCAGAAATTACCTCTTTCTCAAGGCCACATACAATACAGTATCTAAAAATCAGAGGAGTATCCAGAGCATAGTGAGTGAGGAGGGGTCTGTCTTCCCTGGGCTCAGCTGTCCAGAGCAAGCCAGAAGATGCTTACAAAATGGATTTTTAAATCTTGGATATCCACTGCTTGATTCAGAGCTGCAGAGAGGCCCTGTTCCCTCTGAGTCCAGCCTTCAGCCATCCCCTGGAAGTGTTGCAGCTCCTTCCTGGCTTTTCATTGACTTCAGCCAGGTGTTGTCTTCCTGGTTTCTCCATTTTGATTTACAGGGTTCCCTTCCAAGAGTTTTTGGACATGAGGAAGAAAGAAGAGAAAGGACCTTTCTTTACCCAGGAATGGGGACCTGGAAGGATACTTATTCCTAAAAAGTTCAGGATTAATCACATCTTTATGTCATCAGTGATATGTATCTGTCTAACCTGTTCTTTAAAAGCTCTGTAGGAGGAAATGTCCAAATATTTCTGAGGGATTTCTGCTGCCCTTCATTAGCACAATCTTTCAGTCTAATGTGAAACATTTACTCTGCAAATTTTTCTTCCTTGACAGGCCTCTTCCACAGCCTTATATGGGATGGGAGCCCATTGATATAGATTAACATCTCTTTATTATTGATAAATCATATCATTATTTCCTAAACAAAAGAAAACCAGTTTTCTCACAGGCCATTTTTAAACCTGCTATCCTTGCTATTTTCCTCTGGACTCTCTCCAATCTTTCTGCATCTTAGTGGGATGCCCAATCCTAGACACAACACTCCAGCTGAGGTCTCACCACCAAGATAAAAGAAAACAATCCTAATTACCTCCTGTGCCTTCCATATGTCAATTCAGTCAGGAATGAGATGTTCCTTTTCTGCTACAGCAGCACATTTTTGGGTCCTATTTAGTGCTCAGCTCTCCCACCCTGACTTCTTTTCTGCAGCATTGCTGCTTTGCCAGTTATTTCTTATTTTACATTGGAATTCTCCTTCCTAAGCAGAACACCTATTTATTGATTTTGTTTATATCAGAGCAATTCTTCAATATGCCAAGACCATTTTTGTTTGTCATCCTGCCCTCTGGGGTCCCTGCAAGACCTCTCAGCTTGGCTTTATCAGCAAATTTTATGTGTCTTTTCTATAATAGCATCCAAAGTATTACAGGTAATATTGAATGAGCCACTTGCATGAAAGACCCCCAGAGGAGCCCTTGCAATGCTCTCTGAGTTTGATAGCAAGCTGCAATTTATAGCTGAAATGCTGCATTTACCTGGATCCAAGACACGCCTGTAATCTCAGCTTCACCCTTGTGCACAGGGTTCATTAAAGAGAAAGATTTAATGACTGGGCACAACTCATTAATTTCACCAGGGCAATAGCCAGCTCCTAAATACAGAGGGACACACAAGGGAGGGTGGGATATTTTTTGCATTTTCTGATCTGTCATTGGAAAGAAAGGATTCTCATCGAAGGCAAAAGATTCTCATCCAAGGCAAAAATGATGAATTTATCTTTTTTAATAGAGGGGGGAGGCACCTTCAGCTGCCTCACATTTATCAGTGGGAAAAGGCCAGATTTTGTGAAGCAGCTAATGCATGGCAGAATTATGTCATGTCCTGCTGTCTGTCCTCAAAGCAGCTAAGATAGACTGCCTAAAAAAATTTTGAATGTTTGACATTCTCAGGGCAGAAAAAATAGCATCTGGAGCATGGATAACTATGTTCACAATGATGAAAAAATATTTTAGAAGTATTCTCTGCCGTGCCTTCCTCTCAGCTGCTTGTAGGATGTTACATGAGACTGTAAGAAAGCCTCAGTGAAGTCAGCTGAGAACAAATCTACCACTGCCTTCTCATCCAACACTTGTCCTGCCTTGTCAAGGAGGAAATTTGGTTGATCTGACATGATATATTATTTTTAGATCCCTGATGGCTGTTTCCTATCGACTGTTTTTTACCAAAGTGCCTGTAGATTGTTCAGGACTCCTTCCAGAGGCAGCCAAAGGATAAAGGTGAGGCTGAGTGGCCTCGTGGTTTTGGGTTCTCCTTTAGGTTCTCTCCTTTCTCTGCTTCAGTACTCTGGCCTCTCTTGTGTCTTCCTCAAGTCTTCAGAGGTAATTGCAAAAGGCTCACGGATTATTTTGGTGAACTCCTTGAAAATCCTTTGAATGGCATGGCACCTTATGAATTTCAATAGCTCTATCTTATCTACATGGTCTTTAACCTACTACTTCTCTGTTTGAGCTTTGTCCTCTTATCGTCTTTTTAAAATTAATTGGCTTAAGTAGCTGTTCATAATTTTTTAACATAGTCTGCAGCAAAGCATTAAATTCTTCAGTCTTCTTTGGATCATGTACTATTTATTCTCATTCCCTGTAAAGTAATGGACCAGTAATTTCCTATGGTTTTTCCTACTTTCAGTGTATTTTTAAGACCTTTTTGTGTTACTCTTTATGATCCTTTCAACCCGCAACCCATTTATTCCCAAACCCTCACTGAGGTTTTTATCTCCCGTCCTTAATGATAGAATTTTTTTCCCTTTTGTGTCATTATTTCTTTTTCTTAGTTTATTTTCAGGCCCTAAAGTACTCCTGATGCAGTTGTAATGGTTTCTCACTGTGCTTTCTGTCCTTCCCCTGTATCAAGATAGGCTGCTATTGTGCCTTTAATACACTCTCTTACTGTAACTGCCAGCTCTTCTGCCCTCCTTTATCCCTTAAATTACCTTCCCAAGAGACCCTTTAGATGAGTTCCCTGGGCTTGGTGAAATTTGCTATTTTTAAATTTTTTTCTTTTTTTTTTTTTGGAAGTCAATTATCCTTACTCTTTTTTCTCTTAAATTTTTTTTCTTAGAATAGTGACTTACAGCCCTTTCACCTTTTACCTCCCCTTCTCAGATTCTTTTCCAGTTCCTCTCTACTAGACAGAACCAAATCCAAACCACTTTTTCTCTTTACAATTTCCTTTACTGTTCGATACGTTCCTGATTAATTTCAAGGATGTTACAGATAGTTTGAACCCACCATGCTCTCACAGTAAATATTTGGGCACTTGATACTCCTTATTGACACTACAAGCTCTCCTCCAGGTATTCAAAGTCCACAGAAGATGCATCTCCTTCCATTACTTCTCCGTCATACTCACAGGGAGACAGCAGCAAACCTTCACCACTTCTGAACTTCCTGGGAAATGCACGTTTGACACAAAATACAAACCCCTCTTTCCTTCCTGTCCTTCCAGAACCTGCTGTCCTCACTATAAACACATCCTTTTCTTGCTCATCCCACTGAAGGAGGCCTGAAATGAGACATTCTTGGGGTAACACCTCATGTGCAGATGTGTTTGGGGTTCCAGGACTGGAGTTAAGATGCCAAAGAATCTCCTGCCTCAGATGGTGATCCTTTCAGCCCAGTTACCTGCACCTACCCATGGTCATGGAAGATGCCTCATGAAAGAATACCAAATTAAAGCAGGAATGGGCTGATATTGCCCCATTTCTGTGGCATTTTCCTCCACCTTCAGTCAGATTCCAGCTTGGGGTTTTCCCATGCTGCTTTGAGTTTAACAGGCCCTGAGAGTTCTTTCTTCCACACAGTGCCTAATTGCTTCTTGAACCTATTTATAACTTCCAAAGCATCTTATTGTGATGAATTTCATGATTTAATTATGCACTGTGTGAGCAAGCACTTTGTGTAAATCTTCTGACTGATCATCTCATCTGGTACTCACTAGTTCTTGTGTAATGACTCCATGCTGAGTCAAATCTCTTGTTTTTCAAGGCTAAAGACTCTGTCATGGGTCAGAGCTGCTATCTACCTTTGATCACCTCTCTTGCCTTTTTCTTTAGTAATTCAGATTCTTATCTACCTTTCTTACATGGGATAACTTGAAACACACAGGCTGCACTGTCAATACAAGTAGCAAAGGTGTTTGTTTTGGGTGTTTTTTCTCGACCCACAATGCTATTTTTAAAATTCTTTTTTATTTATTGACACAGAAATTTATTTTTCAGCTTCTCTCCCAACATCAGAAAATCACTCTGCAATGTTTTGCAATTTTTATGACAGCATGTAATACCACATCTGCAGTAAACTTTGTTGTCCTATTGCTCAAGATTTTTCATTTCTAGTCAGCTTCTCCCTCTATTGATTGTGCAGTTTTGTCTCTATTGATTATGTAGTTATTCTGGAGCCTCACATCTACTGACTTTATAATTTTTTTTTAAGATCAAACAGTCTAAAAAAATTGATTCAGAACAGATCCTACTTGTAGGCTCTGTAGACATGTGATCAAAATTCTTCAAGTGCTTTTCTGGAACCCCTCAAATAATCCCCTTGCAGTAGAAGTTGGTTTTCTGATGGGCCACTCAAGAGCAACTCAAGGCTGGTACTTTCAGTATTCTGCAGCCTCATATAGCTCTGACTTCTCTTACTTTTTCTGATGTAAAGGTCTTTTTTCTTTAAAAGTTCATATGGTAAGTGTTAGGGACACTGACAGAAAGGAAATTATTATCTTTGCTTTGAGGAACTGTGGCATTTTTTGCAGCTGTGATTGCAAGCAAATGTTTAGCAAGTGGGAGGCACTAAAGAACAAGTCCCTTTATCCATCACATTACCCTAATAATTAAATTGTCAACCATGGAAGTCAGGCTTTAATAGAAAAAAAAAATGCAATCAAACAGTGGCAAAAAAAATGTGATTATTCCTCCAGTTAAGCCTATATTTTTTAAAAATCATTATGTTTGAGTAAGGCATTGCTCAGAACACAGATTTTATTTTTTTTTAAATGTTTTTATATGTTTTAAAATAACAAAAAGTTATTTAACAACTCTCCTTGTGACTGTGGGAAACAATAATCCTAGGAATTACTGGTAATATCCTTACTGTGGTTTATTTACAAAATTAACTCCAGGGGTGTTTCCTAGAATCTCCAGGCACCTTTTCCTCCAGGATGTAAATCCACCTGCTGGTCTGCTTCTCCTGAGGTGCCCCTGTGGGATCATTCTCCTGGGTGTTGGATCATAGTGGGAAGTCACCCAGCTGCTCTGGTCCTTTTGCAGGGAGACATAGACTGCCGTCCACTGTATTTTTTTTTTTTTCCTAAATATTGGGTTTTAAAAGATCTTTTTCCTGCTTTCTGTTTCCACTGCTTGAGGTTCAGATATAGTGAAAGGGGTGGCTTGGAAGGAGCCACAGAGTCTCAGTACCAGACTCTGAAAAATGTAAGAGTGGAGTGAGATATTTGCCCCTGATGGTGGCTCTGCCCTAACTCAAAGGCATCTTCCCTCCAAAAAAACAGTTTTCTTCTCCTTCTCACATGTTAGCTTTCAGGATCTCTCCAGATAAATGTTGATAAATCCTGACTGTAAGGATGGACTCTGGGATAAGAATAGTTTACTTCTGGGAAAGAGACAAATCCTGCCCATTGACTTTTATTTCTGATTAGTAGAGACACTGGGACCCATCATGCTTGGCCAAAAGCTCTTTAACCCAGAAGTCTCAAAGGTGTATGAGATAAAACCACTGGCCACGGAAGACTGAATGGTATTTGTGAATTCACCCCTGAAGAAAAAGTCAAAATTATCATCAGTCCTTGAAAGAGTCATGAAGAAGATAACGTCTGCTTCTATATTTTGACCCATATTTTTCTACACTTGGGCTAACAGAGGAATACAGCACACACCACACTGAATAGTTGGAAAAGGCTGAATTCTTTATGTTAGTAGTTTCTTTAATGACTCCCTGTGGTAAACAACACTGTGGCAGTCGTCGCCTTTGTCCTCCTCCAACCAAGCCCAGACAGAGAGAAGTGCAAGGCTTTAATATCCCATTACCAATTTCCTGGGCAACAGAATGCCAAGTTCCAATTTGTGTTCTAATTTTAACTACAGTATAGATTTTTAAATAAGTTTCAAGCTTCCTATTAACATGATCTGTCTGCTCCTTTGGTGCTCTCTCATCCCATTCTGATCGACCCATGAATGGGCTCCCTGTATTATTCATTGTACACTAAATTAAGCTTTTAGTGTTAAAGGCTTTCAAGTGTAGCTTTCCTTCTGTAGAACTCATTACCTGTGTCAATACACAAAGCAAAAGCACTTGATAGATTTAAAACATCCAGTATCTTCCCTTTTTTACAGTTGATATTATGGCTCAGGAGCATCTGTTGTTCTGCTAATATTCCTGATTGTCCTGATATTACTTTCATTATACAGCAAGTGTGCATATAGAGTTTCCAAGTGTCTTTGTATCACATGAACTTTAATTAGACTTTAGTTGTTCTTGAAAGGAGTTAGACAAATGAGAGTTATTATGTTTGGTCATGGCTCTGTACACCTTCAGAAACTAGGAAACTTGTTTTCATCACCTGTGGAAATTCAGGAATAGTTGCATAGAAAAACCACAAATAATAAATGACCAAAACCAGCAAAAATGAAGTGCAGGTTTCAATGGCATACTGCTGAGTTTTGTTATGTCCTTGAATTTAGATTTTGTGGGGAAACATTTGAATAAGTGTATAATAGATTCTTAGCTGCATTTCCCTGCACTGCTCACTGAGGCACCCCACAGAAAGCATCACCCACAGATGTGTGACCCCCACATCTCTGTGGCAGGAAGAATCAGAACTTTCTTGATTATATGGTTATTAACCACTCAGGCAGGACTTCCTAAAAATGACTGGGCAGGTTGCTTCTCTCAAAGCTGATGTTCCAAGCCTGTCCAGGGCTGTAGCTCTAGTAATACCTGACATTTTCTTTCCAGCTCCTTCAGTGCCAAAATTACACGTCCATGCTCCCAAGCTGCAGTGTCCTGTCCCTTTACAATGCTACCACTATGGGATGTATATTAAACTGAGTATCTGAACCCAAAACTTTTAAAACCTTGATTATTTTATACAGGTAGGCTAAGTACAGTAATCTGGCCTCAACATACTCCTCTGTTCCTGTTGCCCAAAGAGCAAATTTCCAGCAAAGCCTTGCAAACCATTTTAGCAGCTCAGCAGAAGCTGTGGAGTTGAAAACTGCCATGGGGAAGAAAAGGCCAGCAGGGCTCGAAAGGGCACCAGGAAGATGCTAACTTCTCTGCTCTGGGAAAGAAAAATTGGTGGAACAACACCCTCACACACAGCCCTGTGAGTGAGATTTTCTTCACAGGCACAGCATGCAAGGGTTATGGACATTTGGGGGTTTGCTTCATTTTCAAAGAAAGCTGAGATACAAAAGGGCAGCTTGCAGAGCAAATGAACACGACCAGTTATCTCAGAACTTCAGCCTGCTGTGATCCAAAACGAAACCCTCCTGGGTTTTCTGCCAAGCCATTTCATTCTGTTAGTCCAGGCATAAACTCCTACTATACAAATAATGGACAGCCAATGTCTTGTTTAATTGACCTTGTTGAAAATGCCAGGGAACCAAGCAGAAATTGAGCTGCTGCATGTCAGAGGGGACTGGGGCATGGGAAGGGCAGAACTGATATTTAGACTCAAAGTATGAATGAGCAGGGAAAGCAAACCATCTTCCTCATTTCAGCTACTAATGAAAAGTCTTTTTTTTTCTGAAGGAAGCAAGGACCATGGAAAAAAAGGTGCACTAAGGGTGTCTATGTATGGTGGTTAAAGAACACAAATCTAGAGGTTTATGCCTCTGGGTCACAGCTTCTGTGTCTCACAGTGTTTGTGATCAGACACTTTTGCAGTGGATTTGGTTTTTTTTTAGAAAGGCACATCCAGGTTCTTTCTTCACAAAGATGGAATTTCTGATAGAGACAGATATGTCAGGGTTTGCCTCCTCCCAGAAAATTCATGTCCCTTCCATTTTTTCCAAGTTAATAGCTCCTGTAAGACATTGAAATGGTTAAAGCAAAAATCAACTTCCTTATTAAAAAAAAATAAAAATAAAACTTGGAGAAAGAAAACATTAGGGGCTTAATGACTACATTTTTTGGGAGTTGATAGTCACATTCCAGGAGCTTAAATAGATGACCTAAGAGAGAAGGTGGGTGTAATTCATTCTGTAGTTCTGGGTAATGTATTCTGAGCCTCTTGGCTCCAGGGCAGAGAATGTTAAAAAAACAGAAACCAAAAAAAACAAACCACAAACAAAACCTCAAACAAAGCCCAGAAATAATCTTGGTTAGGGGAAAAAGTGATTTCAGCACTGTTGCTGTTGATCAGCCCCTCCTTGCTTGTCCCCATCTTCACTCCTATACCAAGGTGAAAACAAAAAATCCATAAGCCAGGAGTAGTGTCAGCGTGGAACATCTTCCAGGCTGCCTTTGTCTGCTTGCTAATAATGAAAGTCTATTTTTAGCTCAGTGCAGAGCAGGGAAAGTGTGCTGTGGGTGACAATGTGATATGGATTTCACAGTCCATCAGTTTGGATTTCAAGTTTGCAGTCCTCTCTCGGACTAATTGAGAAGTCAGACACTGCTTTGGGATGTTACAGGCAATGCAAAATAGGGCTCTTGGTGCTTGTTTCGTGGGCATTTGGGGTCAGGCTGGCTGGGGTGACATCAGAGCACTCTCAGATCAGTCAGGCTTTTCACAGTGGCCTGAGAAAATCCATCTCACAGAGAGAGGCTTTGCATGCTGAGCATCAATGTGCTCATGGGCTTAATATCTGTCACAGCCCATCACTCCACGTTATTAACCAGTAAAAGTCTCAGATTAGATTGCAGCCTGGCCCTGGGACCAGGCTCTGCAGACACAATGGGAGTGTGGTTACATCCATGCAGCAGAACCCCCCCAACCACCTCTCTTCCTTCTGCCCCTCCTGGACCATTTGGGCCAGCAGTGCTCCATCCCCCCAGATGTTTCTGGGTTTCACAGTGAAAATGTGCCAAACGCCAAGCAACAACGAAAGGAAAAGGGAGGAGATGCTTTGGCACAGCCCAGCTTCATCATTCCCCCTGTGCTGTACCAGCACAGTTGAAGGGTGGCATCAGACAGAACTGGGGAAGTCCTGAGAGAGAGATGTGCTTGCTCTCAGGGAGGAAAGGGGACAAGCTCAGAGCTGGTGAGCAGCAGATTGCACCAGTGGCACTGTCTTGAAAAACAGCTCCTGCTCCAGAAGAGCAACTTTTGAGGTTGAAAAAAAAAATGGAAGCAATAATATGGACAAAGAGGCTGAGTTCTTTTCCTGGCAGAGTGAGAAACAGAACTTGTGTCTTTTCCTACTCAATCATGTCTGTCATTTTGATTCACTGATAAATGGATCATATCACCACCTGACAGGACCAGAAATACACTTGGCCTTTCTGTGGAGGGGCAGAAGAAATGATCCATAGGGTCTGTGCCCACTCTCATACAGGACCACAGTGAACCACTCCCCGAAATGTGCCCAACCTGCTGTGACCATTGCTGTGGCCACATGGGTGGGTGTCACCACATCTGCAGCTTCACTGCTGTCCCAGTGCCACGAGGCTGATTGTATTCAAAGCAGTGCAAATGGGGCCAAATAAACAGGAAAACAAAATACTCAGCTTGGATACTCCATGGCCCCAAATAGCTTCCAAACTTCTGGAAACAAGCTGCTGTCTCTTTGGGATGTGAGAACTTGGGTGCTTCTTCCACTTTCTCTTGCCACAAGTCCAGTCCTTTGGGCTAAATTCCATCCAGCTGCCTCTTTCTAGACATGTTTTCTTCCAGTGCTGTAAGACAAATGCCTTGATGAGGCAGTCCTGGCTGGTTCCTAGGCTTTTACCATTGCCATTTCAGCTGGCAGCCACACAAAGGTGCTAAGAATCACAAATTGCAGTGCCTTTGCTATGTCCAGGCACTGAATACCACCAGCTCTGGCAGCTCTGAGATGTGGTGTCTATGGAGAGAATGCAGTGCTTAATTTTAAGCCTACAGGTTTCAGAGGTTTAGTATTTGCTTTTCAGGCTTTTTCCTCTTGCAAGTCTGTCTGATGTTATTTTAGGCAGACCATATGGTGTCTTAGGGCATGGAGAAAGACTTTGTGACCTTCTGCATTTTGCCCCCTTTTCTCTACAAGAAAGATGATGATAAGTCTCAGTAGTTTCACATAAGAAGAATCTGTCCTAAAGCACTGCAAGAGCTTTATTAAAGGACTGCTGCCAAACTGATTTTCTTTTCACTAATTCTTTAAACACAAGGTATCACAAGCTCAGTTAATCATTTATGACTGCAGCAATGGCTGCTCTCATCTTCATGATCAACTCTTGAGGAATTTTGGGGTCCTATGGGACCTGAACTGAGTTTTAATGCAGCTGGAGTTCCTGTTGCCACTTTAAACTTTCATCCCCTTCTCTCCTCTGTGTTTTCAGTTCAGATCTTCTTCACTTACCTGTCTGTTATTTAGTCTACTTGACATAGTAACAATATCTGATTATAAAAAAATTCTTGGCTCTGGGAAAAGCAAGAAAATTGTTGCTTAGCCTCTTGACATTCCCAGCTTTCTCCTCCTGCTCAAACACACCCACACAGAGTAATTTTTCTGCCTTGGGAGGAACTGCTCTTCAGCCACAAGTTATTCGTTTCATAAATTTGTAAGGCCAGTTAACTGATAAAACCTCCACACCTTGGATGGTGTTTGATGAAGAAGACCCTGACTTCCATCTGATAAGGGAAAAATTCTGGATTACCCTGCATCCTTGCTGTCTATGGCTTGTCATGAAGACATTACGAAAGGAAAAAGGATAGCTAACTTAGTCAGTGAGGCTAAAAACACACTCTTAGAAAATGTAAGAAGCAAATTCCCAAACTGTTACATGTTCTGATAAGAAGTCTAAATACAGAATGTTGTCTCTTGTCAAAAGCAGTTTGCTTCTTTCCTTTGCTGAGCAGCCTTTGGCTTCTGCTTTTGCACTGGGTAAAATGAGACCTGGATCACCTGGTGATGACTGTACCATGCCCTTTCTGCTGAGGAACAAACAGCCTGCTGCATGTGGAAGGTACAGCAGCATGGTTTTATCAGCAGTAAAATCTGCATCTGGCAGGTGAGTAACTGTATGGATTATTCCAGAATTGGGAAGATGTTGTGATGACACTCAAGCCAGTGACACTAAGAGCCAAATTTTTTCTGTACAAATCCTGTACTTGAGTCAAGTACAAGATTCATCATTTGTATTGACTCTACTCTGTAGTAACAACTGCTGCTTGATCAAAGTAGCATGGTGGTCTTCTGAGACTGCCTTGATATTCAGAACCCTCTGCATAGGACTCTCCACAAACACAATTGTTTGAATGCATCACATGATAATAAACAGTCCTGATTTCTTTATTCAGGCCTTGAAACTTCAGCCCATCACACTTTTTCACACAGCTACGAGGTCATCAGAGCACTCTGTGTCCCGTTCTTTTGAGGGCTGCATCCAGAGAGTCTTCAGAGGCCAACAGTACCATCTGCATGGTTTACATAAGGATACCTACTCATAAACAGAATTCTACTCATAAACAGAATTATCTGCACACTTTGATTTTAATTAACAGGCTGTCACTGGGACAATCAGTCAAGAGCATCAAGTAGCTCATTAGGGCCATCCAACACAGATTCAGGGCTGGGCAGTGTGGTGGACAGAAATCAAGTGTAGAGCCAGGCTGGTGCAGTGACAGAGCAGAGTGCAGAACAAAGATATGATAAAGGTCTTGGTATCCAGGACACTATGCTAAAATATCTCTGTTCAATAGGTCCATCATTTCCACTTTTGGAGTTACTCTGAGCTGTATCAGCTCAGACACCATGAGACACCCCAGAAATCAAGCAAGAATTAATGGGTTCCATAGGAGATTGTTTCCCAGCCAAAATGATTGGTGATGGCACATCAAGTGGAGCAAACAGAGGTGGGGATGGTAATTTCTTGGTTTTGCCAACTTGTTTCTTCCTCTGTATGTCTTGGAGGATGTCAGTGCCTTGTTGCTACAATGCAGAGATGGCTTGGCTGCTCCATATTAAGGGTTTCTCTTGTTATGAGAAAACCTCTACTCTTAGGAGGTGTGTCATGGGGAGGCAGAGGCATGTTTGTGGGGGACAAAAAATAGGCAAGGACTTCTGATGATGTTTTTCGTAAGTTTTTTGAAAACTGTGTGTTGCACTGTTGTGTGGAAATAGTGATCTGATATACTTAGCACAGGGAAGATGTGTTGGCTCAGCCTCATCAAAGATAAAATAACTTCTTTAATCTACTCAGGATTTTGCTTTTTATTGTATTTTGCAACCTGCCAGTGTTGAGGGGTGAAGGGGAGAGAGGTGAGGGGAAACCTGGGAGAGCTGGCAGTAAGAACAGATCCAAGCTTTGACAGACTCTGGTGGAATAACTTAATTAACTAATGGCCTGCATGGAGCTGTAATGGGATCCGAAAACAGAAAGCTTTTAAGCAAAACCCAAAGCCAACAGCATCAATAATGGTGAGTGGAGGGCACTTTTCTCCCTGTGTTTTTTCCTGTAAGAATGGTGACACAGCCCCTCACCTACTCTATCCCTAAAGGCGTTTCTCCATCTAGTGTCCCTGGGCAACAATTACAGCCAGTTTGAGCCAGTGTCCCCTTCCTGCTCCCATTTGGCTCAGAGATGTCCTCACAAACACACAGAAATGTTGAGTAGAGACAAAGAAGATGGCTCCATAGAGCTGGCCTGGGCTGCAACCACCTCTGTAAAGGGTTCTAGTCACTGGCTCCTGCTCTGGTGTTTGGGGGTGATTTGCTTTGTCACACAGGTCATCATGGAGCACATGTAAATTTTGATCTTTCACTTTTCCTCATCCCTTTGAGACTCCTGCTGTCTCAAATCTGACTATTTGGCATTGCTTTGCCAAGCTGATATTAGAGTCAGAGTTTGAGGCTTCTGGGACAGGTCCTTGCCTCCATGCATTTAGGAACTGCCTGCTGCTCCCCTTGCTTATCCTGTGAACTTCCCTCAGCATTATCCCAGCCCCTAGTGTGCACATGTGTTTATGCACATTGCTGGGAAGTCCAATGATGATCAAGTCTAAATCAGGAAGGCCAGCAGAACCTGTCATGTCACCTTCAGTACTTGCCTTCTCTGATGAGCTTTTAATGTGAGTGAGTAATTATACCACAACCTTTATCTGCACCACTATTATTAATTTTTTGGATGACGATGTCGCCTCTCTTCCAAGCACAGCACCCCCTGAGGCCCTGCATCACGCACATATGGTGACACATATCTCTGTTCCAGCAAGGTAGGTGGTCAGGCTGTTCTTCCACTTCTCCTTAATTTTCTCCTACATCCATACCTCTTTTTGAAAACTGAAAGTTCCGAGCTTCTTGTCACATTTCCCTCTCAGCACCAGCTTTTTCTGGGAGGTCAAGCACAGGTCTGTGGGAGCTTGCTGGGCAGCAGCAAGAGGAGAAGTAAAAAGTGAGTGTGGACAGATGGCTCTGGGCCGAATCTCCTGCCTGTCAATGGCTGGCAACTCCTCCAGCTTCTGTGGTGCTGCAGGGAGGGCAGGGCACTGCCAGATTCTGCGTTCAGTCTTGCTGATTGCACCTGCCAGGAGCAGCATATGGTCCTTGGTGCTTCCAGAGAGCATCCAACAGGATGTGGCTGCAGGTCCCCCGCTGCCACTCAGGGCTTGTCTGGTCCTGCTGGCTGGCACCAGCTGAAACAGCACACAGCAAAGTGCCTTGGAGTGCCCCAAAGGGGGCATCCCACAGTCAGCCCAAAAGGGAGTGAAGTCATCAGTGAAGAATCAAAAATACTGAGGCTTCTCTCTGTCCTACTTAGCTCCACTTCATCAAAGGCTTTTGGGAGCCAGGCTGTGTTTCTAGCAGAAATGTGACACCTGAGGATGATTTACACTCTGTGCCTGCAGATGAGAAGAGGAGAGCCATGGTAGACCATGATCAGGGCAGTACCATTTTCTTGCAGAATGACATTCCCATCCTACTTTGGGACAAGTGGTCCTGCTCAGTTCCTGTTAGCTTTACACAGAAAATCAGGAAATAAAAATCTCTGTCCTCTTAGGATGCAAGAGGACTATTAGATTGGTTCACAATGCATGAATCCCAGCAAAACAGCCATGCCTTAGAGTTTCAGGAGCTCCAGATCCTTACCCTGGGATATATTAGGATACTCTCAGCTGTGTTATAAAAAACTCATTTTGAATGGGGGGAGGCTTTGTCCCATGGCTCTAATGGAATTGATATTGAAGGGTCTATCAATGCAGTAGTGAGTCCTGGACTCTTGTCTGGATCATGGATGGACCCCTAGCATGGCTTGGCAGATGTCCATGGAGGCTAAACTTCTGTCCATTTGGGTGCAGGGCAAAAAACCTACTTTGTTATTCTGTAAAAATGATCAGATTCTGTATCCCTCTCACAGGAAGCATAAATCTTCCAAATTCAGGGAATTTTGATTTTGAAGTTGCATTCCATGGCTGATCACAAGACAGCAATGTCCCTAACACAAGCACAGGGACAGATACTCTGTGAGGGAGTAGCAGCCTCAGAGGACAGCTCTGCTGGGGTTGGTTCATACTGCACACAACCCAACAATAGGAACAACTGAGAAGCTTAATAATATGTGTCAAACTTTTATCAATCAAAAGTGTGACTGTGGCTCTGGGCACATACCTAAAAGAGCATTTGATTGAATAGCATCAAGGAGTTTAGCATGAGATGAGTCCAGAGCCCCAGGGGGACTGAGTTATGACTGTGGTGTAATTAGTACCTAAGTTATCTGGTTTAGTTTGCTCACATAGCTGTCTCCTGCTGTACTCACCATGTCTGTGTGGACTGCCTATCTCCATCAAAAGAAGTCATGTGGCATCCTGGGATTAACCTCTTTAAAACCCACTGGGAAGAGAGTAAAATACTCTTTACATTTCTGGCTGGGAGGAACAGTGTTGTCAGTCTGATACCTTCAGTTCTCTAGTCCTGAATCTGCTTTATCATGTAAGTGACTCTCTGCAAAATAGTTAAACCTCCTGATTTCCTTTCCAGTTTTTGAGAGTTTTAGGCAGGGCACCTGTCTTTCTGTACTGAGATGCAGAACTTAACCCACTATGGTTCAGCTCTCAGGTGGATAAAGACATTTCAGAATAAGATATTTCAACATAAAGAGAGGATGACAGTGATTGTCTGGATCAGAGTGATGGAGACCCTTTGTGATAGCCAATAAGATTTCCACATGCCCTAGGGTTGTCATTAGGCAAACAGCTTTGAAAGCAGCAAGGAACTTAGCAATTCTAAGAAAACCTGAAAATCATTAAAAAGATTAGTAAACAGTTAATCACAATTTTCCAATGAAAGGAAAATGTTAATTATTTCCCCCTAATTATGCTAAAATCTTCAGAGAATTCAAATATTGGCATGACCTATAGTTTACTGAGACCCAGATGACACCATCGTACCACCTAATTAGCAATGACTTCCCACAGAAGGCACCTCTTTGAAGTATTACATTTTCCACATGCTTTTCCATATTAACACTGCAAAAATAACCTTCCCTACTTGCTACAATAGGGGATGAGTCAGACACATCATTGCAGAGCACCAGAAACCTTCCCCGACCAGAATAATCCTTGTAACAGTTGCTAATGAGTGAGAGAGGAGGGGGCCTGTTCTCATCTCCCTGTCAATGGGAGCTAAGTGTGCGTAGGGAGGAGAGAGCACAATTAAAATACTTGGAATAATTTGCATTAGATACACATTATAATGAATACACACTAAGCATCAGGGAATAATTACCTGATTTTATTAGTAACCAGGTCGTGCTTTGGTCCATGGCCCTGTACCCACCAGCTATGACTTACCTTGGTTTCCAAAAGGCAGCAATGCTTCAGAGATATCCAAGCTGAGCCCACAGCTGCTGGGGAAAGCAGGGCAGGCAATTAACCATCAGTGCCAGACCTTTGTGTGTTCCTCAGCTCAACTCTTATTTTCTTTCTGGGAACATCACAGACCCAGAGGTCATGTTTTGGATTCATTACTTTATGGAGCAGCATCTTCTTTTCCTATGTGAAGCCTATAGAAAGGAAACGGGCTTCACTTCCTGTTCTCACTGGATTTGTCATCTCACAAGTTGTTCAGTTTTGTCAAGGATTTAGTCACCAATGAACCAAGTGAAGAAATCATTCTCATAACAGCACAGAAATACAGAGACTCCTTTGCATGCTTGGGAAGCAGGGGGTAAACAGGTGAAGCTGGATATCCCACTGTATAGAAACATACACAGCTTTGCTAAAGGCATTTCTTTATGTAAAGAAGATTGGCATTTCTTGCAAGTTGATGTTCTTAGTTGCAGTTACCAGTAAAGAAAAATCTCTTGGTGTATCAGGCACTGCCTGGGGAACTAGCAGGAAACAGAAAAAGTACAAGTGAAGTAAGCTAATACAGAAAGTTTGTGCTTACTTTCCCAAGCTGTCTCCCCAAATCTGGTTAACACGGCAATAAATAAAACCACAAGGAGAAGGCACTTTACTTACACAGCTTTTGGCTTTCTAAAGTTACAGTCTGACAGAGAAAGTCATGTTTTATCCACCTACTAATCCTAGTGGCAGTACAGGACATGACATAGCAGCCAGTGCAGCTGGGATCCTCTGTGCAAACATTTCCCTTCTGCAGAGGACCTTGGCGAGGTGAGGTAAACACAAGCAGGAATGGGGACTTGCACTTGATTCTGACAGGTTTTTTGTCCCATACCCTGAGATAAAGTAGATTTATTTGCCTTAAATAAGATCATCACAGGTAAAAGCAGTCAGGAAAAGTCCACTGCAGGGGAATGGCAAGTTTGAACAACAAAGTAGATTATATTGTGCCAGTTTGGAATCCAAAATACACATTATCCAAAAGTTTAAAAAAAAAAAGGATTATTCTTTTGGGGTTTGTTGTATTTGCTTGGATTTATCTCAACCCACCAGTCGTTGCCCTTTTCTGTCCCCCATTGCATGGAGCAGAGCACTGAGTGTGTGTCTGTGTGGTGCTCAGCTGCCCACTGAGGTTAAATCACAATATCCAGTAACAAAAATCTCTGATCTGTGGAGTCCTGGGCACTCCACAGCCCAGCACTCACATCAGGTCACTACAGACTGAGATCCTTCACGTGGTATTTCACAGAATTACAGAATGGCTGAAATGAAGAAGGAGCTCTTGAGATCTCCTCCAACTCCTCTGCTGAAGTGGAGCAGGGTGCCCAGGACCGTGGCTGATTTGGTTCTGAGTATCTCTAGAGATGGACCCTGCACATCCTCAGACAGCCTGTCCCTGTTTCCTTTCTGACTGCCCTCACAGTGAAAAAGTTTTCTCTTGTGCACTTTCTTCCTGTACTGAAAAGTGCATGATCTCCTCTGCCATAAAGCTGATGAGTACCTAAATTGTTAGGGGAAATCACAGGGGGAAAAGCATGTAGATCAGTCAAAAGAGATTCCTCTGCTGCTTGGTGACTGCTTATTTTAGTCCTAATCTTGTAAACAGTTTCTCATGTGGTAACTGGAAGTCATTTGCTCTGTCAGGTTTCTGTAGCTAGATGTAGACTCTTTTGTAGGAAATAAGAGAACCTGCACTTTTAGGTATCAATCTACTAAACCCATTATTAATAAAAATTAAAAAACATATTCTCAAGGAAAAAGTTATTTGGTAGAGATTGAACCCTACCACCAGGGATAAAAACCAGCACATTGGGGCTGGAGCATCTTTTACGCCAAAGCAAAGCAGAAACAGAAAAAAAGATCACATTTCACCTTACATTTGTATCACTTGTTACAGATTTTACTGAACATGGAAGTACCACGCTGCTGTGAAGAAGGAAACCCAATGGTTATCCAGAATTATGGATTACAATGTAATATTGGTCCTGGAGAGCCTTCACTGGGCTTTGTCAACAGGTTGCTCTGAGCAGAGCTGGGTTCAGCAGACAAGTTCCTCCATCTGAAAACCTTAGGATAGCACAGTCCACTTCAGCAAACCTGCTGCACTTTAGAGTCAGTGGTGAAGGTGATAAAGGATGCAATTTTTACGCCTTTTTACATATTTGGCAAATGGATTATTGGATGTGTTATTAGTTTTGCTCTGTAGCTTGCAGAGTCCTATTTTATTGAGTAATTTACATGACATATAGGAGTTGTATTCCAATAGATATTATTTGGAGCTATTTCTCATGTTCTTTGATTTTCTCTTTTATATTCCATCAGCAGAAATGCTTACACCTCCTACACACAACATCCACTCACTTATTTCAATTTACCCCTCCCTCTAAACAAAGTACTTAAAGAAAGAAACAATTGTTTTGAATAATTAGCATCATTAATCCTTGCCTGTTGATACCTGAATTGTCACTTCAGCCCATAAAATTGCTTAGATTGCAGCTTTCATGCAATGCATCACAAAACACTTCACTAATAATAGCTCAATGAAACACGAGAGAACAACAAATCATCACCAGAGCAAAAGGACATGTCATGAAATCTTTTTTTTTTGAACAATGCAAGTGCTATCAAACAATTTAAAACCAGATACAGCCTATGCTCTGTGTACTTCTCAGCAGAAGGAAATTCTGTGCATGAGGTGCAGACCAAGTAAGAGCTTTTTAGCCATGCAGGCTCAAGCAAACTCTTCTGTAGCAGATTTTGCTCTGATCTAAAAGGATGGTCATAGATTTAAGGGGGAAGATTGTGCTCCCAAGTAGGATTTATTTTCTAAGAAATATATTATTTATTCATATCTGAATATAAGCAGGACAAGAATTTAAATGTTAGCAGTGTACCTAGCTAAAATTCTTATATGTGGCCTTTAGTTAAACCTGAGCACACCATTTCCCAAGGGAGGGAAGCAATTTTCAACTTATGGATGTCCTGGTGGAGGTTAATGCAAAATAATCTGAGGTCTGTACATTCAAGGACATTCTACCTGCATGTGTAGTGACTCTTGCCTTCAAATATATCTCTGATCTGTTGAATTTCAGGGGGTTATTTGCAACCAACGAGAGAAAGCATGAAGCTCTTGCTCTTCTGGATCTTAAAGAGATGTGAGAAAGTGTTGAAAGTGACATAAACCTGCTGTTACCTTGTGTGAAGGCAGATCTGAACCACAGCCATAGATGAGTTATCTCTTTGAGTTCCTCTGTTTTGTTCAGAGAGGTGAAACAGCCAAGATTCAGTGACAATTACACCCTGGCTAAGCCAAAATTTCACCAGGATCCCTGATCCCTGCTGTTGGATAAAACATTGATGTTGTGTGTCTTTTTTTATGGGAAGAACCTTACAAAGGGTTTTCAAATCTGAAAGGTTTCTCTCCAGAAATAACTGGAAAATGCTTTTGATTTACAAGGCGTGCTGAAAATATTTCCCAGAGTCTTCAGATTGGTATAACTGTGGACAACCTTGGCAAAGAGTCCCATGAAGAATTGCAGTAATATCTGTGAAAAAATGCATGGATAATATTTCCAAGTCCCACGTTAGACATTGATAGGCACCAATCAACAATCTCCCTTCAATAGGATAAAACTAATAGGAAGGAGGGATGCTCAGAATGATCACATTTGTCTTCCCCAATCCCTGTTAGGTGTGATGGAGCTTGGTTTTCCTGGGAATGGCTGAACACCTGCCTGCCCATGGGAACTGGTGAATTGATAACTTATTTTGCTTTGCTTGTACATGAGGCCTTTACCTATTAAACTGTATTTACCTCATCCCACGAGTTCTCTCACTTTTACCCTCCCAGTTCTCTCCTCCATCTCACTGTGGAGGAGGGAGGGAGCAGCTGTGAGGGGCTGAGTTGCCAGCTGGGGTTAAACCAGAACATTATGACATGAAACTGGCTCCTCATCAACATTATGTAACTTAAATGGGAAAGTGGCAAGAGAGGGCATAGGTTCTAAGTCAAGAACATGTGGGAGTTCTGCTGAAACAGGGTTTTTTTGGTGTTCTAATTTCTAACAGCACTATTGACCTGGAACTGCTGTAGAGGAGCTGGAGTTGACTGTGAAACTTGGTGCAACAGATGTCAATTTAATTGAATGTTCCGTGAAACTGGTGGTTGTTTTTATCAACATGCCAGGACTCAATCCTCTTCTTAAATTCCAAGGAATCATAGACATAGAATATGCCAGAAATATGCCAGCATAACACATCAGTAACACAAGATGGAGGAGAACAAGCACCCTATAACTGTGAGTGGGCTCAAGTACATTCAGCAGTGTGATATAATCTGGAGCTGGTGCTGTCCTCCAAAAAGGGTGGAAGATTTGGGGGGAGCTGTGACATAACTCTTATAAACAGATTTTCTACTTTTATAGTTTGCTGTTATCCTCTCCACTCTCACTGGGTACACTCAATAACTTTATCTACTTGAATTTCAGGAATAATGCCTCATTCCAAGCACAAAAGTAAGGTAACAGGAGGTAAAAAGCATTTTAACAAAATCAAGGACAATGAACTCAAAATGTTGATCTATGATAGGGAGAAAATTCTCCCTTTCCCCCTTCTCTTGTAATGGATTTGAAGAACACTGCATATTTGTGTCCTTCCATTGAGTACCAAATCAATTAAAATATTTTATATTCTTTTCAAAATACTTATTAAAATATATGAGATTCATCATCCAAAAAAAGGTGTTAAAATAAAGAAAAATAAACCCTCTTTGTAATTGAAGTGTTTATTAAATGATTTGAAGAGCAATACACTGGAATCACAAGGGTGTGGTGTTGGCACCTAAATCTTATCCAGCACCTACTTTATCTTGTAAACAGAAATTTGCTGGTGTTGATCTTTGTCTTTTACAGGGCAGGAAAAAATAAATTATTATTGTATAAAAAGTTCTTGTTTCCTCCATGGAGTGAAAGGGCCATTGAATCTTCTGTCTGACAATCAGCAGCAGTCTTTCATCTCACTTGCAGCAACTGGATGTCACACCACTTCAGGGGATTAGACTCATTATGAACTTGTACACAGAACTGAGAAAATAACCTCATCTATCATGTAACAATCCCAATAATTATCTGTGCACCCAAAGCACTTCTCTTCCACCCACTTCTGCAGATGTTCTGCATTTGAAAATACCAGCAAATTCCTATCTTTGCAGAACAACACAGGTCAGTTTAGAGCATTGGCCCATCAAGCTTAATATTCTCTTTGTTTTAGGGGTCAGGTGTAGGTTTTAAGATGAAAGAGCCACAAATCATCCATATAAGAACAGGGAAATTTCCTCCTGCCTTCTCTACCCTTTGACTTACATGTGGAAACAGGACAGGAAAATGAAAAGCAGCTGGGTTCTAACAGGACTTCTCTAAAGCAGGCACCGTGCAAGTCACTCTGCTGGCATGGCCCATTGTCCATTGCCACTGGAATGATCCATCACCCGTGACAAGCAGCTGGAAATGGGTCAGAATATTGACATATCTGGGCTGGTTTGCTGACATGTGACCCCCAAATACACCATTCTCCTGCTGGAAGATCTCTCAACAATCATGAGTGGTACATTCCTCACCTTCACCATGGCAAAAGCTAAAATGGCTCAGAAAACCCTGGAATATCCTCAGAGCTCTTCCACCCAGGGAAACATTCTTTTCCTTGAGAAAGGGGTGTTTGAGCCAATAATCCTGGCTTTGTAGTGGCACTGCTGCTTGTCTGCAAAGTCTGTGGAGTGCCTTGCCATCTGTGAAACAAATCCTGGGATGTCAGTGAAATCCTTACCCAGGCAAAGGTCTCATTGACATTGATGGCCACTTGGTCAAAGATGGTGCTTCCCTGGGATATGGGAGATGTAAAAATATCTTCATTCTGCTCAAATCCACCCACATTTGGGGTGACATTTAAAAGGGAAAGAAAAAAAAATTTGAAATATCAAATAGGGGAATAATATTAGAAAAAAGAAAATATATTTGATATTAAAAAGCAAATGCTTATCTTTATGAGAAACCTCAGAGACTGTTTATTTGAAAATATAAAATTTTTTGTTCTCTTTAACTAGCTGTTAACTAGTAAATATAAAAGTATTTAAGTTCCAGAGGATTTAGATAGTCAATTTATGCTCTTTGTTTCTGACACATACAACTGTCAGGTAAATTGGCAGCATACAAATGTTTATCCACATTAAAACCTGGAATCACCTGAGAATTAAAACCTTCTGCACTATGAATTTCTCCAGAACTGAGAATATTTTTAATTCCCTCTTTCTTCCTCCATTTTTTTCAGTGTAGAGTGTGCTGAGGCCATCATGTGTTTTTAACATTGGTTTAGAACTGCTCATATCTGCAGAATAGTGAACCCAGCATTTCATGGCCTCACATCAGACAAGGTATCCTCACAGAGAACACCCCATGGATGCTGATAGAAATCAATAAACCATATTGGAATGAATAAATTGGGAAGGGCAGGGTTTAAAACCCTGTTTGTACACTGCATATATCAAGGAGACATCTTCCAACATCTACAGCCTCTCCTGAGAGGGTTTGGCTGGGCTTATGTGGCACTTTCAGTGTGATCAGTCAGGAGTGACTGTAAAGTCTGGTCTCACCAGCAGAAGAGACAGGGGCTGTTTAAAATGAGCAGAATTCTATTGAGTGTGGTTATATTGCTCTAGATAGGATGGAAATAGATATTCACATCTATTTGGGGAAAAATAGACTCAGACGGGTGTTAAAAGCTACCAGTCCTGGCAATGGACATGAAATATGTCTCAGTACTTATTTAAAAAATATATATGGGAAAGAGACAGAGTGCTATTACAGGCAAGTACTGGGGTTTTTTTTTTTAGCTCTGGCATTAATTTTTCACCCTGTGTTCCTTCTTTTCAATTTCTAGAAAGAAAAGAAACTGATATAACCATGCAAATGTCCCTGCGCTCTGCCTCCGGCTATGAGCTTAAGAATTAAGAGCTTGACAAGGCTGAGTTGTAGACAACACCCCTTCAATACTTTCTGGCTCAGTGGCTCTGTGAAAAGCTCTTTGAAGGTGCAGCTCTTGAAAAAGGCTCTGCAACAGCACAACCGAAATGTTTGCTGCTAAATATAGAAATGCACTCACTCCGAGCGAGGCTGGTTTGCTTCAGGTTCACCTTTGGAGCTGCATTTATAGCTACAGGATGGATTTTAAGGAGAAAAAGTGAGAGGTAGGAGCAAGAAAGCAAAGAATTAGACAGTAGGAGTTCCTGTTGAGGGGAAAAGGCTCTGACTAGTAAAGCAGAGCTGCAAGGCAACAATTAGATGTGGCCATGGAAAGGCAAACACATGATGAGATCTATTAGTCAGAAGAGGGGATTAATTCACCATAGCTAGATGTAAACCCTATGCTTTAAAACACTTGTGAAATACTGTCTGAATGCACTGTGTACAGCTCTCCACACCAAATTTGAACGAATATTTGTTCAGAGCAGAAGGAGTGGAGGAATAATAGGAATTATTATGTGGGAAGGCAGGCAGAGGTCAGGGAAAGCTGGGGTTGGGGTCTGATAGATCCAAGTCTTAGGGCAATAATCATTGATGGAGCAATCTTCTTCTTTTAAACTGTTCCTACCCCTTTTTCCCACTGCAAAACAGCCCTTTTCAGATAGTGTCAAAAAGAGTGATAGCTCCCTGTGTTATTTTTTTTCTTTTGAGGAAGCCTTGTACTCACAGCTGTGATTGTGTCTGGGTCTGGCAGCAGGTGAAAAAAATGAAGCTGCTTCAAGCATTCACATTTCTCACCACTATTTCATATCAGATCCCCTTCTTGGGCAGCAGAAGAGTTTTCAATCTGTTGAGAGGAAGGAAAAAGGATGAGGTAGGTGACCTCCAAGAGAAATGAAAACCAGAATTTCTGGGCATTTTTTTTCCTGTTTAATAGAGAAACCTTGACAAATCAGAGAGATGGGCAATCACCAAACACATGAAGTTCAACAAGGGCAAGCGCCAGATTCTGCAGCTGGGATGGGGCAGCCATAGAAGTTCTATTAAGGAGTGTTTTTTACTAAACAATGTACTTTTTGGCTGGGTGGTTGGTTGGGGTTTTTTTTTTGGTCTCTTCACTTCTTAGCTTATTTTGGGATTTGTTATGAACAAAAAGTTCCATCACAATTAGTTGCCTTGGCTACTAATGATTTTCTTTATTCATATATATCTCCTTGTATTTAAACATAGCACCTAATCTATCTGCTTTGTGTTGCTTAATGTGACAAGGCCCTGAGCCACAGTGAGCTGCTGGTTGCAGCTTTGATTACACTGATGGCATCTTCAGTTTGCTCTTGGGGAGATGGTGTTTCTTCTGGGAGCAATATTTAGCAGAGGGACTTGATGAGATCACATAGACCCTCACACTCTCCCGGCAGTGCAGCATGGGAGGAACAATTCTGGATCTGCTGTGTGATCAAAGAACTGAGGGGAGCTATGTCTGTGTGCAGGTGTCTGCTACCTGGAGCTCACAAGGTTATGGATTCCTGCTAAGAGTTACATACAACAGGACAAAGGAGATGGTCAGCAGCGCTGGCTCCCCACAGAGCCAGCCACCCACAGCATCTCCAAGCAGATCCTGATATCTCTATAAAAAGTGCTTCATTTCCAAGGGGAAATCAAGTTAGCTGACAAGACATGTGTGCTCAGTATGATTAAATCCGTGTCACACCAATGTCTGTAACCAGGCCATTGTGCTGGGGTCCTCTGGCCAGGCCAGAGGGTTCAGTGAATGATCAATGTCCTGTCTTAGAGCTGTGTACCCAAGGGAACAAATATTAATGTGATTAATGTCCAGGTTAACTTGGTGTCAGTTACAGGAAGGGAAGATCACTAAGGAGTTACAGCCTGATATTTTCAGTGGAAGAGAGGCTGAGGGAAGTGTTTGTGTATTCAAGTGCCTGCAGTTAGTGTTCTACCTTGGTGAAGTGACACTGTAGCCCCAGAAGGGAGACACAGATGTTGTTCCAGCTGAAGTCAGTGGGAGCCAGGGAGTCCTGATGCCTTAGGAAATGGAACCGTTTAGTCTTAGCAAAGGAAGGTGAAAACAAAGGAGGCAGCATCTTTTCTTCAAAAGAGTAAGACAAAAGTTGCTCAGCTGGTGCCTGGGACCTCCTGCCAGCAGCACCTGTGTCACCAGCTCTGTGCCTTGGCTTTGTGCAGCTCCAGCTCCACATCATTTGAAGCAAAGTGTGAAAAAGCTTTCTGTGCAGTTTTTGTCTTCTGGGTGAAACTATTACCACTAGAGTAGGCAGGAGCAGTGTAAAGGCTTTCCTACCTCTGTGACATTTCTGTATCACTAATACAGCTCATTCTTCATGCTTAGGAACAAACACAACACTTTGGTGAACAGAAGCAGAGACTGCAACACCCAGAGCCTGGAGCAATGTTTAAGATGACATCTGCTGCTTCAGGTAAGGCCTGGTGTTCTATCTGTCCCTTCCAGGGTAGGTTTGGGGAAATTGTGCATCCAGGTAGAAACAAAGCCTTAGGGGAGCAGAGGCTTCATACCTGCTCCTCCTGTTTTCCTGTCTTCACTCCTTAATCAATAGGGACAGCAAGGCCCTTTCTCTGGGCAATCCAGATCAGTTCCAACTTGGATGGGCCTTTGAGCCACCTGGTGAAGTAGGTGCTGCTCTTGCCCCTATTGGGAGTTGGAATTAGATGATATTTAGGGTCCTTTTTTATTCTATGATTCTGTGATTGGAGTGCCTGTGGTCAGATAGGACACAACCAGGACCAAAGCATATGTCAGTCTTTATCCTGTGGCATAAATATATTTTTTCCCTGAACTGCTGTGAAATGTAAATGCACAAAATTACTTTAAAATAAATGTTTTTGTGCAGGTATAAAAGAAAATTTAATGCCTGCAGCATTGCACTTGTGATGAGCAGCCCTTTCAATAACAAAACAAAACAAAAATTTATATATGTACCCAAGAAAGGAAGGCTAGTAATAAGTTAGTGACAAGCTTTTAGAGGAATAATATATGAACATTAGGTTAAATATACTTTAATTTTAAAAACACTCAGGCTACATCTTTCTATGGAGCACATTATTAAAATTGACATGATAGACTATTAACTACAGTACAGAAGTATGCTCATGTCATAATTCATGCTTTATTATCCAACTACAGGTAAGTACATAAAAATTCAACATTCTGTATTGCATCTTATTTAGATTGCTGTTCCAGTGAAATATAAAGTGTCACCGATAGATTTGCTCCAGTAGTAATTCCATAGTAAATTACCAACAAACTCAATGAAGCAAATCCTCTTGCAATTTATTTAACATGATATTTTTCATTTATATTCAAGGTACATTTTTGCAAATATGCTATGTCTCTCAAGGAGAAAAAAAAAAAAAACAACAAAACAACCAACCAAACACTTAATCTCTCAGGAGGACTGGATTAAACAGTTACTGACCTAGAACCTCTGCATTTAAATAAGCTTCAAGAGAGTGCCCTTAATCTATTGTGTTTAAAGATAAAGACTACATGAGAGCACACATAAGAACCACCACAGCAAAGGGCTGCCTGGTTCATGGCCCCAGGGAAGTTCAGAGAAAGGATATTTCAAACACAACAAGTGCCAAGGGAGTCTTTCCCTCCTCGTGTGTAGCAGTCAATAATCTGACTGACTTCATCCAGATCATTGTACTCAGCAGCTTCATCCATCCCCTGTAAACATCTGTAAACCCCACATGGACATTTTCCCAATTTTAGGTAGAGCTGTGTCCTGTGGCAATAAGTTGGTCATTTGGTTATGACCTTTCTGAAAAAGTACCTTCACTGATTTGCTTTAAGTCTACTGCTCCACCATTTCAGGTGGTGGTTTTAATCCTTGTACAATGAGAGACAGAAGATTCATATTACCAATTAATTTTCTCCTACCTATTCATTATTTTTTTTTTCAGATGTCATATTTCATAGAATCATAGAAACAGAATGATTTGTATTGGAATGGACTTTCAACAACTTCTCCTTCCAAACCCTCTGCCATGGGCAGGGATTCTTTCTACTATCCCAGGTTGCTCAGAGCCCCATCCTAGCCTGGAACACTTCCAGGGATGGGGCAGCCACAACTTCTCTGTGAAACCTGTTCCAGTGCCTCACCACCCTCTGGATAAAGAATCACTTCCTCATATCCAATCTAAATCGACCATCTTTCTGTTTAAAGCCAGTCCCTCTTGTCCTTATCAAAAATCCCTCTCAATCTCTCTTATGGCCCCCTTAGGCACTGCTAGGATACCATAAGATCTCCCCTAAACCTTTTCTTCTCCAGGCTGGACAATCCCATTTTTTCTTCTGTTGAACGTGTACTCTTGTATAATTCAAGTATTTCTCTTGCTGTTCCCAGCATTCTTGGGAGTTTAAAGGAGAAGAGATCAGGGCAGACTGTGGCACTGATTGTCCATGAAATAGCTGCAGTGCACTTACAGATAAAAAATAGGTTTTCTCCAAGAAGTGCTGCACCAAATGGAAAGATGGCTACGGGCACAATTTTTCACCCATAAAGAGGTGAGGTCTTTATCATATTCCTGCTTTAAATACCTAGGTAATATAGTCTAGGTAAGAATATTACAGTTAGGTAGGGATTAAATGACATCATGAATTTGCAAAAATTATTGTCTCTAAAAACACATTAGCTGAACAAAAAATTTTAGAGATCAAAAGAAATATGTACCCTCCCACACATCCCTGTCCCCCTCCAACACCCTACAGAGGACCCTGAGAGATCAGAATCAATGGTTCATCTTGATGTAGATGAAGCAGCAAGATGATGTTGTGGAGCTACATTACTAAGAATCTTGTAAAACATGCTCCACAAACCATCACCAAACCATAAATGGCTTTTGGCAACCCTGGCTGTTTGAAATTGCAGTTTTGCAAAATAAATCCTGAGTTTATAACTAATGAGAAGTGTTGAACTGATAAGGTAAAGCCTGTGGTCCCTTCTGTGCTGTTCAGATCAGATCAGTTGTAAAGTCAGCTGCAGAGTTGTTTTCTGAGATCTGTGGAAATTAAGTGCCAAAATCCCAATAGAATTCCATTGAAAACAGGCATTCCAACTTCCTTGGTTGTCTGGAAAATCCCATTCTTGGACCTTTATAGCAGTAATACCTTTGGCTGATTTCTGTGTTAAGCTGAGTACAGAAATGAGCTGTGCACATTTATTTGGGAAAAAAAATATAAAAAGTTTTCAGTAAAGTATGCAGACAACTAGTTAATCCATGTCCTTGGAGATGTACTTTTGATGTTCATTTATTTATTTAAGAAATGTTCATTTGTGTATGTACAGTAATATCATTATAACCCACTCAATTCAATTAGCAGCACCATGAAAAAGGGATGGAGGTTTTTGTTTGATTCAATTGTAAGCAAATGAAGCAATAATAAACCACCAATTAGTACTGAGGAAAATAGTCTGAAAGATTTTTTTTCCTAACATTTCACTGTAAACAAAAATGTGTGGCTGGTATTCAAGAGGAAGGAAAATACAATTTGAAGACATTTTAAAACTTCAGTGATTAATGTCATGCCAAGTGACTCATTAAAATTCCCATAAAAATATGACCGTGGAAAAGAATTCTCTGCTAAAGAAAAATCAAATGTAATTAAGAAGAAGGAAAGAGAAGAACAGGAGAAGAATTGCCAGCCAAAATCAAGCTAAAATCATTTCAAGGGGTACAACCAGACCCTTGCTGAGGAGATCAGGCTGGCACTCAGAAGGAGCTCACCAAGGTCCCAGTTTTGACACAAACAATTCCTGTGACATCTGTCAAATTGCTTACTGGTGTCCAGTGTCTCAGGAATCAAGTGGAGATGACAATAATTCCCTTCTTTCACCTTTGAAGGTCTTGCTGATTTTGATTTGCTTTTGGTGACTAATGTGTAGGAGATTCAGGGCCAGGAGCTGGTAGGATTAGAAGCCTTGATTAGAAGCTTTCTTGAGCTTTGGTGGGGCAAAAGTGGCTTGGTTGCAAGGTACCAGAGGTGATAGGACCTCTTCCTGCCAACAACAGGTTCTGATCATCAGATCTCCAAGTATGACATTCCCCCTCCTATCGCATGAGTTTCATTCATATTCAATATATTCACAAGCCTGTCTTGAACTGATGCAGGGCTGCAGACCTGCTCTGCTGAGTGTCCTTCAGGGCTCTCAGCCCTTCCTGGTGTCCCTGCTGCCAGGGAGCACATGGCAGGACCAGGTTCTGTCAGGAGCCTGGCATTGATATCTCCTGCTCTGAACACCCAAATTTTTGGACTAAAGCCCCCAGCAGTTGGTAGAAGGTTTGACTTTAATCATGTTGTTCAGTATACATGCTAATTCGTGTCTGACTTCAGCAGGCTGTATTCTATTTTTGAACCAGGAAACATATCTTATTAAGGTGACAGGTGGTCTGGCACAGGAAAGACAGGTCTGTTGCTTGTGGCATAAAAAAACCCCCAAACAATAAAAATTTATGTTGATTTCAGCATTTCCTTCTTGCTTTGTGAATCCTCCAGCCTTACTATCCTTGGAAAATAGGTGATCACATTTGATTTCCCACTCATTTGGTTTTTTAGTTTTTTTGTTTGTTCCTTTCTGAAGAGAAAAACAAAATCTATTTTATAAGTGGTATGATGTACTGCAGATGTCCTGGGAGGGTTCAGTATGGGAGAAGTGCTTATAGAATTCAGATTGCAAACAGGGAGGGGAGAAGGAGAGGGACCAAGTGCTATTTACAGCCTACATTCAATCCATCTGGGCTAAGTGTTGTGACTAATTGTGTCCAGTGGCAGTGGACCTTGGCACTTGGACTGGAAAGCTTAAACTGGGCTATGCACAGTGCTCTTGAGCAGATACATCATGACCTTTGTACGTCTAAACAAAGCAGCTTTCTCAGGCTGCCTGATATGGCCCCAGGACTCTCCAGCTACAACTAACACCAGCCAAGGTCTGTTGTTGGCCACTGAGGTCAAGCACATGGCACAAACCATGCTCTGAGACCTTTGGCTGCCTCCAAAAAGCTGTTTCAACATGATCCTGGCTGTGATGGTCCCTGCATCCTTCCTGGGCACTGGCTGGGAGAGCTTGTCACAGGCTGCAAGCCCACTGGGGTCGTGATGGATGCTGAACTGCCTGGGATGATCGGAGCACTGAAGTGCTCTGTAATAAGAAAAGTCATTTAGCTGTCAGACCAGAAGTGGCAGCTTAGATACTGATCTTGAGGCCAGATATGGTTGACACAAATAACTCATGCCCCTTGTAAAGTGAAATTTTCCTTCATTAAACATAGATGCATGCAGTGCAGTGTTCAGCGGTTTGCTCTTTTATATCCAGGCTCTGATTGTTTTATTTTTATCCTTTAAGAGAAATCAGATGTTAGAGAGGAAGCTATTCTTAGGCTGACTGTGCAAGTGATCAAGCCAAGCATATCCATATAAGACAGCTGCTGGCAAATGCCAGTCTCAGGCTGTGCTTTCATTGCAGAAGCAGCAGTGTGAGTGCTGGGCATGCAGACATGGCACCCTTGGGGAATAACAGAGGAGCTGTCATCATGCTTGTGGTTCTCATCTCAGGTCCTTGGCAGTGTAGAAGTCTCTTTATAACAATAATTCATATGAGAAAATGAATTCCTTGATGTCAGTGCCTCCTCTGCACACCCCTGCTGTGGAGGCTGGCTCTACCCATGCTCGCCCCAAGGTGATAAATTGTGCCTGATGATGCTTCCTCAAATTAGTCAGAAGTCTCTGCTCCACAGTGCCAGGTTGGTGAACACAGACCCAGCAACAAAAATTGGAATCAACAACAGTCTGATGGTGCTCAGGCTCTGTTCCCCACTTTTAACTGCCTATGTCTCATCAAGGAAAAGTCTGTGACATCCTGGAGACCCACTACTCTTCTCTGCTTTTGGCAGGAGCAAATCCCTTAGGAGCTGCAGCCCAGAGAAGTGGGGACATGAACTCTGTCAGACAGTTTTTGGGTCTGAGATATAAGTGGAAGGCTCATGAAAGGCAAGGCTTATGGTGGCAATAGTTCCAGGATCCCTCTGTTGCTCTGGGCTAGATGTTCCCCTGTAATATAGAGGGGGGCATTAACTGTTCCTGTTGCCTGTTTGGGGTACACTCCATCTTTTCTCATGTGCCCATCCACTCTCTAGCCCAATGAACCTACCCTCTAGAATGAGAATCTTTGTTCTCCTTCTCAGATTAGGCTGGATGGGCTCTGAGCAGGCTGGTCTAGTGGAAGGGGGCATGGAACAAGATGGTCTTTGCAATCTAGGATTCTATCCTTCTGTGATTTGTGGTGTTTAGGTATTGCTGCACCAAGAAGGAATCAGACAACAAACGTGAGAACCTGTCCCCAGGCACTGGGAATGGGCTTTGTTCAATATCTGGTGTCTGGGTGACCCACCCTGTCCCACCTCAGGGCTGTGGGACCAAACCCTTTCTGCACAGCAGTGTCATGGCACAGTCTGCCACTGTCTGCATGGTGCAGCACAAGGGATGTTGTGGCTGGCCTGGGAGTCTCAACACTGAAGCAAACTATTGGTACTGGTCCTCAGAGTCTATAAAAATTAAGTGTTGTTTGTTCTCTTGCTCCTGAAGGATCACTGATGACATCATGCCCTGTTTCTGAGCTAATCATAATGAATCAAGTCAGCCTAGGTGAAGGTAATTAAAAATATTAGTACTTCAGCAAGCCCACACAGGGCCATATAAAGGGTATTTTGTATTTTCTTACTAGAATTTCCATTGCTTTGTCTGTTTGTTTTTTTTTTTTTATTAAACTCATCATAGCAGCAAATCACACAGGTAGATGTGGTTGTAAATTTGCTCAGAGACACGTTTAGCTTATAAAATACAGACTACTAGCTGTGAAGCTTTGTAATACTTCAAACCATTGTTACCTTTTCATAAATTTAAAGGATTCTATTTTTATTGAAATCTCTTTTTTTTTTTTCAGCTGAAGATTTTCAGAGTCTCACCTCCGTGGATTAAAATCTTCTGCTAGTAATGTGCAAAAAGGAGAGGGGAAAAAGAATGACAAAATAGGTAAAATTAAACAGAATAAAGGAAAATCTGAAATAACTTGAATTTCTTTAAAGCTGAACATTATGTTTCTTACATTTAACAATGTACCCCTTTTTGCTTTGAACATTTAATAATCCCTGTGAAAAATGCCATTAGTGGTGAGCAGTCTGATTCTGTCAGCTCTTGGTTGCAATTGGTGGAACTGGGTTTGACAGTGCTCCAGTAACACCAGTTTGCTTTGTGCTGCTGAGTGCTGAAACACTGCAGCTCAGATGGTGCCCAGGAGGCAAGAGCTGAGCCAAGCCCAAATTATTGAAATTATTCAAATCTTTGTTAAGGGTTAAGCAAGGAGGGATTCATTGGCAGCAAACGTGGGGAGCAGCAGCTCTGCAGGGCTGGAAGTTCCCCAGGTGTGAGTCCATAGGGCACAGCTGTGGTTGCCCTGGTGTGTGAGGACAGAAGGACAGCAGGACAGGACATGAGTGAGGAGCCAAATCCTGTGGAGCCGTCTTAGAGAGCAGAAGAGAATGAAGCCACAAAGATGATAACCAGATCATTCCCTCTGTGGCTTTTCATTTACCACAGATTTTGAAATAACACATTTATTGAAAAAACTTTATTATAGAAATTACCAGTCTCCTCTAAGTTACATTTTTCCTTTGGGAACAGTGGGAAAAAAAAAAAAAAAAAAAAAGGGTTGGGTTTTCTCATCTTGGAGGAAAAGTGTCTGAAAAAAGAAATTACTCTTGCTGCAGAAAGTAACAGAATATCCTACTCTCCTTCCCAGGGTATATAGGGCAAGAGGTAGAGGGCTTAAATCACAGAAAAATTTTAGATGATGAAAATGTTTTGTAACAGTAAGGATAATAAAGAACTGGGAAAGATGGGAACAGTGTGAACAAATGAACAAATACTGAATGGGAATAGTTTATGTGTACCCAATCCTGCTTTAAGGAGGAGACGAAGATTATGTCCGAGTTTAGTTTTATTTTCTATAGCCAAATCATCCTAATTTGCAAAGAAATTTGGTGTTTGGCCCCAAGGATTACCTTTAAAAGTGTCAGACTGAGGGATTCTGGGCATTTTTGCTAATAGCTTCACAACTAACTCCATCAATAGGAGTTAATCATTAGTGTGTCTACTCAGCTGACAATTTACTTATTGGCTTTTGCCTCTGCAGGGTGTGATCCCATCACACACCAAGGTCTGGGTGCTGAGCATTAATGACTTGCCCAAGACAACAAGAGTCAAAAGTCTTCATTCATGTCCCTGACTATGCCTTGATTTCCATTTAAATCCTTAAACACTTTATTTATGTCAAAAGATAATATAATATGAATCTCTTAAACTACCACCCTGCTGATGACACTTTTGGGAAATTGCCAGTGGAGATGTATTCTTGCCCCTTAACTGAGTAAAAAACTGTTTTAGATTAAATTAAATTAACCTCAGTTTCTTCACCCTAATGAATGCTATTTTAACCAGCTTTTTATCCAGCCAGGGGTTTACTCCCATGCATGTGAGTACTGATTATTCACATGACCAGTCCTGCTGAAGTCACTGGGTGACTTGTATGAGTCTTCTTCCAGAAACAAACTTTCAGGTTCTTTTCCCTCTATAGCCCTGCTTCAAAATGCAATCCTGTTTTTGGGTTCTCAGTTACAGCTATAAAAGAATGTGCACTTGATTTTCAAAGGAAGCATCAGTCACCTCACTGACCTTCTTCCACCAGTGGTTCCTGGGGGTACTTATTTTGTGTTGGATAAAAGAGATCATTAGATTTTCAATTCCCAGGCCTTCCTGCATGGGCAAGTTCCATCTTATCTTTCAGAAAGCCTGGGTAATATCTGCCATCTCTTGATCTGTAATGCAGGGAATTGGCAGAAATACCTTTATTTAATTGGATTGTCTGATTCTTCAGAGTCTGACTGTTTGGAGTTTTTTTGTTTGGTTGGGGTGTTTTTGTGTGATTTTTTTTTTTGGGGGGAGGTTGTTTGTGTGTGTGAGCCTTGGTACCTAACTTCAACAGAAACTTTTAACCACAGTCAAAGGAGCTCCAAGGGTTAAACTGTGTCTTTCCATTTCCCATTGGTTTTTATTTAAAGTCTTCCTGTTTTTTTCTGATGGGATTTCTGTTCATTAAACTCACTTCTGCAACTTCTGCATCTTCTGCAGCTGCATTTCTCTGGGGTCTTCTACTGTCAGTTCTGGAAACCACATTTACAGGTGGAAATTGTCCTCTCCCTCAATCACTATATTTACAAGGGAAAGTACCAACATTTTATTTACTTCCTGAACTGGCTCTTCTGCCTTGTTAAATGAAGCCTTTTTCCATCACCCTGTAACCTACACTCTGCATTTGCATGGTTTCATAAAGAGAATGAAAGCACTCATCTCCATTTATTTGAGCCCTGCTATAAATCTCCTCATAGTGGAGAGTGCAGCCTTTTGGCAGAGGCAAAAGCTCACTGCAGTTGCTCACTGCAGCTGCTCCAGGTTTTCACTGGAAAAGAGCATTAAGTGCTGGTCATGTGCCTGTTCAGCAGGAGCTGCTGGGAACCAGCTCATTATCCAAAGCCACCTCTCTGCCTTGTGTCTAGAAACCTCTGAGATTCCTGTTGAGTCAGGCAGAAGGTAGGAATTTATTTGACATGTTGGGAAAGAAGCTGGAAAATGTCAGGTGATGTCTTTGGGGAGGGAAGTATTGACTGGGAGGTGGGTGGGAAGGTTATTCATTCAGATTTTTACCTTTTGGTGAAGAGTTTTGGTCTGATTTCTCCTCTTCCCTCCACACATCCCCATAGAAGTGAGCTGCTGCCAGACCACTTCTCCATTGCAAAGGTTCTCCACTCCTTCTGATCTAGATGGCAAAAGCACCTAAAGCTGTCCTTAATGCCAAATAAATCTGAATAAGTGCATTTTCTTTTGCCCTGCTGAAAGGCCCTTTGGCAGCCCAAAACTCTGAGTGCTGGTCAGAGCTTCCTTCCTGCAGAGCCCTGGCCTGGTGTTGGGGCACCCTGTGCACAGAAAGCAGGGAGATGGGGAGAAACACTCAAAAATTTGAAGGATTTTCCCCAGTCAGAAATACCAGGTTCAGAAAACTCTAGAAATAGTGCAGAGTAGGAGGGTGAGGCTTGGCCCTCATATTCAGAGTAAGTTTGTGCTCTATAGAGAAGCCTTTCCATGGGCACAGTGTGTCTGGGATTTGTTTTAGTCTCTTTGATGCTCCCAGAGTATAAAACAAAATGTTATAATTACCCAAAATGTTTTTCCTTTTGGACACCACAGCTTCTGCTCTAGGCCACAAGAAAGATCTGATACACAAAACCCTTTGACGCCACCCTAGGGTGCAGAGCCCTGGGAGAGGGTCATTCCCTTTGGCTCTGCAAACTGTTTTATGGAGTCACTGAGAAGATTTCCTAGCAGGGAATACAAATCCTCTGACCACCCATCCTGATTTAGCAACTCTCCATAATACTTTTTTTTTCTGTGTATGCTCCAGCAACCTGGGCAGATGGAAAATTCCTAGGAAGTACAAAGTTACAGGAGCCAGGCTCTTCTGTGGAAGGGAAAGGAGGTGCTCTGCCCTTGATGGGCAGCTGGCACACTCTCCTGGGTGCCAGCACTCAGCAAAATGTGGCAGCAGTGGTCTGGTTTGAAAATGTCTGCTGTGCTCTGTGTCCTACATCTCACCCAGTCACCTCTCCTTTGCCTTGCCTGGGGAAAGTGTGTCAGCCACAAAATAAACACACACACAGCTCACAGCAACCCGCTCTGCACTCCTGTAACATCCTCCAGCTATCAAAAATTCACTTCCCCAGCCATAGGGGAATATTCATTTCTGTCATGTTGCAGATGGGGAAAATGATGCATGCAGAGGAGCAATGAAAGGCTGATCATGTGTCCTCCTCCTGCCAAGGGCTGTGCAGAGAGTTACAGCTGAGCAAAGGGAAGGACCTGTTTGCCTTGCTGTGTGTGTACTCACAGCTCTTGCCCATCCCTGCTCTGGCTGCTTCTCTCTGCACTGTTGAGCATGTTTGTCTCCAGCTTTTTGTTCCCCTACCAGTTCTTCTTCCAGCCCCACGTATCTGTACCAACTCCCACAGTACCTTCCATACAAAATTCCACTGTCCTGAACTTGTCTGCTACATTCCCTCAAAGTTTCACATTGCTTTCCTGCATTCAATGCATAAAAAATCCCAACCAACCAACCAACCAACCAACTGACCAACCAACCAGCCACAATCAACCCCAACAAAAATCAAATCCTGTTTCTCTTTAGCACCTCCCTGTCCCTGTCATTGGAATCATTCCATTCCATACAAAAGGAAAATCTCCAGTGATCAGCACCACCAGCAAATCCAACAGTGTGTGCACATCCGGCTGGGTGTTCACCACTCAAATGTAGATCATGAGTGCCAGTGAAAAAGGAGTGGGACTCTAAAATGCCCTGGCCAGTGTTCACATTTGTCTCTTCTTCTAGATCATACTAAATATTAATTTACTTGAACATATAGGCACTTCCAGACACTGTGATAATGTTACAATTAATTTGTCATCCTTCATTGCTAGAGATGTTGTTATAGCTCTGTCTAATTGAGATCCCTCTGAGGAAGCAATACTTTGAATGTACCAGATGACAGGTTGTGTTGTATTTATTAAATAGCTTCAAAGGGCATGTGTCCAGAAAAAGATGGTTTTGCCAGAGACAAACTGTATCCCAACCCCCTGGTTCCCTTCTGAAGAAACATCTCCAGTACAGGGCCAAGCAGCCAGACAGGGAAGGTCCTCTATGTGTGGGAAGGTCAGAGTGATCTCCACAGCAAAGATTGTGCTGCCCACTGGGGAAAGTGTTATTTGAGAGGAGAACCTGTACACTATGGACCCTGGATCTACCTGTTTACTGCAGGACAACAGATGTGTTAAACTCTCTGCCAAATCATGTTTTCCAAAGCATCCCTGGGAGATCTCTGCACCACTGCAGCAAGTGAAAACCTCAGTTATGGACCAGGACCCCTCTGTGCCAGGATTTGCAGGACTCAGACTGTCCCAGAGGCTTTCTAGGAAGTGGCATTGCAGGTTCAGGGACTGACTTCAGCCCATGGAATCTGGCAGAGCTGACCCCTAAGGATTTGGTAGGGTTCTGGACAGGCTCTGGGCACTGTGGACATGTGATGGTTCTTTTGCACTACCCAGTGCTACATGGCAAACACCTCTCTCCTTTACTTCTCCACAAACCACCATAATATCACCAGCTCCTTCCCATTTTACTTTTGAGAGCTTAAAAGGTGATTACCAAGAATTATAATGGTACAGTTTTAAATTTAGTGAGGTTCCCTTCAGCATCCATAGGTGGAATCTCCATGAAAGCAGCAACCACGACATTTTTCCATTAAGTTCAAGGACCATATAAAGCCCCAAGTGAACTTCCAAAAGAGAAGTCAATGGCAAGGTACAGAGACCTCCAAAGGGCAATTAAGCTCGTCCTAAACTCTGAATCCCTTCTCTTTCTGTTGAGGACAGAGGGACACCTGGGGAAACACCTTTCTAGGCTTTTAAGACAGGCTGAATTGTTTTGCAGTTCACTGCTCATACAATCTGTAAGGCTGCAAGGGTGTAAAGTACCTACACCATGCCTGCACTGTGGGAAAACCTCTTTATTTAGGCTCACAAATGGTTTTGCTTCTGATTAAACATCTCATCAAAAGTGAACTGCATTAGCTGTTCTTGAGGGACTCTGCATTAGACAAATTCTAGCCCTAATGCAACGTCAGCTGTTTCTCCTCAGCCAACCAGTTGCTGTATTTACAGAAAAGAGATTGCAGCTCAAGCCTTATTCAATCTAATTTTAAATTAATTGGCACATGGTCCCTTCTGGTCTCCACCCAGAACTCTCCCCATATCATGTCCTAATCACTGTCTGACTGCTTCTCCCTCATCTTCATTAGAGTGACATGCCAGTATTCCTGCTGCCACCTTTTGCTGTCTTTGGTTTCAGGCAGCGACATTTAAGCTTTAATCCCAGAGTTAGTGGTCATTACTTTAGTCTTTAATCATCATGAGAGACTAATGAGGAGATAATCCTTGTATAAATCACTGTGTAACAAGAAAAGCAGTTGATTTTTTAGAAGATTAAAAACTCAGAAGACATTCTTGGTCAAATCCAGAGGTTTGTTTACAAAAATTTGGACTAAGAGAGGAGGAACTTAATTTGATGTCCTGAATCCCCACAGCTAAACAATTTGACTTTTTAGTAATACTTTGTTTTTCTATAACAGCACCTTCTGCCTGAACATCTCCCATCTTTGTACAAGGTGTCTGCTCTGGAGCCATTTACTGAAATCGTTTTATGTTTTCCCATTCATGACCTGACTAATCCTGTTTAACAGGGAAAAACAGAGGTTCTTCAGCAGGAGCACTTGGTGACACCAGCACCCTGAACTTGGAGCCTCATGGTCATCAGGTAATTTATCATATTTGTGCATGCTGACCCCAAAGCAGCCTGGCTTCTGCCTACCCAGGCACTGCCTCTCTCCCAGGGCAGCATCCAGGGTCTGAGAAGTATTGGAGTGAGCAGCTTGCCTGGCTTTTGTTGGGAAACTCTCCCCTGTGCTCCCACCTTCCTTTGTGGCTTTTGGGGGAACCCAAGGTTGTTCTTGGGATTTCTGGGTGCTGCAGAGTGTGAAGAGCATTTCATGTGCAGGAATACTCTAGATTTAATGGGCTTGAGTTGCATGTGCAAAGATTTTAGAGGATCCCATCCACTGCTTTTAGTAAACAGAGGCACACGAGAGCATGGGTCCCTATAACTAGCCTGTGCTCAGTAGGATGCCATAAGCATCTCTGTTTTAGGCAGGCAATAGGGTTTAAAGCCTCACTTTAGAAGCCCATTCCCATGATTTTTTTGTGTCAGGAAAGGGAAAGGGAAATGTTCAAATAACAAGGAACAGTTTTAGGACCTGTTAGTCACATTTCACCAACGCTATAACCAAGACTTTGTCTCCTGCTCTCCCCTCCTGCCAATCCCATTCCTTTCATGCAGTGACCAAGCAGAAATCCTGAAAGCAGCTCCTCCCTCTCTGGGAGCTGGTCCCTTCTCTGCCAGTATCTCTTCAGGCAGTACTCAATGCCCCTTGGCACATCCCAAGCCTCACTAATGTCAGCATTGCATGAGCTTGATGGGGAAAAGGCACTCCAAACTCTGAAGGCTGAGAATCTAATTACTTCAAAAGTGTCTTTATGCCATTATATTCCCATTAAAATAATAATTTATCACTCTTCACTGTACTCTTAATGATGCTTGAAAATAATGGGCTTGAATCAATACTGTGCCCAGTGTAAATGTGGTGGGAGAGCAGGGAGAATTCAGCAAGGCTGATTGCATTTCCATCATTTTTGGCTGATCTGGTCTTTTGACAGTTTTTGCATCCAGCACAAGCTCCTGCCTTGCAGGTTTATCCTGCTCAGGGGCTCAGTGAGCCCCAGGAGTTGCATGTCCAGTGATGAATATTGATGCACCTAGAGCACTTGAGCTAAGGGCACCTGCAGTGAGGAGTTCATCTGTATATATAAAAAAACCCTCCTTTTTTGATGGATTCCCTTGCTACCTTGGCTATTGAACAGATTTAAAGCAGCAGCAGATCCTTTGAGCAGCTGTAATGTCTGGAGTGTGGGGTTTCACACAAAGTTCATCCCCCAGATCCCTCTACTTCTCTGTGTGCAGTGGAGGGGTCTCTAGAAGGTGCAGAGCAGCAGCTCACAGACACAGGAATATTTCTGCACTAATGGCACTTTTCAGCACTCTGATTGCTTTGACTTTGAAACCTTTCTCTGGAGAATGGCTGGAAGAAACTCAGCCCAGAGCAGCCTGAGCCCCACAGCAGTTTTTTCCTCCTTGGCACCAATCAGGGTCTGTGTAAGAAGCCTCTTAGCACTTTTGGGGAGTATTTTGCAAAGGCATGAGAAATTACACAGATTTATTCTACTCTGGCACTAACCCCACCTCCACCTGCAACTACACCTTTCAGAAGATTGATTAGGTTTTGCTTTACCAGTTTCCCATCCAGTTCAGTCACATCAGGGGATTTTCTTCCTTCTTTCCACTCCCTGAACCCTGATTTTTGATTCTGAGTGTGGCATTGCAATGCTAATGCTTCCCCTGATAGAAGGCTTGGAAAGAGAGGCAGCAGAAGTGGATGGTGGGGGAAGATTTGCAGGCTGAGACACCAAAACATGGAATAAGGAACACCCAGAGGCCTCCTGACAGCATCCTATTGGAGAAGAGACAGAGTTTTGGTTTAGTTTATGATTGACCAGACTGAGGAATAAAAGCCATACTGCCCTAACTATCTGGCCTGACCAGTCATCCTTGTTAGCTCCATTTCTGTCAGCAAGTAAAACAAGGCAAGGGCTGTTTCTGGACTTCTGGTGAGTGGCTGAGCTTTGCTTCTGTGGGTGGGCAGGGTGACCAGGTCCAAATGGACTGTTAGAAACATCCCTTGCTCCTGCCAGCTCAAAGTCAGTACAGGAAAATCAAAATTGTGAGGGACATTATGGCAACAGGTAAACAGGGATGGGCAGTGCTCAAGTCTTTGCCAAAGCCACGTTCAGTTTAGCCCTGCAAATCTGGGATGGTTTGTTGGTCTTCATCCTTTCTATGGGATCCAAAGAAATGATTGATTTTTCTTTTTTTTTTTTTTTTTGCAAAGGAAATAATTGGTGACCTGTTAACTAAAGACTCTGACAGATACAGACCTTCACCTCACACTCAGCCTGGAGAAGGAGTCTTTGCATTGTGCTCTGGTATTGTTTGTGTGCGTGTGAAAACCTCCAGATGGAAATCTGGATTTAGCTGTGTGGTGGTGGAAAGTCTCCAAAGCTGGGAAACCATCTGGGCAACCACACTGCAGCTGGACATGGTGAAATTGAGTGTACAGGCAGACAACCAAGGCTCTATATTATTTTTTGAGCCTTGTTTTTTTGTTTATGTTTTTATGGTTTTTTTGAGATATGTGACTCCTATGTCACATATTCCTGTTTTGGTTGACCTGGTTTTGCTTAAGGAAAGTTAAATCGGGGGAAAGATGAACAAATTAAAGACTTTAATATCTCCCTGTTGAACTCAAATTCTGTTCATTACATGGCCTGATATGCTTTAGAAACCTTTCAGCTAAAATTTGGGTTTAGCCAAAGGCTTCCTAGCAACACCAAGCCAGGTAAATGACACACAGGATGTTGCTGAGGCTTTGACTCAGACATATGGGAGTAAATTAGTTGCTCAGCTATTCATGTGTGTCTCTTCCCCCAATTTCAGTTAATTGAATGCAGGGAACAGTGTATTTTTAAAATTTATTTATTTAGTCCTTTAACACAGTTTGTTGAACATTGCTAAAATCAGCTGTCTCCCATTTCATAACTAGCTGCAAAAGAGTATTCTCTATAAGCAGAACAACTTCTTCCCACATCCTTGGTTAAAAAGCAAATGAACCTCTATATCCACATCTCCAAAGGGAAGGGGTTTTTCCCACTTGAAATCTGATATCCCAGATTTTGAAATACAGTTTCTCTAAAGCCAGAAGTTTCAGGAGCATAATGAAATATTTATTCCAGGTTCAGACTTTAAAGTATAAGTTATGGTTTTGAGAGTGTCCAGGGATATTTTGTGATGGTGAGTATTCAGGGTAAATGGAGTAGGGATATCTGCTTCATGCTTTCATATCTTACAGCCTGATTCCTGCCTTCTTATGGGAAATGTCTTTGAGCATTATGGGAAAATGCATATTGATGAACTTCCCAATGTACAGCCAAGCTTGTCTGCATTCTCTATTTCTTCATTAGTCAGTAAGCATTTCTATTAGACAGAGCACTAGTTCCCAGATCATAAATTCAGGAGAGGAGGTGGTTGTCCCTCCCTGCTCTGCAGTGGGATCTAATGGCTTCTTTGCTGCAACAATAGAGAAAGCATTTAAAGTAATGTCCCTTATGGATAGTCTCCAGCACATGGAATGACTTTTTTTAAAGCACTCAGTATATTTAGCAATGGAGAGAAAAATTGTGAGGTCTTCTTTTAGAAAGATCATGGTTTAAATAAAGCCCAAAATCATAGGGTTTTTGTTTGTTTTTTTTCTTGTTGTGCCTTGCCACTGGAGACTCTGGAAGGTAAAAATTATCAAATGCAGTTGATGAGTCCTCCCTGTCCTGTGCACTGCTTAACCTCACCCAAGAAACACCTCTGCAGCATCACCTGCCTTCAGCAGATCCTGTGACTGCTGTACAGAGCTGCTGTTGATTCTGACTGGAGTTACACTTCTGATGTCTCTGTGAAAAGCAAAGCAAACACATATGGGAACAGCAATGTATATAATCCCTTCCCTGCCATGTTAAAGCAGTGGGAGCAGAGAAGGTAAAATATTTAGACTCCAGATGTCTTTATTTGGCAAAATAAAAATTCTTGCTGTAAAATATCTATAAAATATAATTAAAATTGCCATTTATTTTTCTCACTGTTGCTAACATTGCTGGCAAAATTGAGTCACTCAGTGCTGCCAAATATAGCATTCCAGGTGTAAAACACTCTCAGATGTTCATGACATTTTGCACGTAAATACTGATTCATTGAGAATGATCTGGTACTATCCATATGCCTGATACAGAAATACTGCCATGAGTGGGAGATCAGGATACACACACAGCAGGATAATGTTTGAGAATGAAAAAAATTGTTTTTATGCATGGTTTCTAATAGAGTTAGACATTTCATGGACTGACACTTCTCCTCTCAAGACTTTTGCAGACGAGGGTGACCACAACCTTCCATCCCCCTATTAACTGCTCCATCTCTGAATAGGCAGTTGGAGATTTCTCTCTCATAGTGCTTCCTTTTTCTATTTCCTTTTTAAATTTTTCCCTTTTTTTTTAAATGTAGCCTGTGTGAGAGAGTTGCAAACCTGACCTGTAGATGGCATCTCAATATACAGAAGATAACAGCCCAGTGCTGGTACCATTCTCATCCAGCCACCTTTTCAATCTGCCTTTTTGATGCTGCTGCACTCTGCAGCAATACAGCTGTGTTTTCAGGCATCATAATTTTCCTGGAAAAATGGATGTGTTTCTGGAAAGCATATGGGAATGGTGCACTCTGCAATAATGCTTGCCCTGGAGAGAGACAGTGCTTGCTGGAATATAAGCCACCAAACTGAGATGAATAATTTCTGCCTGAAAGAAATGGGTGTTCTCACCAGTTACAGGAGGGAAAAACACCCTCTCTTGCCACAAATGTGTGATTTTGGTGTCAGGCTGGTGCTGGACCATACACTGTGGGCAGTCAGGAGTCCTGTGCTTCAGTGAGACCCACAAGGAACAAGCTCAGCTCACCTGCACTGCCTTCTTGGCACCCCTCTGTCTTCCTTTCTCCATGTGATGGTCAAACCTTCCGAGCTCTCTCCCACTCTCCTCTTCCTCTCTCATTTGCACCAGTCACAACATTTCATCTGCACACTTTGTCTTGCTCAATAAAGCAGAGGATGGCCAAGTACATTGTACCTGTTTTGAATGGAAAAAGGGCTTAACTTCCTGTTTTCCTCCCTGTCAGAGGAAATACACTGAATTGTGCTAGTGCAACATCCCCGACCTGCTTGCTGTACAGTTTTCTTTGTTTCTCTCTGCTTTCATTTACCACAGGGCATTTCTTCTTGTTACCAACTTTTGTGTTGCATTGTTTACTCTGGTCTCCACATCACTTCTCCTTCACACAATTCCTTCTTTTTTTTACCAGGTTTCACTTTCTGTTTATTCCTCTTCTTTCTCTTGCCCATGCATTTCCTGATCTCTTACCATGTGTAAGACAACTTCACTAGAGGTGCTTATAGGTGCTACCAAGAGTTCACTAAATTGTAGTAAGGATGATAGAGCCTGTATGAAAGACCATTAAACTGGAAACAAGATTTTCTTATTTTGGATTAAACACAGGAGCACCCCTATTTCCCTGATCAGTTCTGTGTTCTCATCTGTCTAACTCAGCAAAATAAATTATTAGAAACTAGGCTTGAAATACATTTATAAAATAAGTAGAATGAGAAAGGATGGAGAAGAATTCCCTCTACAGAAAAATTCTTTCCACTCTACAGAAAATTTAAAATCTGGTCACTACTAGCAGAATTTTGCATAACATCTTAGGTGCTTAGCTTTTAATCTACTGCTCTCTGGGGAAACTTGTGTAAGAACTCCACTGTCCTTCATGTAAAAAAAAAAAAAGTTGCCTGTTTTTCCTTTCCTCAGGTTTCTTTCCCTCCCTGGACACTGAGAACAGTAAATCAGAATTATCTATTATTATCAACCTTTTGGGCACTTGAAGGTGATTAACACACAGCCACAGACCAAATTATTTCATTCTTTCTTCATCATCCATACTTTTCAGCACCTGAATCACTCCTGCTGCTCTGGGTGCCCTCCAAAATTGTCAAACTCTTTCCCACAGAGCAGTGCTGAGCCCCAGACACAGCTCTCTTCTGGAGCCTCCACCCTGTCAGGTTCAGTGAGTAATTCCCCCAGGGGCCCCAGGTAAATGATGGTGCATTAGAAGTCCCTGAATGCCACGTACCTTGTTTGCAGCAGTGTCACAGGGTCTGAGTACAGAATTCAGGCTCTGTGAAATCTGTTTCTGTGTAGATGCTCTGGCTGCTCCCTGCAGGGACTCTCCAGGCTGGCATTAACAGCAAGTGCCTGATTTCATTCAAAAGTGAAGCTGTGAACAAAGGTGGAACTCAGCCCAGATGAAGTTCTACCTTTTTGTGCCCACAGACAGCTGTCTGCCTGTCAGCAGGGTGTCTTAATTCAGCCACTCCAGAGGTATGGCAAGGATGGAGTGCCTAAGAAAAGCATCCAGGACTGTTGAAGGTGCCCAGGGAATATCACCTCCCCTCTGGACACCAGTCCCTGCAGGCAGGATTTTCATTTGGTTCTGTTTCCTGTCTCTGGGTACAACAGAGCTGAACCCTGGTGTCTGCCATAGGGTGAGCTGAGTCTCTTGCCAGGAGCCCCAGACTGTGTTGACTAAGGAGCCCTAGAGACCTGTGGAGGTGTTTCTGCCACTGTGTAAGTTAGATTTCTAAGATTACATTTAATTTAGCTGATGGAGGTGCCTTCAGGACATACCTTTACTGAAATCTGCCTCTCTTTGAGATGCCCTTGATTCTCCTGCCTGGAAAAAGCAATCTGCAGTTTACAGATCACAGGTAAAAAGTGCTAAAAATATGCACAACCCCATGGACAATGAGGAATTGCCCCATTTGCTCTGTCACTTTATTGGTTGGTTCCCCACAGGCTACCCAGGGCTCAGCTCCATTGTCCACACATGGAGGATAAGTGTGGTTTGAGCTGCCTCTGGATGTTTTTCTGTCCAGGAATATGTGAATGTTTTTCCTCTGTGCACAAGGAAATGTTCTCCTTCCAAGAAATGCATCTGTTTCAGAGTTATTTTTAATGCTGAGGCTGTATCATTCCCTTGGCACCACAGACTGGGTAAACAGGTACATCTCAAGGAAGCAGCACTGGTACTTTAATCACCATTACATTAACTCAGGGATGCAATAGCCTGGGAAATGAGGCTAAAAATGTTAAAGAACAAAGAAAAAAAAATTAAATTTAAACTAAATGAAACAGTTACAGCCCACCCAGAGGAAGTTGCTGAAAGTCATGTAGCTACATTTCTACAGTGGAAGAAGCTGGAGAAGTTACAGCTTTAACAATGATGGTGGAGCACATTTGTGAGAAATGTCAAAGATTTGTGCTTCCCCTTACTAAGTAACCTTGTCCTGTCTTTGGCTGGGTGGAAGCAATCTGTTTTTGATGTTTTTTTGGATGTTTCTTTATCACTTTCCTTGAGGTACCTATGTATCAACTGTTTCATTATTTGTTCTATTTTCTTTCCAAGCATCAAAGTTAGGCTGACTCATCTGGATTCACCTTTCTTTCCATGACAGCACTGTTTGCTCTTTTATTCTCCTCTTCTGCTTTTCCTCCAGAAGATCTTAAAGACAATCTCCTATCATGCAGTGATTCCTTTTGGTAGTTACTGAAGTACCCTGCAGCACAGCTCATCAGTCCCCCCTGGCTTGCAGGCACTCCACTTACTCAAATATTATTTAACTTATGCTGACCTACTCTTCTTTCTCTGCACCATTAATTTCTATCAAGTGATAATCTGATTGAAGATGGTTTTTTGGTTTTTTTTTTCCTTTTTCCTTTTTCTCTAGTCTGGTTGAAGTAAAAAGGCACTGCACCAAGTAAGAAAGATAAATCCATCACAGATGAAGCAGCTCAGGTACACAGTTAGGGACTTTTACATTGCAGCAGCTGGTCATGAATTACAGGGAGAAATTCTCCCCAGCCTTGATGGCTCCATTCAGCTGGAAAGTGTTACTCTTCCAAAGCTAAAAATGACATAAAAATCAAAGGGGGTCTAAGATTTTAACAGAGCTTGAAAAGAAGGGAGGAGCTTGGGTAAGTAAGGCTAATGTGAGTTCATAAAAAGCTGACAGTTTCCCTGTCTCACAGAAAGTCAGGGAGACAAAGGTGTGGTGACAGAGTGGGATTTCTACCTCTAAAGGATGAAAGGATGTGAATTTATGAATGTGAACTTAATACCCTTGCACTTAGCCTGACTGTGGTTGTCATACTTTGTTCTGAAAGCTTTGTACCTTAAAGGAATAAGTAAATAGTGTTTTATGCTGAAAGCAGTTGCTTTTGTCACTGCAGATCTATGCAGCCATAGACAGCTAAAAGGCAATTTTACAGGGTTCATGTACTTGATGGACCTATTTAAGGAGACAAAATGAGAACTTGAGCAACCTGAGGCAGATTTTGGGCTGGAGAAGGATACCCAGAAAAGCAATGTTATTGTTTTTTCAGGAGCATTTTGGGGAAATGGGGAAGGAGTCAAGCCCCTCACCCACTTACCATGAGACTGAAATCCAGGGACAGCCCAGCTACGAGCTTAGGCTGATAAAATTGCATATGTGTGGTGTGAGTTTTCAGGGAATGGACACTCTTTATGCAAGACAGAAACAGTGACCTTGCATCACTCTCTCTAATCATACATTGCTGTAACTGGAAATCATAGAACCACAAAAGGGTTTGGTTTGGAGGGGACCTCAAGCATCATCTAGTTCCAAAAGTCCTCATTGCCCAATTGTGTTTTGCTTCAATGTGGATCACTCTGTTAGACACCAGATTGAAATCCTCATTAAGATATTTGAAGACTGATTCATTTATTTCGTAAAGACTCAAAGGTGATACTAAGGAAAGTTGCACTTGAGGTTGGGATATCTCTGTATCTTTGTTTATCCTGCTGTTTACACTGTGTACTTCTTGAGACAGAGACTGCCTAGGTGTAAACACAAAAGGATTGAGGTTTTGGCCCAGGAAAATAATACAATTAATTTTTTTTAATATTGTAAATATTTTCATAATCAATCAACGCACATCAGGTTTCAGGAGGATAGTTTGCCTGGTTTTGAGCCTGGTTAAATTGCTGAATTTGCTGTCCTTGTTCTACGAGTCCTCAGTGCAACAGCCTCATCTTAAATCCTGCAGAGATTACAAACTTTTCAGTTCAAGGCAGACTTTGATTAGACACATATAAACTAGCAAACATTCTACTGGAGCCAAGAATTTCCTCTCCTTATTTCATTATGTAAACAGCAACAATAATAATGATGAATTGACTAAGGATTGTACAACAGAAAACAACTCAGAGTAACAGGTTGAATTAAAAACTGGTAACATGAATTTGATTATCAGCACAATCTCCTTACAAAGACACTGATCAGGACGTGTCACAGTCTCCCAGGAAAAGCTTTAAGCCACCTGTCATTTGTGTTCTTTTTGGTCAGATTAGATAATATTCTGTGTGGAACAATCAATCCTGTATTAGTCCAATGGGAATGGATAGTGATTTTCATCTGTAATTTCAATTTCAAAGATGGATAGAGTGTATTTCTTTGTATATAAAGTGCAGAAGTTTGTGAAGGGAGTTTTATGCATCTCCTGAGACAGAAGAGATTTGGCTGGAATTAGAAAAGCAGAGGGCAGGGGCAGGAGGGGAAAATGATGGAGGTGCCAAGAGCTCTTTATATTCAACTACAGCTGAATCAATTGTTGGTCTACTGTTGTCCTGATAACAGAATGGAGTTGGTAAGGGATCAGACCTTGGACACTTTGTCTAAACAATGTGAAAAACAACAGGGAATGAGGAATGAATGCAGAGGCTCAGGCTGAAGGAAGCACAGAGGATGGAAAAAAGTAGTCTGGCCAAGAATGTAAATTGGAGGAGAAAAAATAGGCAAAACCAGTTTAAGATAGACTCAGGCAAGGGAGAAAACAGGTGAGAAACACAATCACATCAAGGTAAAGCTCTAGAAACATAAAGCAGCCCTGCTGGAGGTGTTGAGACTGTCAGGAAGTGAAAAGCTGCCATGGGGATTTCTCAGGTCTTTTGAGATGGGCACAGAGAAGCTGTGCCCTGCTTATCTGGGGGTTAATCCATCCATTCTAGGGGGGTAGAAAAATATTGATATAGAAGGTGGATGTCTGGTTTTGAGGACCAGAGTACAATCAATAAAAATAAATACATTTTTCATCTCCAGAACACAGAGAAGTTTGTTTGTGCCTGTTGATGAGAAGCTGCGGTTTGAGATCTGACCTAAGATCAGACGTGGATGCATCCTGTAGATGTCCAACCCTCCACAAAAGATAAGGAAAACAGCTCCAGCAGATAACTGCCAGCACAGAAGATGTGTTTGAGACAGTACTAAGAAAGAGCAAAATATCTGGATGTCAAACATGGGGCATGATATAAATCTTCAAGGATCCCCACAGTGATTTAACTGCTGTTTGCACACTCAGCAATAATGACTTTGGAGTGGGATGGGTTTTTGTGTCACCTCATACAGCCCCAGAGTCTTCCTTCTGTGTGGGGGTAATTTGGGGGAGGATGGGTGCCTGTGAGTGCTCTCGGTGTGAACATTGATAAGGCACTCAGATGGAAAGGACGAGGGTTCAGCTTCAGTCCAGTGTGCTTTGGAGGCCACCAGACAGCACTTGAACAGGTTAAACAGCAGAAAACAGGAGAAAGCTGGAACAAGTGAGCATCTGCTTGTGCTTGTTAGCTGGTTTAGTTAATAAGAACATAGATGCTCTCCTTCCTCTAATTATTTAGCTCGAGTGTGATATCTTAATATTAGCATTAAGGATAATTAGCAGCAAGTAATATTTTCAAAAGCCAACACAGTAACATGGAAACAGAAGAAGGCCAAATTTTTACATCTTTTTACTTTCTCAAAACACAGACTGTGGTGTGGTTCAGTGACCCCACTGAAGGGGAAACTGTCATCTCTAAAATGAGCCATCACCACAGCAGTTAAAGCAGCACTGTAGGAGAATGAGAGCCTGGGGACACCAGTCCATCTCCTGAGTGGATCACATTCACTGTAACAGCCATCAGAGGGTCCTGCAGGCATTTTGACTGCAAAGCACAGCATTCTTTCAGAGCAGAGAGGGAGTTATCCAGAGCTATGTCACCAAATGCAGTATTAGGTCAGAAGAAGTCCCAGCACAGGAGGATCAGTGACATTGGGTCACAAGGCTCTGGGCTCAGCAGGTTCTCACTCCATCCTTGTGCAGAGGGGAACAGCAAGGTCGTGCCCCAATCAAAGGATGGGTGAAGGCATCCAGGGATTCATAAAGCTCTCCTACATTCTGCAGGTATCCATACAAGAATGTATAAAACTAAATATGAGCACTGCCATCAAGCATGCAAGGAATGGAAGGATTTTTGGAAGGATTTCTGTGGCCAAACTGCCCAGCAGCCTGCCCAGTGCCCTGGAGCTCTGAGCTGTGCTGTGAGTCACAGTGCAGGGATGTGGATGCAGCCCTGAGCAACCTGCTCCAGCTGACCCTGCCTGGAGCAAGGAGATTGGATCTGATGGTCTCTAGAGCTCCTGTGATTCTGTAATTCTGGATACATTCATCAAAAATTTCCAGGGAAACTTCCAAATCACAAGCTTGGTTTGATTTATTATTTACTAATTTGTTTGTGTGGTCTGATCTGTGGCATGGGAAGTCTCAATTAAGGATTTTTTTATACCTTGACTTTCCTGTCGTAAAAACAGTAGAAAACTACCAAGAACTTAATCGGTCCAGGAAACCAAATTTTATAAATTTAATTTTTGGAGTGCAAGAAATGTTTGGACAATCCTCATGGGCACATGGTGTGACTCTTGGGGATGGTCCTGTGCAGGGCTGGCAGCTGGACCTGATGATCCTTGTGGGTCCCTTCCAACTCAGCTTATTCTTTGATTCTGTGATTCAGTGGATTCATATGCAGTTAGTGAGCCCAAGTACGTGATGTTTAACCTTTCAGTTCAGTGAGAAGTTTCTTGGTCAAAGACTTTGGGAGCTGTTCTGTGTAACACTTTCAAATTTATGAATAGAAATGAAAGAAACTGCTGAAAAGTCAGTGTCTGCTTCATGGCAGCCTGCACCCACACAAAAACTGGAGTACTGTAGTGAGACAGGAACACACAGAAGGAAGAGTTAGTTAAGAGGATTATGAGGTGAAGTGTTCTTTTATTAGGTTTGTAATACAAGGAAAGGGATAATTTGCAAGGGCATGTAGTGACAGGAAAGGGAGGAATGGTTTAAACTGAAGGAAGGTAGGTTCAGATTAGAGATAAGGAAGAAATTCTTTACTGTGAGGGTGGTGAGGCACTGGAACAGGGTGCCCAGAGAAGCTGTGGATGCCCCTTGAAGAGTTCAAGGCCAGATTGGATGGGGCTTGGAGCAACTGGGAGAGTGGAAGGTGTCCCTGCCCATGGCAGAGGGCTGGAACAAGAGGATCTTTGAGGTCCCTTCCAACCCATGCCATGCCATAATTTTTTGATTCTGTGATTTATTGACACAATGAAATGCAACCACAGAACTGTATTGCAGTGAGAGGCAGGTGGTTACACAGGGAGCTGAGATCAATGCTAAAAGTACAAGAAAGCACGGCAGTGAAACATGAAATTCTGGCAAACCAACCTGATTAATCCATTAGGTTAGAGAGGGTCTTTTGTGGTGATTAAAGGCTGCAGACAGACACTTGGAAATTGGGGAGATTTTAAAATCCTCCTTCTCCTCCTGGGACTGGGAGCTAAGCAGCAAGAGAGCAGCCAAGGAGCAGCCACCTGACAGGAATTCAGGGATGCTCTGGTGCCACAGATGAGCTGGTGGGAGCTGCCAGGGCTTATCAGATGGCTGGGGCCTGCAAGTGGCAAGATCCCAGGAAATGTCTTCTTCTAGAGTTTCCTGTGACAGGTCTTGACATATGTAGAGCAGGAAGATTTGCAGCCTGGTAATTCTGATTTCTGCTGATACAAGTTAAAGCAGAGGGTTTGCACTTTACTATCAGGCTGAGTGAATTTTAACTTTGTTTTTTAAACAATTGTAATTGTCTAGCAGTCAGGTAATTATAGTCCATGTCTGTTTTAAATCAGCTTCAGCTGACAGTGATAAAAAAGAGTTACAGTGCAAATTGAACAGCCTGTAAGTTTGAAATAAAATGTGGTGTGAAAGATTACAGGCACGGGATGATAACAGAGATCCCAAACTGTAAGCACAAATATTAAAGATCAGTCTATGGTGACTGCAGAAATGCAGCCCTATGTTGCTCAGGTAAAGGCTAGTTTTGAAGATAATAACAAAAAAAAAGAAAAGCTGCATAATGACCATAATTAGAAAAAAAAAAGTGTTAAGAAAATTTGTAAAAATAAACTCCTGCAAACCCAAAACTGAGGAAGAGCAAAGTATCAGCATGAACATCACACACCTCCCAAAGGAGAAGGTGAAGGAAGCCCCAGCACAGATATTATACTGCCAGTGGTAGACATCTCAGGGTACTGGCAAGGTGTCACAACTCAACTCCCATTCCTCCTGAGCAAGGATGAGAGGGTCAACCATAGGAGATAGACAGGCATTGAAAGAATGAGCACAAATATCAAAAACAAGAGTTTTGTTTTGGTTTAAATTATAAAATATTTGACTGGATGAACAATGGATTCATGTCCCTGTGAGATATGCTCCCTCCTTTCCCATAGCAAGACTCTGAGTGTGACAGCTTAGAAGTCCATCATCAATCTAAAAAAATACCAGTGAGCATTCTGGTTCTTTCTTTCTAGTTCTTCCTTTTCCAGTTCCCTGGGTCTCACACTGGAGATGTCTGAGTTAAGCAGTGTTCTGGAGAGAGACTGAATGGGAGATTAAATCTTATCTGTCTGTTCTGGGCACTGTATGAAGTCTTAGCCAGCAAAAATTCACCTGTGCAGACACTGTTGGTATTTCTGGCTACCTTCCTGTTTAATTTATTATTTACCATAAAAGTGTGAACTTTAGCAAAGGAGAGTGCCCTCTGCTTTTCCTCTTCACACCTCATTTCAAGGTTCTCAACTTTTGTCTGCAGCAACATTTCAGCAGGAACAAAATTTTTTAAAAAGGAGGAGAATAAGTGCCCCTTCCCTGTGCAAGCAGTTCATGAAGTCAAATCCACAAAAAAAACCAAAAAACTGCTGCTGACTTGAAAAGAGAATTTGTGTATATATCATAATTGTTACCATAATTATTGTACATAGGTGCAAGAGGTCACCTAGACTTCTTTTGTGCAGACAGTAACAAATCTGTAATTTAACATTCAGTGTGTAACAGATGCAGCTGAAATTATTTCTCATTTTCATGAGAATAGAGGACTCTGACTGGAATTGTCACTGATGTCTATAAAGGTGCAAATGAAGGCAGAAAGCAGAAGAGGTCTGCTCTGAAAAGCCTCAGATCACATAAGGATGTTGTTGGAAGGCAGTGAGATCTGAAGGTGTCTCTGAAAATTATTGCATGATTCTCTCTATTGTATGAAAGCAGCCCATAAGCTGATTACCCCATCTCCATTGTATTTCAGTTTTCAGTGCAATTTGTTTTTTGCAATTTCTCACATATACTTTAGAACAAGATTGTGTATAATGTTTCTTTTGAAAAACTGAATTTTTTTTGCTTTCTAACTTGTCTTGCAAAAACCATTTTTTCCCCCACGTAATCTTTTGAGAGCCATACCCACTTGTGCCTGAGCCAATTTCTGAATGTTTTGTTTTCAAAGGCAGTTGAAAAATCAAGACAGAGAACTGGCTTGAGAGAAATGTATCTGAGCTCTTGTTGATCTGTGTGTGTCCACACAAGCATCAGCAAGAGAAGGAGTGTGTGGTTATCTCTTGAGGGAGTATTTTACTGCTGATGTTTCTGAAGCAGCTCAGAGGAGTCAGCAAAAATCACATGACTAAAGGACCATAGAATGGTTTGGGTTGGAAGGGATCTTAAAGCTCATCTCATTCCAACCCTTCTGCCATGGGTTATATACAACCTTCCACTATCCCAGGCTGCTCCTGGCTTTGGACACTTCCAGGGATGGGGCAGCCACAGCTTCTCTGGACAACCTGTGCCAGGGCTTCACCACCCTCACAGGAAAGAGTTTCTTCACAATATCTTGGGCTGGACCCAAACCAGCACATCTCTAATCTAAAATTCTCCTGGTTTTAGGAGAGGTTTAGATTACTCATACCTAATCTAAACCTCCCCACCTTGTCCATCACTATCTGCCCATGTAAAAATGTAAATCCTTCAGTAACCTTCTGCACCGACCCAGAGATATTGACTGCTGTTTCCACAATGCTTTTAAGATATTTTTAAGCCTGTGTTTAAAAAAAAAAAAAAAGATAAATTTAATTTACACATCCATGTTAATCCAGAGAATCTGTTCCAAGCTTTGATTTAGGAAGATTTTAAACATTAATACATAATTGCTTACTTTACCCCCCGAGCTGCTCTCATTAGAAAGAACAATTGATTAAAATAACTGCTTAGACATTTCCATTTTTTTTTTGCTATTGAAAACTCCCCATCTCAGCAAAGTATAAGCACATATCTTTCATCTGTTCACTGTGAGTTAGTGAACTCTGGACAAAACCCAGAAAAACACATCAGGGATGAAAAAGTACATAATTTTAAATGAAAATATAAATCAATAGCCCATTTTCACAGGGGTTGAAGAACTTGTTTTATGGGCTGTTATCAGTGGAAAGGACGCTGGCAAAGTAAATAAAAACTCCTGTAGCAAAGAATATATTCTCCTTAACAGCTAGTTTCCATAGTGCTGTGCTTAGCTCAAATCATAATGTTAACAGCAAAATGCAGTGTTTTATTTGATTTTTATTTCTGTAAAACTCTTCTATCCCAGTTTTGCTGCTTTTTTTAAAGTGACATTGGGACTGCTGAATCTTTACAGGCATGGAACATCACTGTCTGGAAGGATCTGTTAAAACACAGCTGGGGAAGTCATTCTGGTCCTTTTGGGAGAGCAAAGCCCTGAGAGCCTTCAGGAGCATCAGCTCTTCATTGGAGGCAAGGCTGGCTCAGGATTGCATTTTCCAAGGTCATCATGTGCCATCCAGCTCAATCAGGATAAAACAATAATTAAAAAACAAACAAGCAAAAAAAAAAAAAAAAAAAAAAAAACCAAAAAAAAAAAACCCAAAGAAAAATACTTTTTTGGTAAGAAAGAAGCAGAGTCCAAGGGGTTAGAAACACACAGCCCACACCAGCCAGGGAGCTGGGAAGGCTGGGCTACCCAAATGGCTGCAATAAACCTCCTGCTGAGACTGGTGTGGATCACCTGCCCTCAGCTGCCTCCACATCCTCTCCCAGAGTGCATTTTCTGTTTGGGTTCCAAAAGTTTGAGAGGCTCTTCAGTGGTATTTAGACTGTGCCTGGCATGATGGGACCCAGGTGCTTTCATGAAGGCCAACTTGACCATAGGAAGGTTGGGGGCTGCCTGCACTGATCCTGCATCAGCCAACAGCTGGACATTGTGTGTGAACTGCCTGAAGCTGCCTTTAGAATTTGGTACAGTTGGGAATTTTTCATTCCTGCATGAAAATGTCCGAAAAAAAAAAGTATCATTAATGCTGCTTTTCCCAGACTGATGTGCAGGCAGAAGGAACATGTACTTAAGCAAGTTACTCTTCAGAGTCATAATTTGAGGAATATTATGGAATATTGTCCTGTCTGTGCTGCCCCACATTTGTTGGAGTGACCTGGTTTACTGCAATTATTTCTGAAAGTCAAGGCTCATCTGCTGCTACTCAGAGATTCTTGCAGCTCCCCTGGCTTCCATATCCATGGCAAAGTAATCTTCCTAACCAGTGTGGATGAGGAAGGTGGATGTCATAGAAGGAGGAATGATATATCCTCAATTTATTTGCAGGGAAGATGATGGACCTTTCAGAATAAATAGTGTATAGAGAAAATATTGGATATTCATTTATCTCCTTGTAAAACACTCCCCTACAAAACCAATAAAGTCTCCTCAGATGAAGATCACGGACTCTTCAAACCAGAAGAGAGAGGGCACTGGTCTCCCCAGTGGCATTAGTGACAACAGACATTGTCCTTGGCTGTGTAACTGAATTCTCTCCAGGTACAATCCCACTGTGATCAGCAATCCAGGGCTGGCAGGGTGCACTTTGAATAGCTGGCTTCAGTTTGGAAAAAAATGTACCCAAGCATATGTAATTTATTAGTGTATATTCAGTCTGATTAAATTCCTGAATGTTTCTGAAGTTCTCATGTTTCCTTGCTGGATGTCTCTTACTGAATTTATCTATTTCTGCTGGTGTGGATAAAAGCCCAGCTCCTGTAGCTGTTCAAGACAGAAACAAAAATAAATAGGCTCAGGAACCACTCTAAGGCTAGACCCACTGGTTGACAGCAATTGTGAATAGGTTTGCTTGCTACAATAGCATGGAAAAAACATTGGAAACAAGACTGCTGTAAACATGACATTCATCAGTTCATCTGAGGAGAGGCTGGAAATAAGAACTGGCATTGCTGAGCATCTGTCACTGGATACATGGAGGCCAAATGGGAAACATCTGCATCTTCTCCAAATGAGGATCAGTGGAAAAAACAACTAAAAAACTCTGAAGATCAGGCTTTTCTTTTTAAAAGACTCATGGGTGTGAGGCAGCACAGACCAAAGTGTCTGGATGCTGTCAGGAGATCCATGTAATTCTGATGACTTTGAAATGGGACTATGTTATAGGAAAACAAAGCCTGGAGGTGGCAGGACATGGGAAAAGGACAATGCAGAAGAGCTGAGCATATGTGACACTGAAGGGCAGTTAAGCAGCACCAAATCAACACAGCCAGAAAATACAGTAAGGTGTGGCTGGTTTAACTGGGAAGGACCAGCCTAAACTCAGGTGTCTGTCTTGCTGCAGCACTGCTATGGAGTAGCAGCAGGGATTCACATCATGTCTTCAGCTGGTGCTTTGTAAGGATGGCTGGTGGTGAAGGATGAATAATTTAGGAAAGATTTTGCAGAGTGAATCACAGAGAACAGTAAATACTATACAGAGTCTGAAAAGTGGTGAACAGCAAGGTCTTGTAGAAGGGTTTTGAAACAACTGAAGAGAGAACATCAAGAGAGGCCTTGAATTAGACTACCTGTGTTGGGCAATGTACCATAAGGTTTATGCAAGTTGGGTAAATCAGCAAAAAATGTGTCCTTAAGATGAATATAGGTCATTATAATGTGAAAACCACACCTCTAGAGCTTAGTCTATCCACCTCCAAGTGAGGCCCTGACCCAATGAACACATACACTGAATTTAAAATGCACTGTGTATCTCTGCTAACTAATTTAGCCCCTGCCTGCATTATTGGCGTCTCCCAGGTGTCATAGGGTGGTGATCTCATGGCTTTCATTGCTCACTCACATTGCCTTGCTCCCTTTTGGCACAGAGCTGGGAGTGCTGTCAATGGAATTAGGGCTGTTGAAACTTGCTGCACTTTCAGCACAAGCTTAGAAAAGTCCTGCTCCATGCACTGGGTGTTCATAAGGTATCTGAGTAAGGTTTGATAAGGCTTAAAGCACCTTTCTCTCAACATTCTTCACTGTAGGCTATCAGACTTCCCCAGACTTAGCTCCCCCATTATGCACTGAAATTAGGATATAATATAAATCTATACATATATAATATACATAACATATATGTTATAGATATATAAATTTATGTATATCTATTTATATATATCTAAAATCCCTGTTACATAACATAACTGGGATTTTAGAACCCAAACATACCCAGAAACCCCATCACTGGTTCTACAGAAAGTCAGACAGTTTCTACTCAGATGTTGAAGCACAAATGTTTCAAATGCATTATTTTAGGAATCAGCACCTTAATTGTAGGGCATGGAAGATGTGAGGATTTTGGGGTCATGTTCTCTTGTAAAAAGAGAGCAAAGACTTGGTAAAGAACAAGCAGGGCACAGAAGAGAAGAAGCAGAATCAAAAAAGTGCTTGATGGGAGAAAGATAGATGCAGGAGGGGGATTCTTTAAAGATGGGTACCAAAAGTAAGAATACTCCTTTCTTCAGAGAAGTTAGTAGAATACAACACATTCAAGTGTGCTTTTCTTGGCTTTGGAATCTGTCCAGTCCCTAGGTGCCTGCAGTAATGCTGATCCTAATCCCCCACTTATCTCCCTGTAAGATTTCTAAGCCTTTCAGTCCTCCTGAGCAAACAAGGCACCTGGTCCCTTCCTTCCCTGCTCTAGCAGGCTGAGCACTGCTGAGTAAACCCATCTCATCAAGAGGAAGAGGAGGAAGAGGAAGAGGAGGAAGAGGAGGAGGAGGAGGAGGAGGAGGAAGAGACCCTTTTGGGAATGATAAAACAACGAGCAAAGCAAGAGCTGCCAGGGCGGCTGGTGAGTGTGGAAGTGATGAGCTTCTTATTGATTGCACAGGAGTCTTGCTTGGAGAGGTGGCTGGAAATCTTACCTTAGAAAACATTACACTGAGAAAGCTGAGAAGGCAGCAGGAGCCAGTGCTGATAAGAGGGATCAATGCAGAGCAGGGGTGGAATGAGGTTATTAATAAGTAATAGGATTCAACTTGGGAGCTAATGAAATAAAAAAGACATTTTCTAGTTGGGGCACATTTTCTAGTTGATTGCTACAGCAATGGCAATGGAGAGATTAGGAACTATGAACTGTGCAGCAAAAAGGGCTGAAAATCCCTCCTTGTGGAAGCATCTAGTTAAAAGAATGGCTGAAACAGAACAGTTTTCTAGAAGAGATTTATTTCAGGATCTTTAACAGGGGCTGTGAACAGGAACCTGTGATCTTTGGAGCATGTAAAAATTGAAAATTATGCTGGCAAAAAAAAATGCCAGATAAATTTGCAATCTCAATCCTTCTGGTTATTATGAACAGTGTGACAATTTCACACAGCTGGAAACTGGATGCTTAGGCTCTACAGATTTTTTCATCTGCCCAGACTGTCTCCCATTATGCAATATGATCTTTCAGCCTTTGGCTTCTTTCCCTGAAGGACCAGTTGGTGCAATCTTTAGAGGGAGAGGGCTGTAGCTGTGAAAGGAAGGTACTTCCCCTCCATTTCATTGAACCCCAACAAAGCTGAAGGAGGGTAGAGCTAGCCTGGATTGCAGGATGATTAGATATTAGGAGAAATTCTTTACTGTGAAGGTGGTGAGATGCAGGAATAGGTTGCTCACAGGTTGTGGACTCCCCTTATCCCTGGAAGTGCTCAAGGCTAGGCAGGATGGGGCTCTGAGAAACCTGGTCTGGTGGAAAGTGTCTTGACCCACAGCAGGGGATTGGAAGAAGATGATCTTTAAGGCCCTTTCCAAGCCATTCTATGAATCTATGAATGTCTAGTCTCCCTATTCAGGCCTCCAGGATGGGTGCAAAACTGAGGAGAGCTCTATTAAACTCTGTGTATCTTAAAGATCTATCTACAACTTTTCTGTATCCTTTCTCACTACATTTCTTAGGATTTTATTCTGTAAGTAAATCATGCTTTTAACTTTTCATGATATATTTGTCTTGAGATCTTCAGTATCTTCTGACAGATTAGAAAATTGCTACTAAAATAGACCAGCTTATCCCAACACATACATAACTCTAAAGCCAGGCTGCTAATAATAACCACCATCAGGTTTCACTACCAGGGAAAGGATTCAGGAAAAGTTTAGGCCTGATTTGCCTAATTTCCTTAAGGAGATCTCCAAGATCAGTGAACAAAGAAATTGATGGGACACAGATGAGAATATTGGTCTTATTTCTGCAATATGAAAAGGCAGACAAGGAGGGAAATCCCACAAAAAGGTGATTACAAAGCAGGACTTTGTAAACTTGGGTCCTACTGAGTGGTTTTCCAAATGAGGAAAGCATTTCAGGTGCTTATTGGAGTAATGGGGAAAGAGCTGGCTACCTGAGGTACAATGCTGAGAGGGAATTTGTGTGTGAGAGAGGGCATAGGCATGTTCTCTGCCTGAACCACACCAACCTTCCCCAGCTCAGGAGCATAAAGAAGCTCTTCAGGGCTGTGCTGTGAGATGAAACCTGCACATCTGAATCGTTGTGTAATCCAAGGTAGACTGGTAGTGGTGCTGCTATCACAACACAGCCAATGACAATGGTGTTCTGGGAATGTTTTCTCACAAACTGACAGAAATAAGACCATTGGGCAAGAACAGCTTCCCCCATGATCCACACACTTTTCAGTCAGCATCTTTTTTTTTAGGAGAGGATGGTTTGATGTCAGCCTTAAGACCACAGAGATATTTATTTAGTCTGCTTGCAATATGGGAACCATATCAAGAGATGTTAAGTGTACTTATGCTCCTGAGTCTGAGCATTTGGAGATTAAGAGCTGATATCTGCTAATTCCTTCTTATTTTTTTCTTTTTTCTTTTTTTTTTTTTTTAAATCTGTCATGATGGTGTGAACCAAATATCCTGCAAGGCACCAAGAGGGCTTGATTTTTAATATTTAAAAGAAGTAAGAGATGTGGCTTAAACCCAGCATTGGTCTGGTTTAGACAAGAGGAACTAAAATCCCTGCATTTAGTATACAGTTTATACACACCTCCACTACACAATGTGTTGTTCATTGCTCTAAAAGGCTGAAGATCACCTTGAACGATGTTGAAAATCTTCCCTGATTCCCTTGAATACCTTCACCCTTGATTCAACAGTTGCTGGGAAGGAGATGCTTAAAAACAACCCTGACCAGGGACTTAACTGAGGATGAAAAGATACACATTGTACCAACCCTTAACCAAGGCAGCAGCACTCATATGGTCTAGCTCCCAAATGAGATGTCTAGACAGGGTAGTGGGCTGGGCAGGATGGGAAAGGAGTAATAATTCAGACCTGAAGTTTAAGGATAGAAATTATCAAGGTAATTAATGACAGTAGCCATGGAAAAAGGCCTTCCTGTCACTATGGTAGAGTTTCTCAGGTGAGGAGCTCAACCAGGGGATGCAGTGCAGGGCCATGAAGGAAACAGAGAGCAGGAGGAGGACTCTCTGGTACTTGATCAGAAGATGATGTCAAGAAACCAATACTGTTTCAGTGAGGCCTCCTTTTCACAGGAATTATGTCCCTTCCTGATTCACTCTGGGCTTCTCCATACCTCTGTCCTTCTCTACCAGAAACACAATTATCAGGAGGGACAGCCAGCTCAAGACTCCATTGAGGGGGGCCCTTTCCCCTGAAGATGTTCCCAGGGATGGGGGTGAAAAGCCATTCCTCCTGCCATGCCTGTTCTCATGGGGCCTGGACAGCTGCCCTAGAGGAAAGTTCCTTTCCTCTAAGAATAGAAATGTTCCTTCCAACCCAAACCATTCTGTGATTTTATGATTGTTTGGTTCTATGCATTTGTGCTTTTATCTCCTTTTCTGAGTTACTGATTGAATGTGCTAATAGAATCTAAAGCTATTGAGGGCTGATATTCAGTTATTATTCAAGCCTATGAGAAAGGAAAGAAAATGTATCTGAAGATGATTAGAGAGCTCCCCTTCTGCCCCCTGACCCATTAAAAATCTGCTGTTAATAGCTTTAACTTCCTTCCCATTATGCTCTGGTAGGATTTGCCTTTCAAAGCACTCTGACTAGATAAGACAGTAGGCTGCTGAATTAGAATAAGCAATACAGGCACACAAAAGATGTGTGGGTGTGCCAAGACACACCACCTTGATGGCTCTGGTAGCCCACTGTACCTCTCAGCAGAGAAAACAAATCCCAAAAAGCATTCCAAGTCTTATAGGGAGAAATTACCTCCTTCTCAAGTAAATTGCAGGGATCAGGAACAGAAGTTGTGGTAAGACAAAACAAGAAGAGCCACAGACCTGAGACTCAAGGTCCCTAAGCTAGGAACAAGATGTGGTGCTAAACAGTGCTAAGAGAAAGCATCTGAGTCTTTGAGAGACACTGCTGGTTTGGGTGATTTTTGAAGCTGAAAATAAAACTGTTGGTATAGACAGAGATATTTTTAACAGACCAAAGATGTTCATCCTACAGAAACTAATGAGTGCACAGTTCTACTGATGAGGAAAACCCTGTGTTTTTTCAGAAAATCAGGAGGAAGCAAGACTCTACCAACACTTGAATTTGAGGCCTTGCATGGAATTTTGAACAGGGACAGGCTTCATATTCACTTTTCTACACTTTTAAGAATGGGCTGTTTGCACATATGTAGTGAGTGAGCTTCACTGGATCATCAGCTGAGGAACATATGGAATGCCCAAGAGGAATGTGTGTGGGAGGTATCCTTTCTCCTTAGCCACACATAAAATGGGGTGAAGACTACATACAACTTGCTGGATTGTTCTGGTGGATTTGAAACAATCCCTACCTTCATTCTGCCTCTGTTGAAATCGAGGGCAGTACCATCTCTAATTATAAAAGGGAGCAGAATCAAGGCCTGCTGGGATCTGAAAGGATTTCCCAGGGTGCAGCTCTGTGTTACATCACAGACATCTGAATTTGGATAATACTGAAGATTTTCTTGCTGGTTTACTTCTAAAACCCACCAAAGTGAACAGAAAGATTTCTACTGAGAGATGAATTTCTGAGCACAAGGGCAGAACAACCCCAAATTTTTAGGAGGGTCTTCAAACCTATGGATAATATAATTACCTGTGTTCTGGACCATACTGTAAAAGCTCTAATTTTATATTATACTCTCCAGGAGAGATGAAATTGTCTCCATGACCAACTCACACAGCAGAAAAGGTCCTTGTGCCTTCAAGGGACAGCAGCTTACCTGGAGAAGCACACAGCAGCCTTAGTCCTGGCACTGTGCTGGGAAGCTGATATTTTTCCAGGATTTGTTTGTCCTGTGCAGTGAGACGTGTCTAACTTCCATGAGAAAAGCTGTTTGCCTTTACATCCTGACTCCTGAGTGCAAAGCAATGGTAATAAGGAGAAAAAGAAATAAAGTAGTGGGAGATGAGTACAGTCACCAAAATTCCTATGGAGCTGGCAAGCTGAATACAGAAATTCCACAATGAAATGAACAGATCCTCCTCCCACATGAACACTTGGACTAATGGGGCCATCTGCAAGTAAGGGTGTTCTAGTCATTGGTAAGGTCACTGGAACATCACCAACACATAAAAATTCAGATGCTCCCAGGCTTGGTGGATAAGCTGCTCCTTATTCCAATAATGTGGTTCCTTGTAAGTCAGGAGACAGAGGGGGGGGCAGTGCTGGAGTTGCAAGCAGCTTTTGTCTGTTTTAAAGTTGATTGTCTTTTGGCCAAGAGTTAAACACACAGTCAGAGTGAAGCAAAGGGTCTGTTTGTGTTTCCAAATTAAGTAAAGTCAGCTGCTAAGTGTTGAATCAAAAAAGCAACTCTTGGCTGATGAACTAGAAAAGGCTTAAAAGCACAAGTCACAAGTGCCAAGATCTCATACCTCATGATTCAGAAGAAATAAAAACTGCTGCTCTGTGCCTTTCAATGGTACATTAAGTGTCTCCAGGACAGCACCAGTGATCCATGTGGGCAGGATCAGCAAATTCTGCATGGAATATTCTAATATTTTTGGTCCCTAAACAGGACCAGTTGCAATTCTTGCAACAACAGCTCTTTGACACGTCTAAGAGAGGACAGAAAAAATGCAGTGAAGGATCCATTAAGTCTTCAGTGACCTTCAGTAATAAGCTAGGTAGTATAATACAGCTTAGATCCCTGGGCTCCTAAGGATGAGGAACAATTGCTTGGTGAAATTTGATTAGCTTAGAGATTTATTGTATTTTATAAACCCACCACTATCCAAGCCAAATATTTCTGCAGAGGTATTTGTGCCCACAAAGTTGCATGGGTAAACAAAAAACCAAACAACATAACACAAGACTTTCCTCTTCTTCAGGCTGGGATCAGAAAGTGATGCAAGGTCCTGAAATCTGATCCCAGAGGCTCCCAAAAGCTCCTGCATCTCTCCAAAATACTGTCTGAATGTTGTGCCTGGAACAAGACCAGAAAGGCAGTAAGCCCCCATGAACTCTGTACAACACAAGGACAAAATTTTGGAAGGGTTTTTAGCTGCTCATTGCACTCTGCTTAGCCCATAACAGGAGCATCTGGATGGAGCCCTGAGTCTAATGCAGGCTAAGTTTAGGCTGTGTTAGGCTAAGTTTAACTATTGAATCTCTACCCCCACCAGGGAATCTACCTGGTTTTATGATGGTCTCTAAGCTGCAGGTGACACAAAATTGTCCATCTGTCTGTAGATATCTTAAGGAGCAAAGGGGAGAATAGTTTAATTCTCTGTAGCTCACAGACAAACTCTCTTCAGTTTTCTTCAGCTGATTGGGGAAGGTCCTACAACATAACTTGTCTGCCAAAGCTCTCTCTGTGTGCTTGAACCACTCCAGAACAACTCATCAATACAGAGTCATCAAAAATATTTATCTTTGTGTTTGGATTATCTTCTCCAAACTGGGGAAACAGCCTGAAATTTCTGTCCTGGTTAATTCCATTTAAATCTTTAGAGAGGTGCTTTACCCCACAGGTCTGAAATGGAACCTCTTTTGCGGCAAATATAAAGTTAAATAATGCTAAGAGCAATCAGACTCAGTGAAGTCATTAAGTCTTCTATATCCCAAGTGAGCCTGGTTTTGAGAGGTTTAAATGATGCACAGCAGGTAATCCCATCCTTTAAATCAAAGGAAATACGTCATTTACTCTAAGTCACAGTGTCTGGGGAGGTTGGGATCTCCCTACTTAGGATTTTTGCAGGGATGTTTTCTTGCCAGAGAGTTTTTAATTGGTTGTGGATAATTTTCTGTGTTTTTTTTTCAGTGAATAGTTCAGATTTTGGCAGTGTCACCACGTAATCATGCTTTTTGGTTTTTGTGGTTTTTTTTTTTTTTTTTGATTGAGAAGACTTGAATGGGCTTGGCTCCTATGGTAACAAACTTCTAGCTGCAATTGTTCTCAGCTTTTTGAAGGAGCCATTAACCATTGTTCCCAGTGGCCTGCTTCTCTCTGTAGCTTTGGCTTTCCAAGACTGGATCTCAAAAATGTCAAGGTTACAGTGGGCAAAGGGGAAGAGAGTGAGTGACTGGGAAAATGAGATCAAGCCTTTTCCCATCTTTGCCCTAATCCTGGCCTGGACTGAAGCAGCCCCAGCAGTGAGAGGCTGCTGTGCACCCTGCCAGCCTCAATGGCTCCTTGTGGAGGACAGTGTCAGCAGATCCTTTCTGCCCCACCCTGGCTCCTCTCTGTGGCACCGTGCCCTGAGCTCCGTGGTGAGCAGAGCTCTCCCTGTGCCAGCTGCTGCTGGGATCTCACAGACTTTATCCCTGTGCCTACATCAGCCAGCCAGGTAGAATTACAGTTAAGATTTTGGCAGTATCTGCAACTCTGTGGCTGTGTTTAAGGTCACATTTCTGTAGCTGTGCTTGCCTTCATTTAATCTTGTTTGCTCTGACGTCAATGCAAATGCAGCAGCAAGCCCAGGCTGTTAGATGCTCTCTATTATTATGGGTTTTTTCTCTCTTCAATCACTGCTGGCTTCTTAAGATTGAGTTAAAACTACTGTGGGGAGGGGTGGGTTGTTTTAACCATGGAGCAGCTATTGTGTTGGCACATTCTACCCAAATAATACAGAGTATCTGCACTTAATAATTCTGTTCAATTGATTCTTGATGTAACAGCCAAGAAGCTGAGTTCACTGTGAGCTGTGTGTGCCTGTATCCTGGTGTGATTCAGCCCTGAATGCTTATGTATTAATCCTGCCTATTTGATACATAAACAATTTACTACCTTCCTATGAATTAAATGCTCATGGAATAGATTAATGAATTCTGCCCGCCATCTGGAACGTCCTACAGCAGTCTCCAAATGGTGCAGGGATCCACATGTCATTGAAATGTTGCCCTTCCCAGATCAGAGCACAGGAACTGAGCAACACTGCAGCACTTTAGGACCACTGGGCAGAGTGGAACACACCAAACACTGTCCTGCTGAAGGCAGAGGTAAATTTAGGTTGAAAGAGGTTATAGTGATTTTCTCAAGCAGTGCAGCAGATTTAACAGACTCCCAATTCCTGCACAATATCTAAAGGACATCCCTTGATTGTAGGGCTCAGAGATATTCAGTGACTTGTCCCTGGCTGTGGACTAAGTCCATACAAAAAGCAGAACAGTTCCTACATTCCCTGCCCGCCCACTGCAATCCCTCTAAAGCAGCCTCTCTTTGAAGAGAGAAAGGCAGAAGAGATGGATAATAGGCTTGAGGATAAAAAAAGTGACATCAAAATCCTTCAACATCCATGTCATTAGTGGATCAGAGGATGGGCTGTCGTTGATTCTTCTGGCCTTAAATGCTACAGCATTCAACAAGGAAACTGTAAGTTTTCAGGGAATTGGAAAGCTGTGGCCTTTCAGGTCACATTTAATCATTTTTTCATGAAGAATCTCTATCTGTAAGATCCCTGCTGTCAAAGCATCAGTGGATTAGCAGGACTAGCAGGTAATTCTGCTTTAACATCAACACTGGTATAACACTATAGGCTACCCACAGTTTAATAGGAACTTGTGAAAAATGTATTTAAGGAGTGAGAGTCTGAAGTGAGTAATAGCCATAGAATGTGGATAAGGAAATTATCACAAAGGGTTTAATGGCCTGTCCCAGCCATTCAAGAGCTGGAGTCTCCTTTGCAGGCTCCAGAGCACTGCTGGCTCCCTGGTCTGAGCTTCTCTCCTTCATCTTTAGCCACTGGAGCCACAAAGGCATTGAAGTGGGACAGGATCTCTGGGAGATGTGTCACCCCCCAGTGTGGGGTGGTGTCTGAAGTAGCTGCTTTCAGACACTGTGAGCTGGTCACCATCCAGCACTGTGGAGGGGCACCCACCTCAGACTGGATCCTAACAGCTGAAGAGGACAGAGCTGGCTCCTGTCCATCGTTCACAGCCTTCAAACAGCTCCCAAATGCCTCCCCAAAGCCTTTCCTACTGTAGGGAATCCACAGTGCTGATGAAACCAAACCTGAAGCAACGACTGGGAGCAAGTCCTAGCAAAAATATGAGACAATCCTGGGCTAGAAACAGCTCAAATCCTTCTCTTAGAGATGTGGGGATAAAAAAGGTGTTGTAGCAAGGGGTAAGAGAGGGAGGAGATTTTAGCCCTATAACTGGACATTCTAGAAGATTTTGGCAGTGAAGGCAATTGTATTAAATTGCCCTTGTCAAAGGGTTCATCCAAAGCTGCCCTTACTAGCAAACCATGCAGTCATGTCACTTTTCCAATTCTGGCCTAATTGGCCAAAGAAAACAAAAAAAAGGAACAATTCTGGCAGGAGGAATGAACCCCCAGTTCTGTGGAGAGATAGGGTATGTGGGCTTGAGGGCCTCTGAAAAAGTGAATTTTCTAGTCCATGTATTTTAAGAAAAATAATGGCACTGCTGACACCTCCTTTTCAGAAGACAGGGATGCTCATTCTTCTGTTCTGAATGAACTATTGCCTGGCAGAGCTGAGGAAAGGTGCTTGTCTCCCTGGGTATTTCTGAGTGCAATGGATGAGTGGCACCCAGAGAACAGGCAGATTGAGTGATGGCAGAGCTGCTCTCCCTGACTCCAAGGTGCTGGCCTCTGTTACCAGTGGGATAGGGCAGGGCACCTCATTAATTCCTAGACATGAGCTCCCACCACAGCAGACAGCTCCATCACTCTGGATTTTACAGTGCAAAGCCCTAAATTAAGAAAAAAAGCAGCAAGGGAAGAGCTCAATCTCTTTGTCTGCAGGTTCTGCTCGTGCTGTGATCTTTGTGGGCATGTAACATGAGCAGGATCTGGTAGTTAGCAGGAAATGCTGCATTTTTCATCTCTGCCTCTTTTCCCTCACAGCAGAGAGAAGGTTTAGCCTTGTGCTGTGATGGCAGACACACCCCTGGTCAGCAGTGGTCCAGCTGCATGCACAGGCCCTTACTTCTCACACAGTCCCGTTGAGATGGCAGGGATTCAGAGGTGCTCAGAACTTTGGGAAATCAATCTCCTTATGCTAACAAGTGACACTAAGATTATTGAGGCAGAAGCTGGAATTTTGAGATGCAGTCTAGATCCTTAAATAAGTTGGCTGAATTTAAGGTGTCAGATCCAGTGCTACTGTTGAAAAACAGGTCACTTATTTATATCTTAAATCTAGATTTAGAAGTCTAATATTAGGTACTCATTTTTTATAAATTTTTTTCGTGATCTAAATGAGGAAAAATGTTCCTATTTAGAAGTGCAAGTTGGAAAAGTTAGTTACATGACTTACTTGTCATTAGGACTGGAGTTCTGCACCTCTCCTTCTTTCCTGCAATATTGCAAATCCCAGTAAGAAGCTTCCCAAGACTGAGGTTACTCAGGAAAGCTTGGGATATGTTTGGGATGATTTGGAACTTGAATGTGCCTGCAAGGGACAATCTGTTGTGGGTTTCCTAGAGCTCAAACTGGTCTCCTCATGAATTCAGGGAGGAGCTATTAAAATAATAATACCATTAGGAATGAGAGTGTGCCACATTGTATAAAATTGGGTAATTACTCTTAAGATCCACCAAATTTTACCAACAAATTTGAAATGTTTTCACAACATGCTTCACAATGTTTTCACCTTCACTCCCCTGCAAAATGAAACCCAAAATGTAAAACAACTCCTCTACGAGCAAAATTTGTACTTGACATAATTTTCAAGTAATCATAGATATTTTTCAGGCTTTGATTATTCAACAGGTACCACCTTTTATAGAGCACTTGTTTTCTGAAAATTACTGGAACTGAACCTGTTTTGGAAACTAATGTAACTTCTTTTCTCCTGTTGCTGAGTAGCTTATACTCTCCAGTGCCCTATGGTTCAGGAGAGAGAGTCAGTGCAAATTTACAGATGAAAGCCACAGTCACAGAGGGGAAAAAAAATCTTCCCTTCCATCTCATGAGCAGCTTGTGGTGGAAAAGGGATTTGAAACCAGTTTCTTGATAATGAGCTGGTTTTCAGAGCACTCAAATGTCTTTTCTTTGTTCTGTTTTGAAGCTCTTCTTGCTGCCACTGCTGTTTTAAGGTACCAGTGGTGCAAAGGGAGTTGGGGCAGAATGAGACACTGTCTCTGGGTCCTGCACTGAGGAAACACAGCAAGAATTGATTTGTAAGAAGTCCCTGTAGTCAGCCCACCTTGGTACCCGTTTGTTTTGGGATCCAAGACAGCCAGGTGTGATGATTGTGAACATAGTTATGTTTTATCTTTCTCAGCCCAATGGACCCTCTAACCTCTTCAGACTCACTGGTTCACAGATAATATAACATTCTTAAATTTTTCTAGCACAGCAAATGATGATTTAAGTCCCTGACATTGCAGGTGTGATAATGATGCCATCTGACAAAGTGCAAGGCTGCATATTTAAATATTTTCTGGGAATTATTCAGGTACTGGCTCTGTTTTCTTCATTGTTCATTCATGATGACCTGAGCTATTTACTGTACATACACAATCTGCAGTGGAAGAAAAGCCATTCATCCCTAGATGTTTAAACTGAATTGTTTCTCTCCCCTGATGAATGACAGCATGTGTAATGGATCTCCTCATGCCAGAGGGGTTTTCAGTGGCAGAGCTTCAGGCATCACATGGAGAATTAAAGCACACTGAAGGCTTGGTGTTTATTTTGGAACTGAACTAAAATAAAATCCACTCTGGGAGAAGCTTTCAGCCAGATAAGCTGGAGGATTTGATCTGTGAACTTCCTTTCTTAGGTATTTCTGTCGTCCCCTTTGAACTGCAGCAATCAGTTGATACACATGATGATGGGAAGGAAAAGCATCAGAGTTGTGTAACATCTGCTTATCACTACAGATTATCCTGTAGCAATGAGATTAAAGCTTTTTGTTATGTAGGAAGAGTTTGGGATTTAGAGTGATGGTTTTGTGTGTGTGCCTGTGCACGTGCTTGCTTTCTTTTTTTTTTTATCTCTTATGAAATGCACTACAAATTTGGTTTCATTGAGGAAGGAGAAGAAATCTCATGAGGGCGACTAAGAAAACAGGGATTTTTAAAGAAGGTGGGGATCATAGATTCATAGAATGGTTTAGGTTGGAAGTGACCTTCAAGATAAGATTATTCCAAACCCCCTGGCATTGGTAAGGACAACTTTGCTAGACCAGATTTCTGAAAGCCCCATCCAACTTGACCTTGAACACTTTCAGATTTTTAAAGGATTCCCTTCCATCATGATGTAGCTATAAACATGTATGCTACCAACCAAATGTTACCTCCTGGCAGGTACATCCATGACAGGTCTGAACTGGTGAAGTATTTTGGAGCCCTAGGGGAAAGTGACGTGCATAAAATAGTGGCTTGGATCTCAAACCCTGCAGAGCTTTGTGACAGCACAACAGCCTGCTTCTTTTCCCTGCTGACAGATTGACTTCCTGGCTGAAGTCCAGCTGGTTGTCAGGTTATCTAAACTCATGCCATGTGCTTGGCTCCCTTTGGTTCCCCATTTTTGCCAGGTGCCTGCCAATAGAACACCTCAGGGTGCCTGAGGCTGCTTTGTGTCTGTCTGAGTTCATCAGATGTAGAACAACACAGGTGAGGACCAACACTGGAAAGGAACCTCAGCTCAATCCCTTCTCTTCATCCAGTCATCAGTCTGATGTGCAAGGTTTCTGTAAGACTCTTCCAAATCTCACTTTTAGCCTATAACCAAGTGTTTATTGTCCTGCAATGAGCAGCTCCTGAAATCAAAATGAGTTACAAATAGTAGAAGCACCCGTGTCTAGGGACGTAAGTCTGGGTAATAAGGTGGCTTTAGAGGGACATCAGATTCCTTTGTAAAGGGGACACCAAGTTTTGTAGATCTGAAAACACTCCATGCCAATTTGCCACTGGGCATGTTGTAAATTTAGTTAAATAGTGGTAATGTACTGTGACATTTCTATTTCTCTGTCCCATTACTGTGCAGTTTATATCAGAAGGATCAGCAAGCTGAGACCAGGAAGGAAAGTGCTTAAATTACATGAAGGTTGTGGTTTCTAAATAAAGGATGGTGGTCCCTTTGATAATATCACTATCATAATACTTTGATCCAGAGGACCTGAAGCAGTCATTCTTTACATGGGTCTCTCATTGACTGCAAAGGGAATTTTGGGCACAGAGCAATTACCTACATGAGATTGGGCCAATTATTTAATTAAATTTTAATTGGGAGTATATGCCTAGCAGATGGATATTTCTGGAAGGTACTGAGTAATGTGTGCATGGGAACAGAGGATGCAGCTTATCTTGCACATTAGCCTTGGATGGGGTTTAAATGTATTAACTTCAGGACTCCAATCAGATTTAGGTAGTTTATAAGATTTCTACAAGCCTTCTTAACATGTCGGAATTGTCCTCAGAAAAGTGCAGCAGAGAATGAACCAATCACTTGGTCACTATTGTCTGAAACCAACATGAGAACAAAAAATGGTCCTGGGTGGAAGGATACATTGTCTAGGCAGGTTATTCTATAGGCTTGGATAGATGGCTGGGTTTCAGACAAGTACTAGATTTTTAAAGGCAAGTAAAAGTCTTTTCAACTAAAATCTTTTCCAAAGTGATAATGCATGGATACTACATTATTTGCCTTTTCTTCCTTTCCACTCCCACATCCCCATTTGCATTAGAACTTTCATTCTCATGCCCCATTGCTTTATATGCCTTCATTTCAGTACAAGGGCTTATTTATGTTTATTTTATTCACTTCACATTTACAGAGCCATGGGCAGCCTTAAGTGTTTTCCTGGAAAACAGAAAGAAACTGAAAGGGCAAGATGAGTATCATTTTTATTTACAATGATACTAAGCTTGGGCACTTAAAGAAAAAAATTCCCACCAATAACAGTGAACAGGAATTAGCAAAACAGACTTAATTAGATGAGATGAAAGGAGCTCATGTTCTTTATTTGCCAGAGGAAAACCAAGTTAATACTATAATTTAATAACATATCTTTGTGATAATAAGGGCTAGAAGTCTGAGGTACTGCGATAAAGCCAAGAATATTGTTTTTGTCTCTCCTATAAAACCTACAGTGCGTACAAAGACCAGAGTAAAATTTCACATTATGGAAGGGGACTTCCTTGTTTGGGCAGAAGCAAGAGCAGACTCCATCTCCTGATGCTGCCCATGGGCCTGTCACTGCCTGTGTAGGACTAGAAAGTTAACAGCAAAGACCTGTGTACCATGAGATTCTTATATTATCGATGATAATGATCACTGGTTATTGATTCTTACATTATTTCCCAGCCATACCATAAAATTTCTCTGAACAAGGGCAAGTAAATAACTCCAGGTTTGCCACACCTGCCATTTAGCAGCATGTTTAGTCAATACCCCAGACACACTGTTTTTGAAACTAAACAATGTCCACAGTGTTCTGAACAATATCTTGGCATATTTCAGGGCATTTTCCATAACATGAGCAAAATCATTTTCGGTTTGTTGGTCTCTTCTTTATGGAAAAGTACCTTATGAAACAAGGCATAATTTTGGTGGAAATGACGGAACTTTACCCTTTAAAGCACTTGTCACTATATGCAAAAGTCCAGATCACAGAATTTCAGAAGAAAAGAGAAGGACCCATGCCTAAATCTCAACTAGTAGCTTCACCAAACTAGCATTTATCCTCTGGGATTTTCCATGTTTTGTAGAGGACCTAAAATTCCTTCAAATTAGTGAGTGCACTGTATAGTGTGGCCCTACTCACTGCTTAGAAAGGAGTCAATATTTGGGACAGAGTAGCAAGAGGGATGGAAATGTTTGACAGACATGGAGGAGACAAGCCCTGATTCCTCAGCTGTCAGGTTAATTTATTTTTTATATATGGAGACTAAATTTGCCCTTTATTTTGGATTACCCTGGGGCGAGGCAGTTTAAGGAGCACAGTAATGAGGATTTACGGCTGACAGGAGTACACTTCAAGAGACACCAAGTTTCACACTCTTTTCAAACTTCTAAACATTGCATAAAAACCTAACTGGGGATTAACACAATGTAGGAGAGGGATCTCCATATCTATTTGTTTTCTTTCAGAGTGCCCCAATGGCTGAAGAAAAGCCCAAGTATAACTGCGCTGTCAGTGAAGTCACAATTGTGAACCTGCAGCCTGAGAAAAATCCAGCTCTTCTCCTACCGGGAGGGAAGCCAGGAAGTGATCATAGAAACCTTGGTTTCCAGCCTTCACCTCCAAGGATTTCAGAGAAGCTATGCCAGGGAGAGAAAAAATTGTGTCCAGAAAAGGTGAAAAAGGAGGGAGCTTTGTCTCCCAGCCTGCATCGTGCAAATGAGTTGTGTAACACAGAGAACATTACCCTGAAGAGACCAGTGAAGTTGGCCCCTCTGGAGATCCCTGTGGAAGTAAAAGAAGCCCAGCTCCAAAAGATTATGAGCCTCCAGAGAGAAGCCCAAATGGCTGCCCAGAAGCTGATGGTGATCAACTCCATGCACAATGAACCCCATGTGAAACGGGTAAAGAATCTGGCTCAGGGGGAGCTGGGAAACCTCCAAAAAACAAAGCTGAATGAGAAGGCTGCTCTGGAGAACAAAGATGATCCCCTACCCCCTAAAAGCATCAAACCCCTTGGAGAAATCCAAATTATTCTGCCTTCAGAGACAACCCCTAAGTTGACTAAGCAGGCAGATGCTGAGGAGGCTCCCAAGACACTCTGTAAGCCATTAATCCCCACTCTGCAGGTGTCTGACGTGCATGGAGAGCCCAACAGCCCTGACAGCATCCCTGAGCCCTGCCAAAATGCTTCTCGGCGCCGATTCAGATTGAGACACACAAAAGAGCAGCAGGAAGACACCAGGAAAGCCAAACCCTTAAAGGCCATGGATCCAAGTGTGGGAGAAGGCACAAAGAAAACTGCGGGTCAGAGGACACAGAAAACCCTCAGTGATGCCAGCAAGCTCATTGAAAACGTCTCCAAAAAGCAGAAGGAACGAGGAGCCAAGCAAAGGGAAATGGATGAAGCCTCTCTTGTGAGGAGGCAGTCTATTCGAAGGATGGCCTTGGGAGACATCATCCAGGTGGATGAAGACTGAATGTCACAGCACAGATACCCAGGAAGATGTTTTAGACTGAGTGCTTAGATAGAAGTCTTCAGAAGAGGGCGTGGAGACATTAGTAATCCACCAAATAAAAATAAGGTGATACTGGTGAACAGCTCTGTCATTTCTGAGATGCCCGAACAAATGGCTCAGAGAAAATCACCTTCTACTCTGCTCAGCACTAGAAGGGCCTCAGATATCCTGAGCCCAGCATGGAGTATAACTTTTCAAGACACATGGACCATGCAGAAAAAATCTGGATGTGGACTGGATGGAGGGATCAAGAGGAAAACAGGAACCTAGAAAATGCTGTGTCTGGGGCTTTTTGCTCCTGAGAATTCTGCCCTTGCATTCACAGCTGTGGCAAGTTTGTTTCAGAAAGAGATGATTAAAATGTTCTTCATATCTACTGTTGGCAGAACAAAAAACAATTAGTGTAAGTTTAGCAAGAGACATTTAAGTCAGAAAAGGAGAAAAACTGTTAAGGACAACAAACACTGAAGAATATTGTTTACCAAGATGGGAATCTCTGACACTGAAATTTTTAATAATGCATTAGGCAAACACCTGCCAAGGATGTTTTCAGATGAATTAATCCTTCATTCACATACAAGGACTGGATGATCTGTAATGTCCTTCAATCTAATTTTTCTTATATTATATGGTCTATCTTTTCAGTTGTCCACTTGCAGGGCTACTAAGCCATGTAGTGCATAAAAGGTACAATAAATGTGGCTTTTCACTTTGCACTGATTCTTCTTCCTTGTCCTACAGCTCATGCCAAGATATTCATTGGATTCTTCAGAAGGCAGCATCTGATGCTGCTTTCCCTTGGTTTCTTCAGACTTCTCTTTGTTGTTTCACAGTTTCTTGGTAAATAAAGGAACAAATCACCCCTATATTTTTTGCTTTGGCTTTTTTACCTTTTCACCTTCGGTCATTTTTTAAGATCTTAGTCATCTTTTAAAGATTGAATTTTGGGTTTATGCAAAATATGGAACAAACCAAGTATATGCAGTCTCAACTTAATCCCCCTTCGAATTTTTAGGGGAGAAAAACCTATTGCATGGGATTTCAGACAGGTATTATGACAATTTGGCAGAAATTCTAGCATGGTGTAAATATTATTAATAAGATTAAGATGCAACAAAATTGTTGTATAATTTATTTTTACAGAAAAAATTAGGATGTTCAATGATCGTCCACATCCTTGGTTGCTTGAATTTTTTTTTGGTCAAGTGGTCTTAGAATCTGGGACTTAAAAAAACCAATGGTGAGACTTGCCATAAAACTTGAGGAGTCGGTAAAAATACATTGAGGTCTAAAAAAACAGAAGGTGGGTAGAAGCAGCAGAACTCAGCCTGAAAACACACTGGTGTTGGTGAGAGATGAGAAAAGAAGAATGAAGAAATTTTGGTATAGAAAAGAGGTGAGCTTTTATTTGCCTCTAATTCTTTCTGCTATGTACATGATGAAGAAAGCCAAAGACAGAGCAGATGAGGGCTTGAAAAATATTTAATTATTCTTCTACATTTCAAAAATATCAGAAAGTAGGAAACTCTTTTTGGATTGTTTGTTTCCTGATTGTTCTCTTAGTAAGAGAAAACCCACAAGCCAGAGATTCTTTTGGAATTTGTTCTTGAGTGCTTCTTGCTGAAGAGAACACAGACATTGCCAGGACTGAAACTCTGCCCAGGCTTGTCACAGCAGCAGTAGCTGTATTTGTACAGATCAGTCACCCTGTGACTTGCCACCACCTTTATCTGCCAATTTTCTGTGCTGAGAATACCTGGGGAATGAGGGCTCAAACCTATGCAGGCCAGATAATTCAAGGTGAATAAGGATTTTTGTAGTAGTTAAACACATAACTTGGAATTAAAATGAGATGTTAAGCCAGTAATAAAAGAAAAATGTGAGAGGTATGTCATCCTTGTGATGTCTGGGCAGTGAGGACAAATAATAATCTAACTGATAAACTCAACTGAATCTCTGACTCATTGCAGCTACTGAATTGTGAATGTGAAACTGCAAATCCCATGTGCTGGTTGGTAACTAACATGTTCCCAGCCAGAAAGTGTTCCAGAGAGCATTTATGGGATATCCAAAGAAAATGCTGCTAAGATTTGCAGTTTTCAGTAGAAGTGGGATGGCAGGAGAGAATAGATGAGTTAGGCTTGGCCTGGCTCACCTCAGGAGTTGCTGCCTTTTGTGAGCTGTGATGGAAGAATGTTCCTCAAATGGGTGTTTGAGGCCACCCAGTTGAGTGTCCTGCTTTGGAAATACAGCAGCAACTCAATCAGGGTGAACAACTCCTCCAATTTCTGTGTGAAGGCCACTACAGGTGTCAGAATGACTTTCTATCCTCCTACTCTTTTACTGAGCTCTTTTAATGCAAGTAAATGCTTTAAAACAATTTTAAAGGAACAAATGATTAGGTGATGCTTTAAAAAATGTGAACCAATGAGACTGAAAAGAACTTACAGGTCCCAATTTTCTCCTATGGCTGCAACGACAAATTGTGGTTGGATGCACAGGTAGAAGACTTCCGATTGGGAAAAGGGACTAAAAACTTTTCCATCTCCAGCACAGGAATATCATTGAGGAAATGGTGTCTCCAGGACTCAGTATCCAGCTTTACATGGAATTTCATGCTCTGTGTCCCCTGCTTCAAAGAGTATCTTCACTTGCTAGAAAAGTATCAGAGGGCTAATTTGAATTTTAGGGAATTTACCTTCCATGAGACAGGCAAGAAGTTTGAGCTGTAGTTTGTAAAATGTTCTTTAGGAAGAAGGGGGGAAAAAAGGATATATAAGAAGTGGAATCTTTAGAAATTCAGCAATTGGGTTCAGCATTTTGACTCCTGCTGCAGTTCAATATAAATGCATTCTGCCCTTGCTCTTTGCACTGCTTAGACCTCCTCACCAGCCTCTTATGCTGGCACTTCTCAAACAGCAGCACAGTGATCTGGAACAGTAAATTTAACATTGAAAATTCCGCCAAAAGATGAGTATTCAACAGGGATCTGCACCAGGCTTGATTTAGTGAGTTGTTTCAGTGGTGCTTGATTCAGCATGAAGGAGACAAGGACAGGCAAGCACACGCTCATTCTGGTCACTGGCTGGGCTTCTGTCATGTTGAAGTGTGTCTAAATGATACTCTAAAGGCAGTAAACTACTGTATCCAAGTGCCAAGGGTCACAGTGGGCTCTGTGACACAACACAAATACTTAAAATACCTGGGCTTTACCCTCAGACTTCTGAGACTGAAGAATTATGGGGGCTTTGCTTTAGAAATGCCTGTCCAGTGTTGGCTGCTCCACTCTGCTCTGGATTTCTTCATTCTTCTTGACTGTGGTCTTAAATCTATCCAGTATAAAATGTGGTGAAAGTAATTCTTTCCATAACATCAAACTGGATCAGTGTGGGAGCACCAGGGGAACTCTGGTACCTATACAAACTTGAGATCAGGATGCTCCCAAAGTATTGCCCTTCTCTAGTAAAATAGGTGGATTCAACATTCCCTAATTCTTGCTAGTGTGTAAAGTGAGAAATTAAAAAGCAGTGCTGTGCACACATAAGATAACATTTGGATGGCAAATGCAATTTCAGAAGAATCCCACTGAAAAGTTAAGATTAGGGCAAAAGAGGCCAGGTTTTTTTCAACTTAACTCTGGCCATGCCATCTTGGAAGGGAAACCAAGCTTTGCTCCCAGTTAAATGCTGTACATGGAATATCAGTCACTGGAGTCAATTCAGTTGCTTCAGACTGACATCAGAAAATGACTCAGGAGCTTCAAACCAGAGTGTTTGAACAGTGGATGATGCAATCAGTGGAGTTGAGATTTAACTGATCCATAAACACTTTCTCAAATATTGAGTATAATGGAAAACAATGTATCAATTTAGTAATCAGGGGGAACCATTCTTATGCAAATAAAAATAATTAAGGAATAAATGTGCTTTAGGGATTCATATCCATGTCTCTGTTCAGTAGGTTTTCCAAGAGAAAATCTTTTTGATTGCATATTCCTTTGCTTTTGCTTCCAATGTTTTTGCAGCTCAGGAACCCAGCAAGTGATTTCATTTTTGCAATACAAAAGCATTTCTATCCCTTTCCCCTAGGCGGTGAAAAAGCAGGACACAAAGATGGTCTCCACTCCAAAGACTTTTTAGCCTCACTGTAAAATAAAGAGGTAGTGGGCAGACACAACAAACACAGACAAGTGGCATAGTGAGATCCCTTCCAAATCAGTTCTGAGCAAAAGTTACAGACTAATGTCCCAATCACTGAATTTAGGAATAGCACACAATTCATAAACAGCACTTTCCACCCCTACAGAGTCTTACAGGCTTCATAGAACAGCAGGATAACATTGCTGGGATGAGAAAAAAAGGGTAAATTCTTGATTAATTCATTGACCTCTGGAGCCAGACATGGTCCCTCACTGGAAGTGTGAAGAGGACAGCCCAGAGGTAACTGGATCCCAGTCATGACTTGTACCAGATGGGCACACTGTGAAACAGCCAAATGTCTTGGCTGTCCCCTAGGACGTGTAGAAATGTCCCTGAAGACACAGCCTGGGTATTTGTTTGCAGTTCTTTCTCCTTTCAGTCAACAAAAGGATAATTCAATGCTGGGTGAAAATAAAACAACAGAGAAAAGATTCAGGAATGCTTTTAGAGGTGAGGACCTGAAACAGCACACATTTTTTACAAAAAAAAAAAAAAAAGGTATTTTTAAAATCTTTATTATTGCTTATTATTAGATTTTCTTTGCCATTGCCTTTACATTTTCAGGAATTTCCATATGGATTTTGTGGAGAATTACAAGAAATGACAACATAGACATCAACAGAGGAGAGGAAGAGAAAGGGAGGAACCAGAAACACAAACCCAAGGGGAGCTCCAGAGACAGTTTTCATTCTGACTGCCATTAGTGCTTGCTGTAAACTTTCCTGTCTTTTCAAATTGTAAAAACTAGAAGTTTTAAAAATCCCAAAGTCTTCATCTTTCAGTTCATGCCAGCCTGAGTCAGGCCCACTAAAAATGAATCAAAGACACTGCACCAGATTCTGTCCATGCACTTCTCTGGGGTGAATCAGAGGGAGCAGGATCCCACTCTGGAGTCTGTGATCCTGCTGGTAGTGCCTGGCTTTGAGTTTGAGCAGCCAAAGGGCTCTTTCCAGAAGAGCTCAGCAAAGGGAAAAGCCTGCTATACTAAACTGAGGTTTCTAGTTATCAGTGTGGGGCTGGAAGACAGCAAACACAGCTCTGATTGCTCCTGCTTGTGTAACCTGGGCATACTAAACCCTTGGAAAACAGCCTTACAACTTCAGGAATGAGCTGGCACAGCATTTGCCTTTGAGATCCATGTGCTAATGCTCTCAGGATGTTTGTGCCAACAGGTTGCCTTAATTTTCAGTGTGTGAGAGACACGATTTTAAACATAATGGCTTCCTCTGAATATTCACCAAGGCCCTGGGGGTGACATGCTTTCAGGCAACTGCAGCAGGAACGTCAATAAAAGGAGCAGTGCTCAAAAATCATTAGCAGGGAATACTTCTAACTGTGCTACTTGAATACATAGTCTTCCACCCAGGCAGCTTGCTGACACTTCCATCTCTTGAAATTTATTGTAACAGTGGAAGTTGGAATTGGCTCAGTTAAAATAAAGGATGTGTGGAGCCGCCAGCTAAACCCAGAAGCAAACCCAAATGAGCTGTTAGAGGTACAAAACACACAGTGCATTTTTACTCCTCATATCTCTTTTCCTGCTAATTCTTGGTGAAAAGAGGGACAGGAACTATGAAAGGCCCTCTGAGTGTTCCTGGCCCTGTAAGGAACTGAAAACAGCATGCAAGCATCAGCCACGTTTACTGACCGAAAGAAATCTGTGAAGTCCAATAAAGCTGAGATGAGCAGAGTACAAGAGGCCTTGGTGTGACCAAGATTTTTGTGTGGCTTTGTAGTCGATGGGAATCCATCAGCAGACTTGAGTGAATTTCTGAGGTAACCTTTTTACTTAGGCCTCCTGCAGTCACACTTCTCCAGCTCCTGATGGACACCTGGACAGGGATTTACTCCGAAAGTACTGCACCTTATGCTAGAGATGAGTCAAATGCACAGGGGGAAATAATCAGCTCAGACTGGAGGCACTAAAAACGCCTGAAAAGCAAACCCCAGAATGTCCTAGGTGGAATTCACTTGGGTTGTGTGAGCTACATCCTCTCTACAATGCCAGCTTCAGGTGACTTGGCTGACTTATCTGGCTTGTGGCTGCTGTATCCAGGCTGTATATTTTAAGATGTAGATGCAGACTTAGCATGAGAATACAAGGAGAAAATTACTGAAAAGTAGTTGCTTGATTACTTCCTGGAGAAGGAAGGGTGGTGTTGCTGTTGTTAGTTTGCTGCAAAATGAAAGTCTGGGAGGAGCTTTTCCCCTTATATTTGCATTTCCACTTTGTCCATTGAGGTAAGGAAAGTAAAATCGTTTATCAATTACTGTCAAGGGCAAAATAGATTTGAAAGAGAAAAAAACCAAAACAAACCAAAACATTAAAATAGATTCTGACAGTGAAACAAAGATACAAATGTTCAAACAAGACCTTCTCTCTCCCCAAGGGTCTCTCCCAGTCCCTCCTCTCCCCTTCACTCCCAACTCCCTCGGGGCACAGGGGGGGAATAGGGCTGCAGTCTGTCCCTCCCGGCCCCTCTGGGACACTCCTCCCTCCCCCTGCCCCAGGCTGGGCCCTTTCCTGGGCTGCAGCCTCTCAGGGACAGCTGCTCCCCTTGGGGCTCTCCATGGCAGCAGCTCCTGGGCTCACTGGTACACCCAGAACACTCCAGAGCTGTTCCAGGATGCCCACATGGATGGTGAGGGTCATGCTGTGCATTTACTCTCTTCCCAGATGCCACCTTTTAGCTGTGCGTGTCTTTTTCCATCTGTGAAAAGTCCCAAAGGCCACAGCAATGCCCCTGGAAGCACAGAGAGAAGTCCTGACACTCTTCCCTAGACACTAATTCCAGAGATAATCCATGGTGTAGTCAGAGAATCACAGGATCACAAAACCATTTAGGTTGGAAAAGATCTTGAATATAATCCAACCAAACATCAACCCAGACATGCCAAGTCCACCACTACACCTTGTGTGGAAGAGGTGTGGAAGATATTTTTGTTTTCCCTCTTGATAGTGAGCATGCATTTTCATGCCTCTAATTCAATTAATGCTTTTCCATCATCATGTTTCCTCTGCTCCTGTTTTTTTTCATTTTAGAGACCTGTCAGTGGAAGGTAATGAAAATGTAAGCAAGGCAGTGTTGTGTGGGTGGGAAACAAACTTTGGTGTTAAGTTAAAAATCACAGTTTGAGGTCTGGGTGCACTTCCAGAGGTAATTCACTTGGTAAATCAACCAGTTTGTCCTATCATCAAGCTGTCATTTCTAAGCAGTGCTGCAGCAGGTTACTGCCAGAGACTATTAAGCAAGTCATTATTATTTCAGCCCCATTAGCTAAGGGGATACACCTCTCTGCCCAAGGAAAGATGTTAATCAGCTTTGCCTTGAAGCAGTATATTCAGCCTTTTCCTTCCAAGATATGATTTCCTGCACCAGTACTAAAAAATCAACTCAGAGTGAGGGGCAAAGAGCAGAGTGCTCAGGGGTGAGATGACATGGTCCCTTCTCCATATGGCTGTGGTGGCAAGGAGCAAAGACAGGCATGGGACCAGGAGTTACAGATTCCATCAGGACAAGGATAAAAACACAGTCCTAGTTTCCAAGCTGAACATGGTGAACAGTTTGTTCCACCTGCCTCCCTCCTCCTCCAGTCACTTTTGCAAACTGAGTATTTGAGTATTTGCAGTGAAGTTGTTTGGGTGATTTTTATTTTGATATTTTCCCTGCTGGTCTTAGTTAGACCGACACCCACACCCACACCCACACCCACACCCACACCCACACCCACACCCACACCCACACACACTCTTTTTACAGGCTCCACATGTGCCCAGACACACAGACCAATGCAGAAAGAGATTTTTAGATTTTTTTTTTTTTTTTTGGTCAAGATCCCCACCACCACACCCAGCACTCAGAAACATGAACAAAGATCAATCTCCTCCCCTCTAGCTGACCAGGACTGAAGGCTGCTATTGAAATACACACCCACAATGTGGATCTCACCAGCAGCTGGTCTGTGCCCTCCCTCCTGCTCAATAAGCAGCTTCTGAACCTCAGTGTTCTCCAAGTGCTGGCACCCAGATCTCTCATCCCAATCACCTGGAAGCTCACTGGGACTGAGACTTGAATTTGGAATAGAGAGGATGGCTGGAAATAGGATTCTATGAGGATGTAGGAGAGAGTGTAGTGATCAAGCACTCAGTACACTCACCAGTAACATGGTAACACATATCCAGCTCCTTTCTCCTTTATTTCCTGGCAGTTTTCTCCCCAGTTCAACTTAGTACCTTCTTTTCCCCACTTTCAATTCTTCCCCTAATCATCCCATAATTAATTTTGCACATTTACAGAATCCCCTTAAAGGCTTAGTCTTACATCCGAAATTTTACAAAATCATAAAATGCTCTTCCCACATTAAATCCTGTATCCCATTATGCAAACAAGCTGTTCTGGTGTCTAGGCTTTCTGTGGGCAGAATGTCCATGGCTGGCTCCTCTTGATGGGCTCCATTCCAGGGTGATGGAGTCCTTCTCCTTCAAAGATCTGTTCATCCCTCTGGTATCATTGTTCAGGTTTTCAGCATGCAGGTAGATGCTGTATCTGTGCTTAACATTTTGTGCTCCATTTCCTCATCATAGATGTTTTCACCTCCATCAGCATTTAGCATCTCTCTAATGGTCTGTTTTTAAGGTATCTGTGCATGGTTCCCTTTTTTTTTTTTTTTTTTCCAAGCTGCTTATTTTTCATGGAGTTTGAAGAAAAACATGGGGTTATTAGTTTTTCAAACATGAGCAAGGGGCTGTGTCCTGCAGCCCTAGAAAGGGTTATTGCAGCAGTGCTCCAGCAGATGGCTGGCTTCTGTCAGGAATAAAACTTTCCCAAGGAAAACACATCATGCAGCAGCACACTTGTAGGAACGAGCAGAGATTTATTTCCTTCAGCTATTGATTAATGCAGCAGCTCTCTTTCCACTCTGGATTCGGTAATGAAAACAACCCTGTGGAGCTCAAGGAAGACAAATATGACAAAGCAAAGCAAATTGCTGACATGAAAGATTCACAATCCCCTAAAGAAAAGCCACTAAAACTCCATTCCTGGTTCAGCTCTCCTTTTTAAGGACTGGTACTGCTAATCACAGAACCATGGGATCTGCTGAGTAGAAAGGGATCCACAAGACTCATTGAGTCCAGCTCATGGCCCTGCACAGCAGCATTCCCAACATTCCCACAATGTGCTCTGAGAGCACTGTCCAAACCCTCCTTGAGCTCTGTCAGGCTCTGGGCTGTGACCACTTCTCTGGGGAGCTGTTCCAGTGCCCAACCACCCTTTGGGGGAAGAACTTTTTCCAAATATCCAACCTAAACCTTCCCCAACACAACTTCAGGCCATTCCCTTGTGTCCTGTCACTGGTGACCAGAGAGAAGAGTTCAGTGCCTGCCCCTCCTCTTCCCTCCATGAGGGAGTTGTAACTGCAGTGGGGTCACCCCTCAGTCTCCTCTTTTGGGGGCTGAACAGGCCAAGTTCTTGTTCTTAAAAATTTTATTCTGGATAAATTCCTTTTAGGTCATGCTAAAATAAGTGCTGATCTCCCTCCCTAGAACCAAAGGGAAAAGGCTGAGAGTATCTCAACAAACTGATTTGATTTGTCTCAGCAGGAGAAGGAAAGATGAAATTAGAATGGTCAAGTGAGATGATCTTATAGTTCTTGAGCATTTAGATTCATAAGTTAAGTTAAAATGAGTGTGCTCAACAGTAAAGAAAGCAAACCTTCAAAAACTGGAAGCCGTTGGACTCAGGTTGTTTCAAACACAAATGTCCCCTGAAATCTTTCAGTCTTACTGCATGCAAAAGTAGATTACCAATTCTTCCCAACTATAGAAGTGAAATGGAGAAAAAGGGCCCTGAGTTCAGGTGTCAAAAAGGATGTACCTGGAAGCCCATCCAGAACTGACTCACTGGTGCCATCACTGCTGTCTCTGCAATAACTAAGCTGACAAACAATTTGAAGTTTGCCACTGCAGTCACTAAAGGGATGAAGCTACAACCAGGGAGCCACAGCTGTGGGGTGAATCACAGAGAACTGGGTTTAATGGACTTTCAGAGACTCCCACCTACTCCATGTTTCTGCTCCATACAAAACTGTCCTAGTAGTTCTAACTAGGTTTTAAATTCTAACCCCTGCCTCCCCTCAACCTATATTTTCAAGAATAAATATTTCATGACTATTTCTTTCTGTTTTTACTCTGACAGTTTATCTCCCTAAAGACAGCTGAAACCCACTGCTTGTTGACCTAACCCAGATGGGTATGCAGGAAAATCTACTGCCTTTCTCCTTTCAGCAACTCCTACATATTTCAGGACTTCTGCCACATCCACCCTCAATTTCCCCTTTGCTAGGCTAAACAATCCATTCTTTTCAATCTGTTTTCTTAGGTTATGTTCTCCTGACTTCTGAGCACTCATCCAACTCTCTGAATAATGCCCAGCTCAGCCACTTTATTGTAATTCGGAGCCCAAAGCAGGACACAGCCCCAAGTGTGGTAAAAAGCTGAAGTTTAGGAGTTGTGGATAAACAACTTGGAGTCTGCAAATGAAAGCACCTGTTCTGCCACCTGCCTGTTGTCAATGCAACACAGGCTTTTCTTTTTATTTATTTTTTTTATAGTGTAATGCTCTCTCCAGGTGAAGAGGTGAAGGGATTAAACATATCTGCCTGTACTCCAAGTAACTCTTGAGGAATTTTTATTTGGAATGTGAACAAGCCCATGAAAACAGATTGAAAAATGTACTCTGAAAAGTATTTTGAAGGCTCTCTTTCACATCCTATCTGCACCTCAGGAAAAACCAGACCCACAGGTCCTCCAGATGGGTATTTTCTGTCTAGTTGCTGTCATCTTTGATAAAGGTGGTCCCATTAACCATAGGCAATCACTGTGGGATGCTGTGGGTATGGAAAAGTGTTTCAATCCTATGATTGAAAACACTTTTAAATCTGATAGATTATGTCCTCTTTTAAGAGCCTGGTATAATTCTCACTCATGAAGCTTGTGCAGGTTCTCAGACTGATAAATTTTGGGATCCAAAAGTCTGTGACATCCCATTAAAACAATTTATTCACCTTCCTTAAGAGGTAATGGATGAGTAGATACAGAAGAAGTGACTTAATGGTACTTTATGACTTATACTGGTTTTTGGTAAGGCCTGATGTGACATTTTCAGATATACACAATGAGCAAAAGATGACAGGTGGATGACAGATTGGAAAATCACTCCCAAAAGCATTAGTCAGTTTAAATGGAGATGCTGAATCCACAGTTACTGATATGTCTTCATTAAAGACTTCAGTGATGGACGGGAGTGAATTTTAGAAAATGTGTAGCTAACACCAGGGGAAAAAAGTTGAGAATAAATTATTCCTATTTATTTATGTCTATTTATGAACAGATGACTATTTGTAGCTACTGACATAGACCTAAATACAGAGACTAATTAGAGAGGTGTGAAAAAGCAGCAAGGCTAGCAAAAGCTTTTGAGGATATGAAATAGGAATACTGAGGAGCAACTCAATCATGCTCTTAAGGAAAATCATCTTAATGGGGCATGTTGTAACAGGTCTATGAGTAATAGTTTAAAACTAAGTATTAAGAAAATTATAATTTCTGAGGGCAGTCATCATTATCCAGGTTTTGCTTGGTGTGTGGGGAAGGTGAGACCTCTTACAATCATCACAAGCTGTAACCCCTAAATAGGATTTTCAGTCTGGGAGAGGAGCTCCCAGCACTGACAGAAGAAGGAGAAGGTCTCAGGCCCCCTTTGATACCATCAGTTACATCCTACAGAGGATTCATTCTTTGAAGCTGTACTGAACAATTCACCAAAATTACTGAATCAGTTTTTGGCTCCATTGTAGTATTTCTTTTCATCACTACTGAAAACAATTATAAAAAACCCATGAAGAATGTGTTGTGATGGGGCTTTTCACCAGACCCACAAACCTGTTATAGCAGTAACAGGAGCACAACAAGCTGGAAAGACCAGGCAGAAGTTAATGTCCTGTTTGATGAAAAAAGAGCAATTCTTTAACTGCTCTGACATTTGGGAGGGCAAAGTTGTGGTAAAGGTCAAATCTGCCTTCCCATTTCTTAGCTGCACTTGCTGATCATGATTGATTGTTGTGTCTGCTGCTTTCCACATTTGTTGCTACCAGAAAAAGAGTCTGGCCTTTAGTCCCCAGGTGCAGTCCCTTCCTTCAGGCATGTCATGACTGGGCATACTGGGAAAACCTGATGGTCAGACAGTTATTCTGTGCATGAGCTAGCTTAGAGAACTGGGTAAAAATTTCATGAAGAATCTAGAAAGAAGATCGAATTGCATCACAAAGTTTTGCCCCTACATAAAATTTATCAAAAATCCTAAAAATTAAAATTTTCACATTAAAAATACTGAGTGAGAAAGGGAATTTTCCACTGAAAATCCTTGTAGTGAAGCTTTTCTCCTTATGTTTATGCTGCTGGGTTTCTTTCCTTGTTTTATTATTTCTGCTATTATTTCTATTACCTTTGTTTCATAGGACAATTGAATGAATCTCCTCATACACCTATCTGTGATTCAAAACACTGGTGTGTAATCCAGAAAATCACTGCTGTCTTTTTCCTATAGTCTGGCTATTTTCCTCCTCCATAATTTCTTGGGCTTGTCTTACTGCACCTTTTCTTTTGTAGTGACTGTGGGGATGTGCATGTCCCTAACAAAACTGCCTTCCTTTTCCATGCTCTTCTAGGCCCATTTTATATCTGATTTATTGCAGGTAACTCCCAGATGTAGATTTCCAGCAATAGACAGCAGAATTATACAACAGAAAAGGAAAAATCTCATTCTGGAAAGTATTAATGGGCAGGAAGGTGAATTATTCCATTGCAATTAAAGCCTGTGAGATTTCATTTGGAGCACTGGATGTTGTTTTGGGCAAAGATACCAAAGTCTCTCGTGTTTGCTCTTGGACTTCTTTTTGCAGCTTCATCACTTCCTGCATGAAAAAGCAGCACTGGATAATGACCCAAGGGCTTTACCAATGTAGGAAGCATTCTCACCACATCTCATCTCATCTCACCACACCTTTCACCTGGGCTCCAGTGAGGCAGCAGGCTTTGCTGAGCACTGAGTCCAGAGGACCTGGTGAAGGGAGTGAAGCAAAAGTCTAATGAGGAGCAGCTGAGGATGTGGAGCTGTTTAGACTGGGAAAGGAGGCTCAGGGGGAACCTCATCACTCTCTACAACACCTGAAATGAGGGTGTAGACAGGTAGGGTCAGTGTCTTCCCTCAAGTAATAAGCAAGAGTTTGAGAGGAAATGGCCTCAAGTTGTGCCAAGGGAGGTTTAGATTGGATATTAGGAAAGATCTCTTCCCAGAAAGTGTTCTTAAGCTTTGGAACAAGCTGCTCAGGGAAGGTGTTGAGTCACCATCCATGGAGGTACTTGAAAGACTTGTGGATGTGTCAGGGACAGGGTTTAGTGGTGGAGTTGGTGGTGCTGGGTCAATGCTCCTGAGGGTCTTTGCAATTCTGTGATTCAGTGACACCTCCCTGAGGGAGTGCAGCTCATCAGACCAGCCAAAGGAGCAAGGTCTCATCATTTACCTGCTGAACCTGTAGTTTACTTTGAACAGCACCTGTGTTTTTCCATCTGCATTTCAGGGAAAACTTCTATATTGGGATGCAAAGGTTTCCCAGAACAACAAATGACATCAGGAACCTTACAAGCAGATTGTCCTTTTAATATATTCCACTTTCCTGGAAAGCAACTAGACGTGGCCAGCAAAAGTTGGATAATTATACCTGGTTTTCAGGCTCCCCCTCCAATGCAAGTGGCAGGCTTTTACTTTACTTAGAGCTTCCTACAATTCTCAGTGCAGAGCTCCACAGTGGTCAGAAGTCACCTCTGGAGTCTCACTGGGGTAGGTACAAGCAGATTTTGTCCTAGAAAACTAAAAGTGAATAACAACAAGGCAAAATTATATTAATACTAGTGCTACCTTAAGTTGTAGCTTTCATATTTTCCAGATTCTGTATTGAATTAGTTTATTTATTCTGAACTTCATATACAATGTTAGCAAGTTCTTTTCACAGCTTAGGTAGACAAAACAATCCTTTTCCAGCCCCAGAACCAAGGACACCATTGCAGCTTCAGGCCCAAAAAGTGCAAACAACAGAGAATTGAGCAGAGCAAACTGGGAGGGTGGGACTTCATAACCTGAAGCTGTAATTGGACAATTAACCCCAATATGTAAAAGGACCAAAACTTACAAAAGTGTGAAGACTCGTGACTCAGGGTCCATCTTGGCTGGAGCCAGGGCAGGTTCCTGCACTGCCCAAGGTGTGTCCTCTGAAGGCCTTTTGAATAAATCCCTGCTTTATTCCTTTAACACTGCTAGCCTCTGCTCTAGGTAACCTCTTTAGGCATCAGCAGCAAATCATTAATGTTGGAGGAGAGATCAACCAACTGTACACAGAAAGCCTTAAGGACAGTGAAGGAGGAAACAGAACTGCAGATGAAATTCCTTATTGGTAAGTATAAAGTGTATACACAGAATGAGAAATTTTGGCCCAGTTGTTAGAAGATGTTGGGATTTCAGTAGGTAGGTCCATGAAATGCTCCTAGCAGTCAATGACAAGAGAATGTTGCAGTTATGAGGAAAAGAACTGAGACCAAAGCAGTAAGAACTAACTCACCACATGTGTACATCATGGCAGGAGCAAATCATAACACCTGCCTTTGTTGCTTCCCAAACAATTCCCCACCTTAATATGAATAAACTGAAATTTGCAAAGGCACAGAGAACACTGGCAGGGATAATCAGAATTTTGAGGAGGTTTTCACTTGAAAGTCAAGAAAATAGTGTGCTATTGTCCTGCAGGAAACAGAGACTGAAGAGAACTATGATAGAGGTTTAATTAAATCATGGATGATATGGAGAGTCAGAACAAGGAAGGATTGCATTCTAGCCTAAGAAGGGTATTAAGGGTCATCAAGTAAAATGAATAAGTGCCAAATATGTAGAAGGAGTTGGGTTTTTTTGCACAGTGTGTCAAAGTTTTGAAACTTGCCGTGGGATCAGCTCAGCTTGTGTGAATTCAAAAAGGAATTGTCAATTTCATGAGGAAGAAATCTACTGAAGGTTTTTAAGTACCATCCTCTCATCTAGGAACAAACAAAAATAAAAATTACTGGAGCAAGGGAGATTATTCTGGAGAGCTCTACTGTAGATTCACTTTGTTTTTCTTCAGGAGTGTTCTATTAGCTATTAATTAAGTCAAGATTAGGGACTAAATGCAACATTGGTCTAACTCTGTAGAGCTCTTCTTATGTTCTTCCAATTTCTAAATCACACAGAGTACCCCACAGTCTCCAAAACCATCCAGTAAAATCATTCTTCTGGCTTGCCACTCTGCTAAGTCACTCTACCATCCTGCCCTAAGGTGTCTGATGTTCACTCTGTGAAATCCAACCTACTTTAAGTGCTCCATCAGAAATTTGTTCTTTCTCCTCCCAAATTTTCCATCTGTTCATATTTTACATTGTGTCTGAAGACCAAACTGTTGATCACTCAGCTGTGTGGTGCATTTATATGGACAGAAAAATCTTCAAAATTGCTCCTCTCCCTGCTTTCACTTCAACTGATCCTGCCTTTCTGGTAGGACAAACCTTGACTAATTTTTTTTCCACCTCTTTTCTTTCAAAATGTCCTTTTTTTTTTTCTCAAGACTTTTCTCAGATTATGTTATCTAATGTGTTAGTATTTATTTAAAGGCACCAAAAAGAAATACATCAAAATTTTCAATTGAAAAATGTATTTCATATTCATAGGGGTTTTTTTGACCATGTTGCTCAATCTGTAAATTCAGAGCAGCTGGGTGCAAATGTTGCCATCAACACTGACACTGATTTTTCTGTATTTTGAAGTCCAATGGAAAGGAAAAAATGAGCTCTGCCTAGTAAATATACTATGTATGAGTTATGGATATCCATGTAATAAATTCGTATAATATTTCCCTTTGACCACGTCACCAGCTTGATGTCCTTTAAACTTTCTTCCCAGACTGACTGGAGTATTTCAAACCTAGGAAAAATACCAGTCAGTACCCATTTAAAATAAGTTTTCCTGTTTATGAATTTCTTCTTCATCTCTCAAATTTAATCCTTAAAATTTTCCTTCTATATTTGTCTTGGCTTGAGGCCATAAATAAGCCATATTCAGCCTGGGTCATTATTTTGTCTTCTGTATATAAAAATCTGCAGAACTTTATTTTCTGGAAGTCATAGGAGAAGAAATTTGACTTTATCTTTGGATAAAATGTGATTTTTTTTCCCTCTCAATGGGGCATAAAATATAACTTACAGACCTAGGAGCCACCAAGATGCAAAATTATTCCCAGTGGAAAGTTATTTCTGCGTTGGAAATATTATTTTGCATTGAAAATATATGGAGAAAAATGTTTCAGAAATATTTCTGGGCTTTTAAAATGGCTTCACAGAGAATGATAGAGAAGGTGGTGTAAGAATGGGAAACTGTGGTGGAGAGGATAAACAGCACCAGCCTGTAACCATTTAACCAAATATCAGCTGAAAGACAAGTAGAGTGCAAAAAGGAAATGGATGATTAGCACCTGCTTGGGCTGCCCAGTTTCTTTGTATTTTGAGTTATCCTTTCATCTAAACTGTGCACAGTGAAAGGTTTTATATCCCCAGCACTCACCCTCATCTGTCTCCTTTGTGTCTGACATGCTCAGGCTCCCCTATCTGATTTACTGCTGTCTTGCTGCAGGTGAGCTCAGTTGCAAGATCTCCAGTGTGGCTCTGGAATTGGGCAGGGATGCCCAGAACATGAAGACATTTCACTGGTGTGGAGCTGTTGCAGGATATATCAAAGAGTACCAGCTGGAGAAAAACCATTTCAGATCAGCTGCTTCAAAAAGGTCTTCCAGCACAAATAAGGGTCACAGTGGTGACTGAGCCACCAGAATAAATTTCTGGTCTTGTAGGTATTGTTGCAAGGTCATGAGTGATGTCAAGAATCACAGTCAGAGAATACTAGAATGGCTTGGATGGTGAGGGACCTAAATGATCATCCAGTTCCAACACTCTGCCATGGACAGGGACAGGTTGCTCAGAATCCCATCCAGTCTGACCTTCAAGGTCAGGACACAAGGTCATCAAACTGGTTAGCTGTCTCCTTAAAAAAATAAATTTTTATATGTTTATTAGCACATTAACTGTAGACTAACAAACATATTTTTCTTCTTCTTCTTCTTCTTCTGCTTCTCTTTTCCCAGGTAAAATTGTCAGAACCAGAGGAAATGGCATCAGGTTGGACCAGAGGATGTTTAGATGGAATATTTGGAAAACTTACCAAGGTTAAGGGTTACCAAGCATTGGAATACACTGGCCAGGGAAGTGATGGAGTCACCATCCCTGGGGGTACCACAGCACTTGAGAACATGGTTTAGTGGTGAACTTGACAGTGCTGGGTTAATGGTTTGACTTCATCTTAAAAGCTTTTCCAGCTTAATGATTCTATTATTCTATGATTTTTTAATTATTGCTCCTGTTCTGCTTGTCTCTAATTAAAGAATAACTCTTTGATTACAATGCAATATTAGCTCTAAAGAAATAGACATTATATGTAAAAGTAAAATTAGCTAGAGAGGCAGTGTATAGTCTGTATCTTTTCACTCAGTCTGCATTACGTTCTCAAGAAGAGAGAGAAAAAAGTAATTCTGCTCATGTTTAAAGGTGAACAAACAAAGGATTGGTGATGTTCAACATTGAATTCTGTCCTGAGCAAATATTGATGATGATGGGATCTTATAAAATACTACATTTTTATATGGTTTAGGTATTAACTTATAAAAACAAAGATTAAATTTTTTTAAATAGGATTTTTATAAAAATATTTAAAAGACATAAAATATGAAGAAATAATCAGAAGTTGGTGGCTGAGAGATGGATAAACATGAACACTGTGCTTTAGAGAGATGGAGAACTATGAGACTACCCTTAGATAAGTCAGGAAACAAGAAATACTTATAAGGATTATTTGTGTGAGTTATCATTGTTCTTACAACCATTTTATATTAAATGGGATTCAGGTATAGCTGGGGTTATCAATACATGAACAAACCATATGTGGCTGAAGAGTCAACTGGTTTTTCTGAAGAGTAGGAAGGAAAAACTGAAAATTTTTCTCATGATGATGGTAGATTTTTTCATTTTTGTTGCCATTTCTCTTTACTCTTTAAGGTGTTATTTCAAAACTTACTGAAGGATTAGAAGAAATTTTATTTGTTTTTAAACTAACTTTATGAGTCTTTTCTTCACTATGAGGATTCCATAATTCATGAGTTTGCAATTTGCAACATGTGATGAAAAGTTGTATGCAATGTTCATCCCACAGAAGTTGTGTCAGGATTTAGGAATTACAAATCCTGTAATTCACAAGAAAGTAAGATAAGAACAAGACCAAACAGAATACTGTCATGATACATGAGTCCTATAAAACCTATAGAAACTAAAGTGTGACATGCAGAACAATAACAGAAAATATATTCTTCTGCAGAATTTAGTCTTTTCCTTTCATTGCTCTCAATGGGTTTTGGCATAGAAAATTCTACACTGCAGGGAAGAGAACATTTCTTTGCTAGGTAGACTTTTTCTTAAGAGAGACCATTTGGATCTGCTTCATGCCTTGAAATGTAAGCCTTTAGGGACTATAATACACAATGTGCACAAGAGAATACATATAAAGATAAAAAAGGCACAAGGGTATTCCTCAGTGATGCAAATCCTTGTTTCCCAAGAATTTATGGGTTGCTAGCACACAGCTACTGATCTGAGCCTTGACAGCATCAGAATTTTCAGGGAATTTGTGTAAGAAACCTGTCAGAGCCCTGAGACACCATTAACTGGACAGAAGAAAAAGCCAGTTATATCTGTAATCAAACTGGATGCTGCAGGAAGCAAAGGCACTGTGATTTGCAGACTGCATAATTCCTGGGAGTGAACTACTGCAGGATATGTTGCCACAAAACATTTGTAAGTAACATTTATCTGGATTCAAACGTGGCTGGTAAATTTACCAAAGAAAGGACTGTGAGCAGTTCAAGTCACAGACCATGACTTTGTGAGGAAATCCCCGTGCAACAATCACTGACTGAGACACCATTCTTGGGAAGCATTGTGGAATGATTACTGTTTTCCTATACACCTGCTGAGGCATCTGTTCCTGGGGGTGAGATATCAGGCTACACAGACCTTCTTCTCCATGCAGTACATCCAGCTTTTATATTCCCAACCCCAGGGTGAAAATGGAAATCAAAGGCTCACAATCAGAACAGAAAGAACTGAAAAATGTGGGGAAATGGAGTTATGTATCTGTGCATCAATATTTGTCATAATCCTCTGAGCTGCTGATTTCAGTTTCCCACAGAAATCCTAGTAAGACAGCAGCTTGAATTGCCATCTACATGTTTGTGCTTCTTCCACATTATTGGAGACAAAGTATCTGCAAAGAGAAATGATTCTGTAATCACCTTGGTACATTGTGAAGAGAAGTAACAACTGAACTTGCTTTAAGAATGCTGACAGATGATTATTATGTGCAGTAGATGAAATACTAAGTGCTGCAAGATCTAAATACAAACCAGGCCACTGCTACAGACTGAGGGAGCATATTAGGCTTTCTTCATTGTACACAACACTCATCTGCCATACTCCACTTGGTTTAATCTCTTACAACAAATCAAGCTAATGTGACTGTGAGAAGATGCTTGTTTGAGAAAAAAATATTCTTGGGAAGATGAAGCTTTAGGGAGAAAACCATCAGCATCCCATAGGCTTAATATTTTACATCAGGTAAATATAGTATTTGATAAAATACCGGGTTGGAAAGTGAAGCAGCATGAAGAAGAAGCTAAGCAGAAAGCCAGTATAAAAAGCAGCACTCTCCTATAGGAAAAGTTTTGCTTTGCTACTTCAATCTGGAGCTGAGCAACCCCCTGCCCTCCTTTTTCTTTCTATAGAAACATTAAGGTTGAAAAAGACCTCTAAAACTGAGTGAAACCATTAACAGCCTTGCCAGATGCACCACTAAACCGAGTCCATAAGCACCACAACTAGAGGTTTTGTGAGCACTCCCAGGAATGGTGATTCCACCACATCCTCAGGCAGCCTGTTCCAATGCCTGCCCACCCTTCTGATGCCATTTCTGAGGGCTGGAATGGGGTCAGTTGGAGAGAGAAGATTCCTTCTCACATTTATAGATGCATATGCAGCATTAAATACTTCATTCGATTTTTGTAGACCAATGATTTCAGCCGATTCTGATGGCAGAGATGTGAATAAACCATGCAATCACTCCAAAATCTGGGCACAGGTCAGCAAGGCTGTGAGTCCTCAACAAACCTCTTACCTTCCTGCACTCGTGGATGTTTTCTTTCATGCCTCTGAACAGATTGCCTAATAATAATAACCTGTGACTGAAATGCAATCCTGTCAAGAAATTTTAAGCAGCCACACAATGAATACAAACCTCAAGTCCCAATTCAGTAAATACAGCAAAGTGCTTTGGTGGCTCAGGGTCTAACTTGTATTGAGGTAGAGATCCCTGCAGGAAACCTGAAAAGGAAAAGCAAAGGTGGTGATCCTTCAATATCCACATAGAAGTTGGAGACTGAGTTCTGTCCAAGGAGTGCAGGAACAGAGACATTAACAGGTCTCTTAAAAAATGCAAAGGAAGGCCATGAGCTGGTCTTAACATACAAAAGATAATAAAATTACACTTTGTCTCATTGGCAGTAACAGGGAAGAGACTGAGCTGAGTGACAATAACATGTCACTGGCAAGAGGGGTTAAAGAAGACACTGGAGACCTGACTTTCCAACTACCTGACAGAGTAGAAATCTGCTCCATTTAAGCACATTTCAACTTAAATTCTATGTATAATGTTGAATGCATGTTCCCAGCAAATTCTGAAGTTTAGCAAACTGAATTCAGTCAATGATTTCCTTTTGCAAAGCAGAAAACTTTGTAAACAGTGCTCCTTCAGTTTGAGGGTGAGCTGTAAGACAACAGAAAGGACTTTCTGTTGTATTTGTTGCTACCACGTAGTAGACAGACAAAAAACCCCATCAAATCTGTCATCTGCCACTAAAGCAGTGTGGCTTTTCATGGATCTGAGCAGCCACAAGCCTGCTGACACCAAAGGCCTCGGGCCTGCTCTGGGAAATTACAGCAGAGACAAGAACATCTTCATAACCTGGTCTAGATCCTGACCCACTGGTCTGCTCTAGCTGCAACTGTGTTTATGACAGAATCAGAATGGTTTGGGCTGGAAGGCACCTTAAAGGCCATCCAGTTCCAAACCCCCCGCCACAGGCAGGGACACCTTCCACTATCCCAGGGGGCTCCAAGCCCCATCCAACCCGGCCTTGAACATTTCCAGGGATGGAGCAGCCACCACTTTTCTGGGCAACCTGAGAAAAGGTGCTTACAGTCATGCTAAAAAAAAAAAAAATAAATGCGTGGGCATTTTTTTATGCTTTGTATATCCTTTGAGCATGCTTTGAGAGCTTCATTTTGGGGCGGACATCAGTCCCCCCGGGGGGACACCCGGCCCGATGGGGCAGCTGTGAGAGGCTGCGCCGGGGCAGGAGCTGTGGGCAGCGCGGGCAGAGGGGACCGGGGCCGCGTCTGGAGGAGGGGTGAAGGAAGAGCGGCTCCAGTTCACAAGTCAGAGCCGAAATTCAAGCAAAAATATCCCAGCTGAGGGCTTCTTATTTAGACAGTGAGCTCAGGGAGGAGGTAAAAGCAGAAAGCACCTGTTTGCTAAAACAGAAAGGGCTTTTCCTCCCGACACGGCGGGGACTCGGCTCCCCCGATTCCCTGCCCTTCGGAGAGGCATTTCTCTGCCCCTCGGACCGGGACCCCCAGTCCTCTTCCCTCGAACCTGTCCCTCATCGCTTACACCTCCCAGCCCCGTGTCCCCCAGCCCACACCCCCGGACCGGTCAGTGCCGGCCCCATCCCCGGCTCCCTCCGCCCCCGGCCCGCAGCGGGGCCCGCAGCCCTCTCCGCCCAGCGCTTCCCCTCCCCTCTCTCCTTAAACCCGCGCTCGCCCTGCCCGGCTCCTCTCCGGCATCGCGCCGGCAGGACAGGCCGCGACCGACTGACGAAGAGCAGATGAAGCAGCCCGCTAGGCTGATTCTCTTAAGCGGAGTGCGAGGAGCAGCGGACGGACGCTGAGGGAAGAGGACGAGCGAGAGTGAGAGGGAGGGAGGGCGCAGGAGAGGAGAGGAGCGGGAGGCGGGAGAGACGGGTAGAGGGAGTCGAGGCGAGGGCGGAGAGGAGCGGCGCTGAGGGGAGGAGAGTAGGAGGAGAGGCTCTGAGAGCGCTTCTGATGTCTGCGCATGTCTGCTTTCTCTTATTCTCTTCTCTTCTCTTCTCTTCTCTTCTCTTCTCTTCTCTTCTCTTCTCTTCTCTTCTCTTCTCGTGCGCAGAGGATGCAGCGTTTTGCTAATCCCCATCACTGACATGTCCCTGTGAGCGTCTGTGTGCTCAGGGGGGCTCGGCGGAGTGTGTCTGTCTGTGTGTGTCTGTGTGTCTGTGCGTGTCCGTGTGTCTGTCTCTGCGCTGCTGCCCTGCCCGCCCATCCCCGCCAGGCTGACAGCTCTGCAGGGCGCGCCCGGGCCAGGAGCCGGGCTCCAGGTACCACTTCGGGTGGTGCGGTGTCTGTGCAGGTAAGAGGACATTGCTGGGTTAGCAAACCTGGCTCCCGGGGCACTGCAACTGAACACAACCTCTGCTATGTCTTTTCATTTTCATTTTTCTCTCCAGCAGGGAGAAATATTAAATTCAGAGGACTAATTTTTTTTTTAAACTATGCAAGCATGAAGGAACAGGGTCTGTCTTTTACAAAGGGAATATAGGAGGAACTGTGTTCCATTATTCTTAATCTGCATTTATTTATTTCTCATTTAGTTAACAAAGTTTTCAGACCAGAGTGTGCTAGGTGAGTTAGTTACCTGAATCAGGTCTGCTGAGCCCTAAAATTTGGATTAGCAGATGCAGAAGACTTCACTGCAGGTGATAAAGCAGTGGCTGGTGGATGTGTGATGCCTTTATTGAGGAAAGCCATTGACAGGAGGTTGAAAGATGTCAAGATTACACTGCAATCACTGTTTTCAGGGTTGGTTCTCCTTACATAAATACCTTGGGAGTTTGATGACCTTACACCTTTTTGTATTCTGTCTCTGTGTTGGTGCAGTTTCTGAGTATGCGGGAATACATTGCTGTGTTAACTCCACCTTTATTACAAATTCTGGCTGTAGCCTCTAAGCCTTCCTCCAAAGTGCCTAATTCATCAGTTCCTTCTCTTCTGAGTTTTTACATAGCTGGAGTTCTTAAAAGAGTGGAGTGTCTGCTGACACTTCACAGCATTAGCATGCATGTGGTGCTGTGCCTGTTTGCATGTATTTTGATTAAAACCTTAAAATAACTCAGCCCATCTGTGCAGTGTGGACACTAGTGGGATCATTCTCAGGAAGATGCACCTGCAAAATGTATCTGTGCTACTCAATGTGCTCAGTTAGCAACCAGAATTACTTTAGGTGCGTGCCTGAATCTCCCTTTGCTCTTTGATGAATGACTGTTTAGACATCTGCTTGGGGGGAGTTTGTATAGATACTAATAAAATAATAGGGAGAAGTGTTGCCAAATAGGTCAGGCAGTCAATTGCAAGGTTTATGCCACTTCAAAAGCTTCAATGGCTTCTTTTTTTCTTAAAGAATATGCATTTAGTAGTTTTAACTAAATTTTCAATCTTATTAACCATCTTACATCTTACATATTTTCCATTAAGATGCTGCTATTCTGAATATACAAATGCTACTGTTTGGGCAGCTGGGGCAGTGTCCTTAGTAACTTCCAGTTAGACATATCAAATACATGAAGGTAGGTTTTATATCAATGAAGTGTTTATAGAATATTATTGCAAAAGAAACTCCAGAGTATGTGTTGTAGATTCACTGTGCATCCTCGGTAAGTGCATTGTGCTCGAGTGCTTCTAGTAAGAGGCAGTGTTGGATGTTTTGGCCTCTTTTCTGATGAAGTGGGGAAGAGTCCAATTCTGAGCCTAGGGATGGGCAGCCCACCAGCTGATGAATGCCATCTGGTTTTGTGAATAATTGCTCCAAGGAGCTTGCAGAAAGGCAGCTCTCAGCACACTGTGGAGCAAAGGGAGGAAACCAGGTCTTTTGACTTTTAAACCAGCAGATGACAGTGCCTCTCTCTCCTGGGATCAGTTTGGGGCCAAATCTTGTTTGTTTCAGCAGAAAATAATATTCTCTGATTTGAGTGATTGTGTCTCGAATCTGAGTGAGACCAGTGCCATGAATGAGCCTTTGGGTTGGAACAGCACATCTGATGGAGGACTCATTGCAGGGGAAGCATCTGTCTGACTCACGTTACTCTGACTCATGTTACTACAGTGGAAGAAAACCTCCCCAGTGGGGATGTAACAGAGGAAGAATGAGGTGGAAGGATTAGTTAACTTTTTTGGTTTGTGGGAAGGCTTCTATGAGCTCAGAGACCCAGACAATGAGTGGGTGAGCATGTCTATAGCACCTCTACATATGTATTTTCTTACTTCTTGCATTTCATACAGTTTTAAGGCAAACGTCTTTGCGACATGCTTTTGATTCTGGAGATTATGATACTGAAAAGAGTAAAGGGACTAAAAGAATCCTTCTGTTTCCAGCATGTGATAACTATCTTGCTAAAATATATTCCTGAGATTTGTTCCATAATTATTTTGGTTTCAAGGATATTTCAATTTGTCATACTGAATCGCTTTCTTCTAAAACTTGTTTTGGTTAATCACTGCTGGGTGATCACAATTCCTCCTTTTTAAAGACCATTCTTGAATTCTTCCCATTTCTCACAACGAGGAGAAAAACCTTTGAGAAAAAACTTACATTATATCTGTACTACCATGCCTGAATGATACAGGTGGTACTGGGCTGTTTCAGCTTTTCAGGCAATGACAAATTCCCCAGTCATTCTTACATGAACTTTAATTATGTATTCTCTCCTATGACACTGAAATATCTCTTTCCAGGCTTCCCAACCCCATTTTCCATTGCAATGAAATGTGGGGGTGCATTTCTTCTTTAAAACTGCCTCTTTAGAGAAGGCTCATTCCTGCAGGTCTTTCCATGGCTGAGTGAGTCTGAAAACAGGAATGCTGGGTGGTGACTGGTGCTGGTCACTTTGTATTAGGCACTACCCACTGTTACAAAGATGTTTTGAAGATTGAGAACTCAAACTTGGGGAGTGAGAAAAGGGGGAGTGAGAAAAGGGGGAGACAGCATCCACAGAAATCACTGAACTGTAACTGAGGAACTGGGAAATTATTTTTTTTCAATTTTTGTAGCATAGGTAGGTACAGCAGGAAAATGGACATATTGGAAATTGGTCCTTTTTGGGCACAAACTCATTCTGGCAATTTTCTTCATCATGTGCTTCATTTTATTTGGTGTTTTCCTAGAGGTTTCTTCCAGTTGCTGCTGGAAGTTTAGTGATCCCCTTCAGTGGAAATCACATCAGGCTTCTGAAGCTGGCAGGAGCAAAGGTTGGCTGAGATGGCTGTCCCAGCTCCGTGAGCTGAGCCAAGCAGAGGAATGTCTTCTGCAGAAAGAAACTTCTGCAAAGATCTCCTGTTGTGCTTTTGGGAGGCTTGTAGGTCTTAAGTCTTAAAATTATCTGCTCAAGGTACACTTAGACTTGCATTCTCCCTTGCAAGCAAGTATGAAAACTCTTAAGTCAATAATAATATTTATTTTACAGGTTTTGATTTCAAATTTTGCTTAAAATAGAATTATATGCTAGGTTTTGGAATTTTTTTAAGTGGAAAAGAGATCTTAGTCCTAATGTTCTTGACTTATAAATGTCATCAGGGGTCAGTAAATTACAGGAGAAATCAAGGATTTTTACCTTAAATTCGCAGCCCCCTGAGATGTAGTCAGGAAGCACAGATTAAGGATGTTGCACTGGCAGCCTTTGGCAAGTCACTGAATCTGTGAGCAGTCTGTTCTTCCAGCTGTGAATAAGAAATATTATTAGAAAGAGGTTTTACATGAATTGGGACCTTAAGTTCCTAAAAATAGCCCAAACAAACCTGAAGGTTTATATAAGTTCAAAGCATACTGATTTCTTTTTAATTGAATAAAATGTTCTCTAACAATTGGCAAGATTTCTAGAATTTGAGTGGTGAAGAGAAACTAGCTAGAGCTGATTTTTTGAAAAGTATAGAATCAGAGAATAATAGAACTGTTTAGTTTGGAGAAGACCCCTAAGACCTTCAAGTCCAGCCATTAACCCAGCACTGTCATGACCACCACTAAACCCTGTCCCCAGTGCCACATGCATTTTAAATGCCTGCAGGGATGGTGATTCCACAGCTTCCCTGGGCAGCCTCTTCCAATGCTTGAGAACCCTTTCAGTGAAGAAATCCTTCATAATCTCCAGTCTAAACCTCCCCTGGTGCAACTTGAGGCCATTTCCTCCTTCCTATCCCTGTCACCTGGGAGAAGGTACCGGCCTCCTCACGGGTCTTGTATTCAGAGATAATAAAGGAGCACCAAGACTCCTACAGCCCTCATTTTGTCAGGACTGTTCCTTTTTGTGATCTCCTTTGCCCTGCTGGTGCAGGCTGCCATGGGGGTCCTGATCAGCAATTGCAAACCCTGGGCTGGCAATCACAGCAGAGGAGCTGGGGTAAGGGGAGCATGCCCTGATTTCTTCTCCCTGCTTTACTCCTGATGTCCAGCTCCACCAACCAGGCTGAAAAAAATTATCATGTGAATGTGAGCCATGAAACAGGAGAGATAGGCCTGTGGGACAAGTTGCTTATTCCTTTATAGTCTGAATATGAGGGTGGGAGTAGGCTGATAATATTTGTTTTTCAGCATCACTTAAAGGTCAGTTGAATAGCTCCTACTTCACCTAAGAAAGAGAAAGTGTGCACACACTATTATTGCCCTGAGAGAACTGTCAGTAGATGGGTACATCATCTACCAGGGACTTGTGTTATAGCTTAGAGATTTAATATGGAGTGAGGAAAAAAATAAACCACCCTTCTCTCTAAGAACCATTGTTGGTATACAACAGGTCTGTTGTTTGGTGGACAATTTACTTCACAAATCAAGTGACGCAAGTAGTGAGATATCTTTTGATTCCTTGTGCTGCTAGCTGCAGCCTAAAAAATAAAAAGGTTTTTTAGGAGATCAAAGTGGGCTGAGTTGCTATTCTTTATTACATTGAGGTTTTCATGGCAAATACCTGCTATCTTTGTGTACACTAACAAGGGTGTTAGATTTACAAGGCTTCTTTCTGTAAGGCAGAATGAATTCTCTCTAGAAACTTCCCATTTCTTTCCCAGTAGGGAGGAAATTCCGCAGTAAAGACTGGGCAGGTACCTGTGAGCTCTGGCACTCACTTGTAATCTCTTGCTCTACAGAAAAAAGCAAAGCAGCCTTTCCTGGGAGCCCACTGAGGAATCACCAACCCCTCTCCAGGGTGTGTGGGGCTGTGGGGCTGGCCAAAAAGTGCCAAACCTGGACCTGATCTGATCACGTGCCTCTAAGCTTCTGCAAGCTGTGTTAGCTTTGATTATTCATTAGGAATGAATGAAACTGAGTTATGGGTCATGTTTTGCAAGTGCTGTCAGTCCTGATTATGCAGTGGTGTAGATTTCCTGTGCTCAGGGAGAGCTGTTATCACAGAGCTCATCTACTATGCAGTAGATGTAAGTTATCCTTCTCCAGCTCATCACAATCTATTTACTTTGCATTGATTCAGTTCCTAAGAAATTAATCTTTGATTCTTTGCAGAACAGAAGGATCCCTTGAGTTTGCTTTAAGCAACTTGATTTGATTATTGTTATGTCCTGAATATTGATTCTTAAGTGACTTTAATAAGAGATGTCAAAACTGCCTTATTTCACTTCACATTTGAGGGCAAGTTTAAACCATTGACAGATTTAAATATTTTTGCTCTGATGGTCTTTCTTGTAACCCTAGCCAACACTTGTTTGTGGTTTGACTATTTATTGCCCAAGTGCAATTTCTTCAGTGCTTAACCATGATGAAGTATTTGCCAGTTGTCAGCACCCAGGTATTTCCTTCCAGAACAACCTGGTTAACATTGATTACCACATAATATTTGCATATTGATTGCAAAGATTTTCTTTGAGCTGTAAAGTTTAGAGGTACTGGGGGATTTCTGTTGGCTCCATGTTAAGTGTAAAACTAATTACGTCTTGTATGACAGAACTTCACTGATTCCAATTTCACCAGCAGATAAAGGCAACAAATAATCTGTGTGGACTGTCTTGATAGCCAATGCAGTTCTTAGTATGAAACAACAGCTGGTACCTGTTTTACAGCACCTCTTGTGTTGGCATTCCTGAAAACCTTGATCCATTTCAACGGCAGGACTGATTTTCTTCACATTAACTTAAATACCTTATTGAATCCTCAAGGAAAGGAACACGTAGTTTTCAGTCCTTTATCATGCTTGATAAAATAATGTTTTTCAGTGTTTATCTTTGCAAAATATACCAGAAAATCTGCAGCAAACCCCACTGACTAGGTCTAGACAGGGTGGTCAGGTACAGTGGTATTAAATTCTGACTGGGAAATTAATTCAGCACTGGCCAAGAGGCAGCAAGGCACAGCCCTTCTGTAGCACCTGGATCTCCTCTGTTCCTGTGAGAGCACTGACAAAGCTCAGATCTGCCTCATTTCCCTGATCTGCTGCAGAGAGTGCTCAGTCTGAACATGGGACTTGATGGTGTGGCTCTGCAATGGACAGTGACTTCATGCTCCTGCAGCTAGAAGAAGAAAAAAAAACCATTCCTTTTGTAAAGGACAGTGCTGTAACATCGATAATAAATCTGTCTGGGAGGCTGGGGCAGGAGTGAGCTGCTCATTCCTAACAGATGGGTTGACAATCCTTGTTCAAGTCTGGTATTTCATAAATCACCTTGAGTTGTTCCAAGGCAATTTCCCTTGTCCTGCTTTGCTGTTTAATTATGGTACCACCTCTAGAGTGTTTCTGAGAGTGGTTTTTATGCTTTCTGGAGGCTTTTCTTAATTATAAGGATCAGTACTTTTATGATTGATTCCTGAAATTAAAACAGTTTACAACTGGGCTTATTTCATCTTCTTTCTTTGCCATCCCTTGGGTTTTTTTACTGAGTACATTTTTCTGTTCAGTTTGTACTCAAGCTATTTGTATATATTTGACTACTTTTTTTTCTTCTTTTAAATTTGCTGTTCTGCCTTTATTTATTTTTATTGCTGCCTTTGATTTTTTTTGTTCTCCTTTTCAGTAGATATTTGTGCTGCCATATTTTCTTCACTTAGCATCCTTTTCACTTCCCTTAGCAGCTGTTCCCAGACTATGGGCCATGACACCAGGCAGGCTGTGGCAGTTATGAGTGGGCTACAAAATTAGGTTGCTAATTTTGGATGTGTGACACAGGGAAGTCAGAGAGTTGTTGGTTTCCTTTGGCAGTTTTCTGAGCTAAGACTGATAACATGTAGGAAAACAGATAAAGCATCAAGTACCCTTCTACCAGATGCCACTGGGATGATAAACAACTTAAACCTATTTACTCTTGCTTCAATTTCTCCTCATTTCCATGTCAGTGGTTCTGCTCCCTGTGTCTCTCCCAGAGAGTGTTTTTCCTGCTAAGGCAGATCCTGCCCAGCCAAGGAAGCCACAGAGGGTGCACTGAGTTTTGGGGAGTTCTGGGAAGTCTGTCCCCCAAGTTGAAAGAGTTGAAGTTTTATAGGTCTTCAGTATTCAGAAGGAAAAAAAAAAAAACAACCAAAGACAACAACAACAACAAAACAAACAAACAAACAAAAAAACCCCACAAACCCAAAACAAAACAGATCAAGAAAAATCCCTCCAGAAGTAAGCAGGAATAATTCTGGTTTAATCACTGTCAGTTTTTCCCTTAGCTCTTTGCCTTTGTACTTCTCTTCATTAGTGACTTGCAGATGCATCATATCATGGGCTCAATTCCTTTAAATAATTGCAATGGCCCAAGACATGGATGGAAATAACAAGGGACAAAAGGCTGTGCCACTGGTCTGTGTGGCATTTACCCACCTGCCTTGGGTCTGTCTGCCTCAAGCAGAGAGGCTGAGTGTGTGTGGGGATGGGCCTTTCCTGCCCATCAGGAAAGGGGTCATCTCACCTTGTTTTAGTTGTCTCTTATTGATCCTCACTTTCAGCCAGACATCCCTTGCTGCCTTAAAAATTGTGGGAAAAATACAAAGTTTTCCAGAGTAATTCATCTGATCTGTTTGAAATATATTACTCCCTAGAAGTGTCTGTTTGTCTTTATGGGTTATAGAGGGCTGGCAGGTGGTTTACTCAGATTTAGACAACTTCACTGTAAATCTCTGTATTGGTCAGATGAAACCCCATCATTTCAATCAGGCACAGCAGAGTCTTGGCAGGACTGGTTCCCACAGCAGCTGGGAGTGGCCATGGCTCAATATCAGTCAATAAATTGAAAAGTTCTGTATTGATTAAAAAAGCAGTTTGGGTGAGCAGGAGGGTATGGAATAGCTGCAGAGGGCTGATGTGACTATTTTACCCCAGGTATCAGGTTTAGGATCTTTCAGGACATATGTAAGTGACAGTGGTGTCACATAGCTCAGTGTCAGGCTCATGTAAAGATGACAGAGGGAGCATGAGGCTGTTGGACTGCACATTGTCTTTAAAAACCTCTTCTCTCTCTTGTCCAGGGCTCATGGAAGAGGAGGGATTACACTGTTTTTGGGAAATACCAGCCTCTGGGTTGATTCAGTGCATCTTTAGGACAATTCTGACAGGAAGCCAGTGTTTCTCCTGCACTGAAACCCAAATAATTGCTTGAACATGGCAGGGAACAATTTCCTGTGAAACAGACACTTGCATAAATGATCATTTCACTTATTCCTGTAACAAATAGGACAAGGTTTATTAATTCTCATTTGTCATTAAGAAGCTCCACAGAGCATGGATTTTTTCTTTTGTCAGTCCAATGCTGCCTGCAAAAACTTGGCCTTTATCTATTCGAGTGTCTCAATTAAAAATTGGCCTTTATCTATGGAGCCTTTCAATTAAATAGCAGTATCATGAACACTCTTGATTCATGCCTAGGTGGGAGGATCTGTGCCATTGTGCAAACAGCTTTTCTGCCTCATTACTAGCTCTTCTTGTTTGGCTAACTTGTTTGCCCTGCTCAAATCAGATGATAAAAGCTAATCCCTTCTCTGTTCTGTGACATGATGCTGAATTGGATGGCTGCAAAGCTCATAGGAGAGTTTTTCTCCTCCAATACCATCAGGAAGAATGGGAGATTTCAGGAGGCTGTTAGCCCCTTGGACCTCTAATGCTGTATGCCCATGGGATTAGGGAAATCCTGTTTATTGCAAGGTAAATCTTTCCACACAAGGATCAAGTCTGGTAATCAGGGCACCCTTTGCTCCTGTCCCAGCTGAGATGATGCTTTTGATGCATGTCTTGGACAGCTGAACTGACCTTAATTCTGGCTCTGTCACAGTTATTTGATACCAAATTAACCATAGAAATCACAGAATGGTTTGGGTTGGAGGGAACCTCAAAGATCATCTTGTTCCCACATCCTGCCATGGTCAGAGACACTTTCCATAAGTCCAGGTTGCTCCAAACCTCATCCAGCCTGTCCTTGTACACTTCTAGGGATGGGGCATCCACAACTTCTTCATCTGAAATTCACCAAAGTCCCCATTCCTATCTAAAAAAAAAAAAAAAAAAAAAAAAAAAAAGGTATTTTAAAGGTGACAGGTGAAGAGTCTGGTTATAACCCTATTTGTCTCACCATCTGCCTGCATTTTTTATTCATTTCCTAAATATCCTTTCTCCATGAAAATCTCCATCTTGGTAGCTTCTCACATTGCCTGGGAGATGAGACAATGGCAAGAGCAGCAGCCAGACTCCTGAGCAGTGACTGAGGCTCTTGTCGGTTTTACAGCAGGTCCCTGCTGTCCTGCAGGGTTTTAAGGTGTGTCAGTGATCAGCAGTTCATGCTTCTGGAATTGCTGCCTCAATTGTGTTGCCTGCAGTCAAGAGCAGAGTCTTCTTCCCAAGAATTTGAATGATTATTGGGTTAATAATGATCTAAACTACCCAATTCACATCTAAGCAGCATTTTCACAAGTGCTAGGACTTGTGAAATATTTTCTTTTACAGGAGATGGTTCTTTTTATCTTATGATTTTTCAAAAAAGACAAGCATGTGGCCTTCTTGGAGAAGTCAAACTGAATCACAAAACACTCTGAATTTCATCCCCTGGAACACAAAATCACAGAAAGTGAAAAGAATGAGAGTCAAAAGCTAAAAATTGCAGAAGTAGCTTGTAAAGGGTTAGATACCAGGGGCAAATTTTCAAAAGTTTGTGCCATTATTTTCTTAGAGAAAGGAGAAATATGATACCCATTTCTTATTAAATTAAAAAAAAAAAGATAGTCTGATACCTGAAGGAGAGTGAAAACTCACATCTTCCATCAGTGGTCACAGAATATCTGAGCTGGAAGGGACCCACAAGGATCAGTGAGTCCAGCTCTTCAGGGAATGGCCCATACAGGAATGGAACCCACAGCCTTGGTGCTGTCAGCAGCAGGCTCTGGCCAGCTGAGCTCATCTCAGAATAGTGCAATAAAGGAAATAAATTCTGAAATAAAATAATTCATAAATTATAATGAAATAAATTCTGAAATAAAATAATTCATAAATTATAATGAAATAAATTCTGAAAACCCTGGAGAATGCAGGCACTGATCCTGCTGCCCATTACTTTATATTTAATTCTATATTTAAGGCTCAAAAATTCTTTTGCTAAGGTCCTTCATTTTATCACCTGAATTTGGAGAAAGGCCTCTGACCTTGTTCACACTGATGCTTAGACAGTAGAAATCAATTCTTTTGGATTTGTTTTTAAACAATCTACAAGCAGAATGGGAACTTGTGATTAAAAAAAAATAATGTAATCTTTCCCATGGGCTTAATGTTTCTGGGAATAAATCCATGAAGCCTAAGAAGAATTCTGTTACTAGCACTTATTTTCTGTGATTTAGGGTTTCATCAGTGTCTTTGAAATTATACAGACTAAAGTGGAAAATGACCCCCAATTTATTAATGTTCTTATTGTGTTGTCTGTATTTAGGGACAGATTCTGTCATTCCAATAAAAAATTATGGAGTACTTTAATCTGCTAAGAGGTGTGCTGAGAGACCAGTGGGATTGCCTGGACATTGATCCTTCTGTGAGCTGTACTACTAAATCAGCAGAGCCAGTAAAGACTAAATCACAAACCTCAGGGTGTGATATTAAAAAAACTTATGTCTGTGTTGGCTTCCACTGATGTGGTGAATTCAGATGGAACACCAGAACTACTAAAAATGCATCATTTTAAAAATTATTAACTTTTAAAATGCATATATTTTTACTGCTTTCAATAATTGTCAAAACCTGTAGATTTAAAATTATTATTTAATTGTTTTTTAAAAATTGTATATGACAATATTGTGGGGGAAAAATGCCCTCAGCCTGCTCTCTGTGGCAAACCAGGTGAGCTGGAACATTTCTGGCCATATCCTTGCTAGGCAGTTTCATCAGGAAATGCTTGGAATCACAGACCAGAACTCCCTCACTGACCTGTGAGTGCCAGGCAGCATCTGGATTAAATGAGATCTGCAAACTCCAGTGAATGCCCCAGTCCACGGGAGCTGATCCTGGCACCAGGACAGGCTCAGGTGGTTCTGCCAGCCCAGCCCAGGGATGTTCAGCTGTGCCCATGTGTTCCCCCAGGGCAGGCAGGCTGAGGGCAGCAATCATGGGAGGCACCACGGCAGGGGTAGCCCTTGCTTACCATCCCTCTCTTCTGCATTTGTGGTGGCTCTGAGGCTACTTTGGTCCCTGGGAGGGGTAGAGAAGTTCCCAAGTTCTGCCCACATCCTGCCGGTCCCTGCCTGTTTACTTGCAGGGCTGGAGCCTGCAGGAGAAGCATTCCTAAAGGCAATCCTCTGCTGCAGGACAGAGCTCAGGAATAAGGTAGGTCTGAAAGTGCCTCAGAGACACATGGAGGAAAAAAAATCTTTTTCCCACCTCTCATTCTTTTCCTAAAATCAGAAACAGGATGATATAATCCATTGCTAGATTAAATCTCTGGATTTCCCCTGGAAATGTTCCCTTTGCTGTGAGATTCACACTGTGCAGAGGCAATGCTCCTATTTATAACTTGTGGCTGAAGAGAAGTCTCTCATTAAGTAGAACAATCTTGGAGTAACTTTTGTATGGATTTCAGTGCTTTGGTAACATTTATTTTAAGAGCTTGTCCTTTGCAGAAAGGTGGGTCAGCTCCAGCACCAGGGTCTGTGTGGCTTTATTCCTACTTTGCACTTGTGTATGTCTCTTGGAGTTTGGGTTTGCTTTTTTATATTTTTTTTTTTTTAGTTTTTGGTTTTGTTATCATTTTTTCTTTTTGATTTACACTAATAGAGTTGCAGCTGCACATCAGGATGGAGCCAGGCTCTGAGATATCAGAGCTTTGCCATGACAAAAAATAATTGGTTCCTGCAATTTGGAATCTGATGAAACTGAAGCATGTTAAGGTTGAATACTTAGCCTGCTCTTGCATGATCTTTCCAATAACTCATGTTCCTTTGAAGTCACTTCATTGTCCTGACTTTCCTGGGTTTGAATTGTTGCCAGTGAAACTGAGTCCTCCTGGTGTAATTCATAGGCAGAAATCATAAAGCTGACACTCTTGCACGCTGGTATGTGGGGAAAAAGTCTTTTTGCCCCTAGGATGTTATTAGGAGCAAGATGACAACTTGTGAATATTTTCCAGGTATCATAATGTTTTAATATATTGGAAAGTTGAATAACATCAGTGATAACATCACAGCAATGTGTGACAAAGTGTTTCTGTTGCCCTGAATTGCAAATCTGTTCTAGCCTATGGTGAACATCAAAAGTTTTAATGCTGAAATTTTTATTATAGATTTTAATACTATTTATGTCTTTTAATACTTTGAACCTTACAAGGACTTTACTCATGAAGTACACAAAAACAAGGAATACTGTGGTCTTATGGATATCCAGTGGCATTCCTGTGGATATAACTGAATACTTTAGAAAAGTAACAGACTGGTTTTTACAAATAGCATCCCAAAGCAAATCTTATGGAAAAAATCTAATGGTCTGTGAAGGATTTATTTGTGCATATAGTTTTGTATTCCATGGTGAACTTTTCATAAATAGTGTAGTTACAGGCAAGGTAGACAAGCTGCTTCATGTGAATAAATGAATCAATACATCAAACTGACGCAGTGGTGTGGAAAAGCAAGAAGTGACCTATTGTCAGTGAGAAGAGACTTGGGGCTGTGAGGCAGGATATGCTTTTCAATTTGCTTCAATAAACATTTTTCCAAAGACTTCAGAAGTGGAAGTTCAATACAAAGACTGAAGACCTGCGTTAAGCTCTCAATCTTTTGTTTCGTACACTGTTGTGGTGTGAAGCTCCTCAGAGGGAAATACAATTTTGCATTCTCAAAGGGGAGGTCAAATGTGAGGAGATAGAGCAGTTCTCTCTCAGACTTGAGAGTCAAAGCTACTGTTCATGTGGATGGGAGCACCAGAGAGAAGAGCTAAGCCCACAGCAAACTTCTGCTTAGAGGGTTGGTTGAAATACAGAGACCCAGCAGTGCTCTCATCTGTCTCACACGGACATTTCAAAGGTGGGGAAATCTCTTTGAACAGATAAATGTCAAACCTGTCTGTTGTACTGTATGGGGCCAGTCCTACACAGAAGACTGTGCTCTGGAATGGCATCGTTCATGTGGGATGAATTCAGTACAGTGGCTCTCCAAAGCCTTCATACCCCATGTAATGTTGAAGTTTTGTAGCTTTACAGCACTTGCTAGTGAGTAAATGCAGCAAGACTGGAATTTCCATGCAGCAAACCATAGAAAACCGGAGTGGTTTGAGTTGGAAGAGACCTTCAAGGTCCTCTGTTTGCAATCCCCTACCCTAGGCAGGGACACCTTCCTCTAGACCAGATTATCCAAGCCCCATCCAAGCTGGAACACTTCCAGGGATGGGGCAGCCACAGCTTCTCTAGGCAGCCTGAGCCAGGGCCTCACCGCCCTCCCAGGGAAGAATTTCTTGCTAATGTCTGATCTAAATCTACCCTCCTTCAGCTCAAAGCCATGCCCCCTTGTCCTGTCATTGCATGCCTCTGTAAAAATGTATCTCTCCAGGCCTAGCAAATTAGAGTGCTTATAGATTATTTCCTTTCCCGTCCCTGTAGTAATATTCTGGGGCATATACCAGTTATTGCTCACAGGGTAATTCTCTGGGATGTCCAATTTGCCTGAGAAATGTAAGTATTTGTGCTGGCATGGAACTTCACTGGAAATGAAAGCCACAGTTCAGCAGTTTAGATTTAAGCCTGCTGAAGTTTTGAAAGAAAATTCCTTCCCTGAATTTGGGAGTAACCCCAGCAACCCACATGCCATGCATGCCGAGTGGAAGAGGGGGTGTGGAGGCTGAATGGGGAGCAGGAGTGCACCAAAAACCCTGGAAGGTGGATACAAGACAACACCTGAAAAATGCACTTTCTTACCTGGATTCAAAAAGTGTTTCCTAGTAAAAAACAGTGAATGCCATTGCTACAGCTACCAACAAGGTTTTGTGAAGAGCTTCTTGAGGTACTTTCTGTGTAGTTGTACAAAAGCTTTTCTTAGTTTGAGGATTCGGTATCACCTTGTATTTAGATTTTCTACATTTAACCAGGCACTGTTAAGCACCAGCTGTGTTTTCAGTTTCTGTTCAAAGCAGAAGAAGGCAAGGAGCTTGAACATTTTTATTTTCTTTTTCTCTTTATTGTGCAAGTGAAACATTGTTGATGTAGCTGAGCTAATGTGTTATTTAATTTTTTACCTATTTCTCTGTTTGTGATTATTTTCAGGCCAAGAAACAGGGAATAGCATTGTGGCCTTTCATGTTTACCATAGTACAGAAAAAATTTAAAATTCTTTCATGATTAACCATCAGTCAAGACACTTGTTCTGGGCCCTATAAATCAGGGAAGGGTTTCAGATTTAAACATGATGCTGCAAACAGAAGAACAATGCATTCATTTTAGAGATCAAGTGCATCAGGTGAGGATAGCTGAGCACTCAAGCAGCTTTCTAGTCCTAGTGAGGGAATGTTCTGTCTTAAATCAAAACCAATAGTTCTATAGATCAGGAAAAGTACTGCAACTTTGAACAAGGCATAGATGATATACAAGCATTGTAAAGAATAATTTTGGGTTTATGTTGGCTGGGAGGTTAGACTGCACATCATTGTCTCTTTCAGCTGTACTAATCTATAAAAAGTGTTGGTCTCTGAACACATTGACATGAATATGAAAAACTTTCACACATCAAATTAGATCTCATATGTATCTACACAAAACAAGTTATAACACCTGTTTTATCTCTTAAAGAACAGGCTGTCAGTCTTGCTAACAAAGACAAAACAGCAAAACAAGCACAATCTCATCTTTTTTTTCTTTTGTTGTTTATTTGGCAACAGATAGATTAAAACAGCTACTCTTCAGACAGCAACTGTGTTGAAAATATTTGCTTATCTGAATATGATGTCAATTCATATGCATGTCTGCCCATGGCAATGTATTAGTACTTTGGTATTTTCCTTGGCATCAAAAGGAAAAGAAAGCAAAGTACCTTGCTCCTGAGTGTAGCAGGAAGTCTAGTGCCAAAACAGATGTTGAAAGGCCAAAGTGCTCAGGGTCTTTTTGTACCCTTTATTTTCTGGTGAGGGCTCCTGAGCCTCCCTGCAGTCAATGAGAGCAAAGCATCACCCGCTGCCATTTGGGTCAGCTGAGCCTCAGGGCTGGCTGCATCCAATCCAATTCACAGATAGAGAAAACTCAGAGTGAAGTCTAACAATTTTAGGCAATCCAAAAGTGCCCTGTAGTTTTGGTTCCCATATCTGTTATAATTCACCCAGAAACAAGACTAAACTCTGCACAGAATGTTCTTAAGCTCTCCCAGTGGAAGCCACTGTTAAAGTTCAAAAAGACATTGCTTTTCCTAGTTCCATTTTGGTTCTTCTTCCCAAACCTGCTTTTCTTGGACAATTTCATCATCCAGGAAGGGGGGGTTCTGTTTAGAAGTCAAGTTGTGCTTCTTCTGCTCCTCATTAGGTAAAGACTTCACCCTCAAGTCTATTCCTCCTCTGCCTCTGAGCTTGATAAAGTTTCCTATCATTGCCCTTACCATCTTTAGCTGTTGCTGCTTTTGGCTGAATTTCTTATGTCACCTTGACCAGACAGACATTTGCTGAAATATTGGAATCTGTTGGAGCACCAATATCTAAACCTTTGCTCTTTGTCTAAACTTCTTTTATTGTCTGGGGAAAATAATCACTTCTTGTGAGTAGTTAATTTATTTTACTCTTCCTCATGAGAAAGAGATAAAATCAATCTAAGTATGGATTTTTTTCTTTCTTTTTTTTTTTTTCTCTCCATGAACTTGAAAGGAGCTTAGTGTAAAACCACATAAAATGTTAGTTTAGACACATACAGCCTAAACTTCATTGAGATAAATCCCAGACAAAGCTCTGCTATGTCTTAAGAAAAAGAGCATAGTGTGAGACCATTTGATACTAAGCTTTACAGTCCAAGAACACACAGATTTAATTTGTTTTAAGTTCTAGCACTGCTGTCTGGTAGGTGTCTCTTTTCCATTTCTGCAACTTTTCCACGTCCTTTCTTCTCCACCAAATTTTCAAATTTTTTTTGGTTATTATTTTCCTGAAAACACTTTAGGTCTTTATCTGTTTAAAAATATCCTCTCCCCAACTATCAAATAAAGTCTTTGATACCCATATTATCTATGCAATAGGTCTCTCTTCTCTTAAGATAAAAATTCAGGATATTGCATATAAAGAGGCAGGGGAAAAGAGAATTAAGGATTTTTTTGGAGTTTCAGGTCTTTTTGAGACAGTTTGAGGCACTTCCTACTACAGTTAATTGTAGAAATTTTAAATATGAAGGAATGATAATGTTAGGAAGACCTGAGTGTGATGTTTCATTCATGTGATCTGTAAATTCCTTTTTTTCTTTTGTCATCCATTCCCTTTTTGCTTTCTCTTTTTCCACTGCTGTTTTTGAAGCTTGGCAAGGATGGAAACAGAGTGGAGAGGATGAGACAGGGTGAGAGTTGAAATGGCCCCAAACCCTTTGAGCCAACATCAGAATTATTGATCTGATGCTGTCACACCCCTTGCCATAAGCACAGACAGGCAGACCCAGCTGTGCTTCAGGGGTAGCTGCAAATCTCTTATCAGCTCCTAAGTGATAAGCTCCCTCTTGCCTCTCAGCTGCCTGACATAAGAGCTGTGTGTGGGCAGTAGAGCACAAGATTTTGTATCTTATCCTTTCAGTGTGAGTGACAGTGGTGAAGAGAGTCCTTCCTGTAAGAAACTAGGGATAACTTACATGTTTTTTCTGGCTACATCTTTTCCTGTTAAATTTACTGCTGTCAGACCCTTATTTGCTGTACTTCTCTTCAGTGTCTTCAGATCATCTTTTGTTCTCACAGAATCATAGAATGGTTTGGGTTGGAGGGGACCTTCAAGCTCACCTAGTCCTGACCTCCCTGCCATGGGCAGGGACACCTTCCACTAGATCAGGCTTCTCCAAGCCCCTCCAACCTGGCCTTGAACACTTCCAGGGATAGGATATCCACAACTTCTCTGGGTAACCTGTGCCAGTGCCTCGCCACTTTCAAAGTAAAGAATTTCTCCCTAATATCCAATCTAAGCCTGCCCTCTCTCAGCTTAAAACCATTATCCCTAGTTCTAGCACTACATTATCCTTGGCAAAAGCCCCCCTTCAGCTCTTTAGGTGCCTGAATGTTGCTATAATGTCTTCCTAGAGACTTCTCTTTTCCAGGCTTAACAATTCCAATTATCTCAGCCTTTCCTCACAGGAGAGGTTCTCCATCCCTCTAATCCTCTTTGTGGTCTCCTATGGATGCACTCCTACAGGTCAACATCCTTCCAGTATTGCTCTAAGTGGGGTCTCATGAGAGAGGAGTAGAGGAGCAGAATCACCTCCCTTGGCCTGCTGGCCACTCTGCTTTTGATGCAGACCAGGATATGGTTGGATTTTTGGGCTGCAAGTGCACATTGCTGTCTCATGTCCATCTTATCCACCAGTCCCCTCAATTCCTTTTTGACAGGACTGCTCCCAGCCCATTCATCCTATTCACCCATTCATCCATCCCATCTTATTTAGTTTTCCATCTTACTCACAGGCCTGGAGGCAGAAATGACAAAAAAAGTGACAAGGCAGAGTTTTCCTGCAAGTCTCCTTCTGCTGAGGTCATGTTGAAATCATGGAAGGATTCACAGTCAGTGATTTCCTGAGTGTCACATTCAGAAATTGAGAGGAGTAAAACGTGGGTTTTTTTCTCAGTCTTGCACTTAGGATCTCTGACACTTGATAAACTCTGCTTCTGCTTGACTCCCCTGTTTTCCCCATACCTGCCTGTCCCATACTGATGGTGGCCATGGTGGTGGGCAGAGATGGCTGAGACATCAAAGATCCAACTTTTCACTCAAAACTGACCTGCACTGAGGCCATGCTTCTTATTTCTCTCATTTTATAGGAGTCTGTGTTGATGGTGAAGACATTCACAATGCAGAACTTTGTGGCCAGAGGAGATGACTCTTCCTGCCTCCTCTTAGCCCAGCTCCTTTCCTAAGAAAGAGAAATCTTCCAGGTCAAAGCCAAAAAGAGACTGGAGGCAGTCACTTCCAAGATTTTCAGTCCTAAATTCTCCACGCAGCCTCCCCACTCTGCAGACACCTAAGCTGGGTAAGGTGTCTAACCTTGGGGTTCTGCTGTTGGGGCTCCCAAGATTTGCCCCTGCCTTAAATGATTTGAGTTATACAATTATGAGAAATTAAGTGGCAATCCTACATCAGTTCCAGTACCACCTTTTGTTTTGTCTCAGTTCTCAAAATCCTTTGTTGCAATGGCAGCTGTGAACAACTTTCTATCCTGGGGCCCTGAGGCAACAAGGAGGTGAAGACTGGCCTGTTTCTGGAATACCTGGAGAGAAGGGGCTCCTTGCAGTCTCCCTATATCTGTTCAATTGCCCTTTATCACTCTGGTGTTTTAAAAGAGAAATGGCTGTGCTTCTCCTCAGTGAAGGAGAGCATGGAGATTCTCAGCTTAGGTGGGTTTCAGGCAGTAGATACAAAATCTGGGAGTGCTGGATGGAGAGGGAAAGGTTCAGAGCTGAGGATGCAACCCTGCTATCTGTACCTCCACAAGTAATGACAGATACCTATTATTTTCATGGCATTTATTCACTCATCCCTCACTTTTGCTGGTGTGTTGGTGTCCACAGTAGAGTTCTGGGTTTCATTACAAAGGTCAAGACCATGCAAATTAGACCATGGAAAGGCTCCGCAGTACTAAATCTTTTAATCAAATGCATTTGTTGTTTTTGAACAAACTTTCATTACATTAGATGTCCATCATCTTTTTGGAACACATGGAGGAGGAACTCAGCCACGTGGTTCAAGAAGGAGGCATTCACATTCCTGTATTTGGGAAATTTTCTGTCATTTGGATAGTTCAGCAGGAATGTTGGGCAGTGGTAGGTGAGTGTGTGGTACACATCCAATTAGCATGGCCCTGTTAATAACCCTGAGAGTGACAGACAATGGGCATGAGCTCATTTCTGGGGTTTGTAGGGATTCTGGTTATCCAGGCCATTATCACAAGGCGTAGAGCAAGGAATGCAGAGCAATTCTTCCTTGTCCCAGTTAAGAGTTCTGGGAAATGTGTTCACCAGGCTCCTCTTTGTTAGAAAGTATGTTGTCTATTTTCCAAATAGATTTAGGCTGTTACCCCATCCCAATTCCTCGCTCCAGCTCCGCTTACTAACTATATAAAGCCATTACATATGGGTCTTTTTACTGACATAATCCTCGACTGTACTAAAAAAGAAAATATTAAATTTCATTCCAAGAGCTGTAAGAACTTCCATGAGGATATAAAAAGCAGGAAATTGGCCCTGTAAGAGTGGAGTACTCTCATATTGAACAGCCTTCAGGGGCTTAGTGTTAAAGACTTCTTCCTAATAGCTAATGTAGGTTAGAACATTTTGGCCTCTGCTTGAGAGGAAATGGGATTTGTAGGACTTTGCCAGTACAGGTTTACAGGGCTTAGGCCAAAGGACTGGTGTTCTGTGACCCTGTACAAAATCAACATGCTCCATACATACTGCACTAAGGAGTTTGAACATGCAGTACTGAGGAAAAATCTCAGGATTTTCTACTCCATCACAAACTGGTCCTACCATAACTTTTCTGGACATCATTTTGATCTTTGTCTTCCTCTTTAATCTGGACTCCCTGGAGAGATGTTGAGTTTAATTTAAATGTATGAAGCTCTGGGAATAATGTTATTTATTACCCCAAACAGCCAGTGTGCTTTATATTACCTTTAAGTGATGGATTTTCCATTTGCAGGAGGTCTGGGTGCTGCAAACCCTGCTTCAGCAACAACATGAGAGACATTTCAGCATTTTGCTAGGTTGAAAAGAGGACAAAAAAGCATGGGCAAAGTTTTCTAACTTAGCCTTGTGCAATACAGTCATTATTAGGATGGGTGAACTGTGCACCTGCTACTTGGTAATGTAGTTTGGAGTGTGTTCTTCCAAGAGCATTCCTAAATTTTTATGTATCTAATAATATTATTGTGCTAATATCCACAAGATTCAAGTAAATTTGAATCCCAAAAGACGAGCCACTGCAGAGGCAGAGAATCGACCAACATGTTTTGTAATTGACTTGCAATCTCTGTGACTTGAATTAAGTACTTGAGAATCTCTTGGGGGTAGAAGAGGATAGTGCAAATATGACAAGTCAACCGACCTTTGAGTATCCTTTTCTGTTGCTAATTCCCTGGTCCTGCTTAAGGGGCTACAGCTTTGCAGAGGAAAGTAAGTAACAATTAAGGGGAAAAAATTGGTTCAAATGAAATGCAGCCCTGAGAAGCTACTATGCTATATATTTTTTAAGCATCTAGAAGTATTGAACCAATGCTTCAGTTTCAAGTTCAAGACATTCTTCCTGCCTTTGCCAGTGAATAAATAAACAGGGTGAGAGAAGCTGTCAGTACAAGTGCTACAGGTGCTGGTGCCTGGTTCTTGGGCATAGTCTGTTTTCAGGCATTGTTTTCCCAGATCAGATGTGCAAAGCTTCCTCTTATCAGCCTCTCCTTATCAGCTTTTCTAATCCCTTCAAACTCTGAGACACTTCCCATGGGTCTTTTGCTTGATAACTATTTCAGTAAGGCTTACCAAGATGCTTTAGCAACTTCATTTTATACCGAACAAGCCTTTTAGATGTAGAACTTGTTTTAAAATTCAATCTCCTTGTTAGCTGAAGTGAGAAGGGGTCACCCTTTATGGACTTGGCTGGTCCATAAACCCATTAATTCATAAGGTGCAGTGGAGATTTTCCTGACAGTCTGGTCAATGATGCCAAAGCCAAAGAATCTGTCACAGATTTTGATTGCGGGTTACCTTGGGGTTTTCTTGGGCAATCAGTAAAAAGATTTCTAACCTTGATATGCAAGAGTACAATTTAAATCTGGATTTGCTTCCTCTGAGCAAAACACTGGAAAGTTATACTTGGGAATATTGCCTCAAGGTTTCAGCCTGCAGACACTGCGTGGCTGCAGCAGGCAAAAATACACTGCAAAGTCCTCTTCCAGCATTGAGGATGTTTTAGAATAGCAGGGATTTGGCAGACAACCAGTAAGGGCTTGTTTTAAAGCGTCTGTGGTAAATGCATTTATGAGGGGTCAATTTGTGGAATGCCTGATCCAAGCATAGGTTAAGGAGTCAAGAGTAGCTGTATTCTAATTCTGACCTTCCCTCAGGGTTCCTTGTGTGTGCACGTGCAGCACCACAGAGGTTAAAGGAACATTTCTCCGGCTGCAAATTAGGAAATGCCCATGTTGAGTTAATCCTTGGAGTGTGCTTCATGGCCCTCTAGGACTCTTGGCTATGCTCCTTTTTAGGATTTTTTCCACTCAACTCCTGTTTTGTTGTGTCTCCTGGACAGGTACCTATCACATAGGGAACAGCCATGCATTATTTTTCCCCTCCTAAATGATCAGTATGTACTTTATTTCTCGCACTATCAAACACTTCCAATTGCAGCAATATTAATCATTCATGGGCCTGGGCAGTTCCAGCACCAGGTGCTTCAGAGCAGTAATAGAGTTCAGCAAAGGCAAACAAATCAATGGGTGGAATGGTCTGCTGATCTTTCCCACTGCACTATTTCATCTCCCATAAAGCTGAAAAACTGCTTTGGCTCACATTCATGTTAACCATCACTCTGCATCTGATCAGTATTTTAGGGATTGGGATAGAAGTTGCTTTTCAAATGTGATACAGCCCAGAGAAGCTGTGGATGTCCCATCCCTGGAAGTGTTCAAGGCCAGGCTGTATGGGTCTCTAAACATCCTGGTCAAGTGGAAGGTGTCCCTGTGCATGTCTGGGGTTGGAACGAGATTATCTTGAAAGTCCTTTCCAAGCCAAACAATTCTGTGATTCTATCATTGAAAATGAAGACAAGAAATGTCCCACACCCTGCAGCCTCACCAGCACTTAAAACAGATGTTGAGGAGTTTTTTGCTAGCAGGATGCATGACTGGCTTAATCTAGCATACTGTGGGTCTGCTTACACTCTCATCCTTGATTTCAGCAGACTTTGGCTCAGTTGTAGTTGAGCGAAGTACCATAGGAATAGCTCTGGTGTTAGCAGAGCATTTTCTGCCCTATTATTCATATGGGTTTTTAAACAATGTCCACTGAAATCAATGTCCCTCTTTTCATTAACTGCAGTTGGCTTTGGATCAGGCCTGGGAAGATGCACATCTTCCAGAAATGCCATCAGATAATTTCTTTAAAAATCATCGAACAAAGATATATGACCCATGGGATGATCAGCAGGGAAGAAAGTCCCATCTCTCTTTTATACAGTTGGCTTCCTGCTCATATCAGCAATAATTTAGATAATTAAATTGCTTAGTTCAGTAGTTGGAAGAAGCACAATCAACAAGCTGACTCTACTAAGATGTCAGATGTATTAGTGTGCTGGGTTTTATATTTGTTTTTCTTTTTTGTGTGTGTGTGAAAAGCTGTATAATTGGACACTGTCTTTTTCACCCCCAGCTAACCTCTTCTTCAGAGGAGCATACCAAAGACATTTAAAATCACATTATGAATGCCAGCATAGTTACAACATTTATATGGCATATGGTGATGTTCAGTGGCAGCAGACGAATGGATGAAATCAAGCACAATAATAGAATCAGCCCCCCTTGAATTTAACAGTAAGACAAACAATTCAGTGGTATAATTTGGTAAAATGCAAGAAAGAGCTCGAATATTTTAATGAGGAGTCTAAAGTACATAACTGGGCATGCTTTTAACATTTAGCTTTGATTCAGTGGTCTTTGTTCTGTCCCTGTAGGGTTTTTGAACTTTTGCTCACATGAGATAGAAAAAGTTTTATTAAATCACACTCCTGAAATGCTCATCTTATTGTGACTCTAGCTTTATCTTTTGTTTTATGAATATTTGTGGCTGAATCACTCCTCTGAAGAATGAAGGAGATCAGAGAAAGTGTTCTGCATTGTTCCATCTCTAACTCACATGGGTTTTGCTGTTTGTGGCGTCTTCCAAACCAGGACAGAAGAGCAGTGTCTGGAGAGGATGAGATTGGGTATATCCAGAGCCAGTGCAAATTGCCTCTCCTAGAAGTGCCATGAAGTTTTCTTCTCTGCCACATTCTCTGTGTCTGCCCCCCTCTGTTTCTTTCATTTTTTCAAGATGCCACTCCTAAACAAACAATTTTGCTTCTCATTTTGCACAAAAACATTTTTCATCCTTGTTTTCTGAATTGCAGTGTTGAGATGAGAAATCCAAGTTCTCCTTTGGCTCTTTTTTTTTTTTAAATTTATGATTTTTGCCCTGCATTCCCTAAAGATTATTTACCTATTGTTCAAAACTAGAGAGACCTTACCATGGATTCCAACTGACCTAAAACTCTACACTAACCCCCCAAAAAGCCTTTCTGAAGATGAAAGTTATATAGAACTCAAGCCTATCTTTTGCATATTGTTTGTTCAGCTGTGAGATGGTATGAATAGCTTTATGCTGTGCTTGTATTTCGGGTGTAGAGAGCTCACTCTAACATTCACTGACTTCCCAGCCAGGATGCCATTCCCACATCATGTTTGCATGTAGCCAGAAGTATTCACTTCTTTTTTTCCCATTAAACTATTAAAAAGACAGACACAGAGTCCACAGTTCAGTAATAAACTTGGACATGATAGGATTTGTCAGTTCTTTTTGCAATATCCCCTAATGTATCACAAGGGATTCCCAAAGTGATGTTTGTGAAATAAAAAGAAAATGGGAGATATTTTTAAATTATGTACATTGACTTAAGCCTCTTTGAGCAAAATTATTCCCACATGATAGGCTGAACTAAAAATAATAGTAATTTAAAAAAAAATCCGTGTTGGCCATTTGGAAATAGGGTTAAATATAGAGAATTTCTTAGTATTGGATCACTCTGAAAACTAAACTGTCTCAGTTTTGGCTCCTTTTTGACCTTTTCTCCAGAAAAGGGAAATCAGCTGCTGCAATTTCAAACTGGGCTCAGTCTCAAAGTGGCTGACCGAGGTGGGAAAGAAACAAGTGTGGAAAACCCATAGCTAAAAATATTTTATTTCCAACCTTTCTTATAACACCCCTGAAGATTTCATTGCAGTGACATGAGCCCTGTTGATGTGCATGGGGCAATTTTCTGCCACTGGTATATTCGTACATAAAGTAGTTGCAAGTTAAGAGACTTGGTTCAATTCTTTGTGCTATAAAAGTGGATAAAAAATATATATTTTGGCCTGAATGCAAGAATAATATTGAACCATAAATGTGTATTAAAGCCACCACAAGTTATGATTATAGATTTTAAGCAGATGTTCTGATTTGATTTGTGGCTTTTATTTCCCCACTATTTTTAGCCTTAATGGCTGCTCTGTGACACCTTGCAGCACTCAAAATGCAGAAATGAGTCCTTGAAGTGTTTTGGCAGGGAGGGGAGATGAATGAGGCCTTAGAGACAGAGCCCTCAGGCCTGGCCATGCAGGAAGTCCTTCTGCTGGGCTGGAATCCCACATGTACCCAGTGAGTCCCATCTGCATCTGCTGCTCACAGAGCCCGAGTTGTTCTGCTGACTGACACCAGCTGGTGCTCTGCTCCTTTTATCCTGGCCTCGTGTGGGTTAGCAGCTGGCCAAGACTGTTTTTAAGAGTGTATTTATAAAACTTCACAGCCGTGCAAGCCCAGATACGGAGCAAGGACGCTTTGAGCTCGGCGCTGGAAGTGCAGGATGTCTCTTGGCAGATCTGGTTTCCCAGCTCTTGCTGCTGCCACGAACCTGCTGTCCCATCCCTTGTACCCAAAAACAATGTTTCCTAAAAAAATCCAGGGGAGAAGAAACCTTGGGCTGAAGGCTCCCACAGATATTTTAAGTCATGCCTGTCCTGATCCCTCTGCAGGCAGCTGCCTGATTGGTATTTCAATAACGTGCTTGTTCAGAAGGAAATTCTAACTCCTGTAGGGCACAGTGGTATTTTCATGCCTTTTTTACCCTGCAGCCTTTTCCAGCTGGCTCAAACCTGAACACCTTACTGTCTGGTAGGGACATCGTCTGGCTGAGGTGTAAACTACAGCACCTGATGGTGTCCTTGGTATTTAGGGTTGGTACATGAATAAATATGATTTTTTTTAAATCTTTCTTGTATTTATGTTCCACTGCTGGCAGATACTTCCAAATTTTATTTACAGTGAATGGCTTATTATATGTATTGCTTTTCTCCTTGTCTGCATATGATACAGACTTCCGAAAATAACCTGGTTTTTATCTTTTGGAAAGAGACTGTATTTTTTGTGGGGATAAGGATTTATAGTGACATCTTGACAACTTCATAAAGTTTTTTCCCGTTTTTAATTTCCTAAACCAGAGCAACATGCTGAGATACATGGTAGAGATAGGCCCAACATCTGAGTGATCAAAACAGGTTTTGAACAAATGCTGACGCCACCATTCTTCCTGTCTGTGATTCCCACAGAACCTTATTGCTTTGAAAAGAAATACCCTAGAAGGCATAATTGACTCTGCAGCAATGAGCTACATCAGACAGTGTCCCCTTCATGACTTCTACCCAGCTATCAACAGTGAGAAGCAGACGTGCATGTTAAAAGACTGAGAAGGCACAACTTCCCCAAGAAAATGGAAAAAGAAATCATTAGAATCCTTAAGGAGGAAAAGAAAGAATCAGGAGATGGGAAAAAGGTTTTGAAAATAATGCCTCAGGCAGTGAAAGCTGCAGAGTGAAAGCTGGTTTCGACCTTCTGGGTGTCCAAACAGTAGATCAAACTGCAATGACTTTATGATATAATAAAAAATAATAAAACAAGAGCAATATCAGATTTTTTTTTAAGTGTTGATCTAGTGTTAGAAAGCACAGCTTAACTTTTAACAGCTCAGCCACTATGCCTGGCTTCTTACAATACCTTCTGACTTCAGTGACACCACTCAAAGTCAACCCAAACCAAAGACCCTATATTGAAGATAACCCTGAGCTTTTGTACATCTTTAAGCTAAATAGTTTTGAAACTGCTGAGTTTACTCCTACAGAGAAGGACTGATGGCAACAAATACATACATGAAACAGTGGTGTATTTTTAGCATTTGTCATTTTTAGGGCTCCAGAACTGAAAGCAGTGATGGGTGAAGTGGCAACGGGTTGTGTGTGTGATTGGTAGTGGTTTGTATCTGGGCTCTGTGTTGTGTATCTCCTAATGATGAATGCGTGGGAGGGCCAGGTCAGGAATGGTTTCCACTCCAGTGCGCTGATTGTGTAGTTGGCAGTGGGCTCAATTAAAGTATAATAATCTGGTAATCTCTCTCCTGTTTCCATTCAGCTGCTTCACAGTGAATAGAGCCAGTGAACGAGTATAGCTTTTGAAAAGTAGGTGAACTCCTGCCTCTTTGTCTGAGCAGTTTATGTCTAGTCAAGTAAAAGACAGGCAGAAGAGGCGACTCTCCAAAACGTTGCTCTCATGCTCTCATCATTACTGCCGCTGGTGCTGCTGTGAGATAACACTTGCTCTTTATTCCCCTTTCTAGGCTGCGGGTTGCATTTCCAGCAAGCTTCGCACCCCGGAGAAAAGAGGAGCTGATGTGAGAAAGGAGATATGGATACGTCCGTGGTGGGAAGGTGCCGCGTGCCCCAGCTCCTGGTTCTTCTCGCGTTGGTGCTCAGCGGGGAGAGAACCGCGGCACAACGAGCAGGTACGCGCTCCGCTCGCTGCCTCACGGCCCAGAGCTGCTGGGCTCTCCCGTCAGGGGAAGCCATCAGTTCTAGGAGGAAATCTATAAACAACCCAAGTTACTTACTGCTGGAAATACGTAAAACAGACCTTAGGGATGGAGAAAGCGCAGGAGTCAAGGCTGTGACTTACCTGGGGTCTTCGGTTCTGCTGCAGGCTTAGAAAGTTTAGCTCAGCTACCCACAGCAAGAGGAGCAGCTCACCACAGTTTGCTCTGGATGTGCTCCATCTAGCCCAAACTGGCATGGAGATCACTTTTTGCATCGCCTCCTGTGGGTGTCAGATGAGACCTGGTGAATCTTCTGCCTGGCTGGGACTTTCTTGTGAGCTAAATAGGGCCAGGGCATTGTTCATACCCTCCCTTGATCCAAGATGTTTGAAGGATGCGTCGATGTGGTGCTTAGGGACATGGTTTAGTGATGGACTTGACGATGTTGGGCTAATGGTTGAACTCCATGATCTTAAAGGTCATTTCCAACCTAAATGACTCTAGGAGTCCATGTTTCTCTCCTGTCTGGTTATTAGCATGTCTCTGGCACAGCTTTTGGCCTGGGCTCATGACCCCTCTCTCCCAAATGCCACTGGGTGCATTAGAGGATGGTGTAGCTGAGGGACTGTTCTTACAGGGATCCTTGATAAGGACTCTGTTTTTGTGTGGCAGCAAGAAGAATTATCTGACATCAGTGATGACACAGCTCAAATGAAAAATGGCTGTAGACCCACACAATTTTTTTATAAGAGTCCAAAGCCATTTTGAGATGGAGGATTTCTGTCTCACTTCCCAGAAAAGCTGCTATTCTGTGAGCTTGAGTAATTTATAAGAAAGGAAAGACTTTTTTAGACCTTTTTCAGTTTAAGGAATAGCTGCTTTACAGCTTTCTTATATGATCTCTCTATGTTTTTTTGGGTGAAGTTTACCAGAAATAAATACTTAGGAACCAAACAAAGTGAAATCTCACTTTTTTTTTTTTTCTGCTTCTGGTCCTGTCACAGGCAGAATATAGTGAAGCCATTTATATGTTCATTCTCTGCTTACTTTAAATAATTTTGGGCTTATGGCTTGTTTGTGAACTATTTTTAAAGGAAATATTGCAAAACAGTTGGTTCAGTGTATGAGCAGATGAGCACAACTCCTTGAATCATGCTCCCAGAGAGCATTTCTGCAATTATAAAACTGAAATTTTGCTTTCTTTGAGTTATCTCCCATTTTCCCTTAACATGAATGGAATTGTTTCTGCCAGTAAAAAGTACTGTTATGTCATTCTTGGAAAACAATCAATTTTGTCCAGCAGTGGACATTAGAGTGCTGAAAATGTAGATTAATATTTACTAAGAGCATTTCTGCAGCCTTTCATCTCACTGCCACCAGGTCTGTAAGCAAAGAATCACCAATGCCAAAAAAAAAATTATCCTGAAAGACCATGTTTTTCCTCCCTGCAATATTGCCTTGAATAGGCATCACTTTTTAAACCTTAACTCCCCCTTGTTTTAAGGCTCATTGCCCTTGAACACAGACAGGATTCATTCTGTCTGTTCGGTTTGTTTTGAAATTGCTGTTGTCTCACCTGCTGAGAGTCATTAAAATAAGTAATAGGAAGGTCTTGCGGGTGTTGCTCTCTAGTTAGTCTCACCTAATTAACATTCTTTCAGCCAGAATAGATTAATATAATAATGAATTTAGGAAGGAGGCAAGGTGGGAAGTGTAAACTTCTTTCTTACCTTTTACTGTTAATATTTTTCCCTTTTATAGTCTCCAAAAATCAAGCAGAACCACAATTGAGAGCCCAGCTGATATTCACAGATGTAACTTGCATGCCACAACATAAAATGGCACAAACCATCATCTCTACTCTCACATTGCCTTCAAGAGAGTTTCCCCAGACAGACTTTTCTTGCTCTGGAGTTAGAGACAAGCACTCCCTCACTCACAAAATGCCATCACAGAACACATTCAGGTTTTGGCTGGGACACAGTAAATTTTCCTCACAGTATCTGCTCTGGGGCTGTGCTTTGGATTGGTGCTGGAAACAGTGTGGATGACACAAGGATGTTTTTGTTACTGCTGAGCAGAGCTCACACTGAGCCAAAGCCTTTTTTATTCTTCCTCCCACCAGCCAGGAGGCTGGGGAGCACAAGAAATTGGGAGGGGACAAAGTTGGGACAGATGCCCCCAACTGACCAAAGGGAAATCCCAAACCCTATCATGCTCAGAAGTAAAGCTGTGGGGGGACACTTAGCTGGAGACTCCTGCCTGGGGACTGTGACTCAGTCAGTCGTGAGCAACTGTTTTCTTTTACATCACTCCTCTTTCTTGGGTTTTATTTATATATCATTGTTATTTTGCATTTCATTACAACTATTTTATTTTATTTTATTTTATTTTATTTTATTTTATTTTATTTTATTTTATTTTATTTTATTTTATTTTATTTTATTTTATTTATTTTATTTATTTTATTTATTTTATTTTATTTATTTCTTCTCTCAACCCATGAGTGTTCTGTATTTTACCTTTCCAATTCTCTTCCCCCCAGTCCTGCTGAGGGCAGTGAGTGAGGGGCTGTGTGGTGCTTAGCTGCCAGCTGGGGTTAAACCACAACAGGTTGTTTCTAAAGAGATCCCCTGTGGATGGGCTGATCCCAGTGTGATCCCAATCCTGTGTGCAGAGGTTGTTCCCACAGGCACTGCAGCAGCTGGGATGTGCTGGGATGTGCTCTGCTACAGAAGTCGACACAGCAGCAGGTGATGCTCATTTCCCATCACCTGCCACACTCCATTCAATCACTCTCATGGTCATCATGCAATGCCTTGAGCACTGACCTACTCTTTTATAACACTTTTTAGCCTTTTCTGAAGGCAAATTCTCTCCGTGCAGCAGAGCTATCCACTCTTCCCTTTCCAGAGTCATGGGCTGTTATGGAACTCTTCCATTCTGGGCAGGGTGACAACCCCAGCATGAGCAAAAGAGCCAGAGCTAATTTGTGTCAAAATCTGAGTGTGAGAGAAGATTTTGTGACCTTCCTGTAGGTTCAGATGCTGGAATTCAGTAGGAAATGTGTAATTTTACCACTGGTCAAACATGCAGTTGTACTTTGTGAGACAAGAACTTCTGGAGAATCAAAGGTTGGCAGCTGTGACCAGACTGATTTTGTGGAGCAGCTTTCAGTCTTAAAACTCTATGGCCTATATTACAGGTTTAAATAAATATAAGCATATATATATATATATATATATATATATATATACATTTTGTCCAGTTAGGGCATTATATTGATAACTCCAGGGCATCATTGGCACTTTTATGGACCTACTGATTCCTGATTTGCATGTATCCAGAAACAGCTAAAAAGCATCTCCCAAGAGATCTACTTTTTTTTGGCAGTTGTCTGACAAATATGCAACCAGTCTGGATTGACATAGGGCAAGCAAGTAGCAATTAAAATAGCTTTTTGTTTTGGATTATACAGGCCTCATATTGCAAATATCATGGCTGGAGGCAAAAGGAATGGTTGTGGGGGTAAGTAAACTTTTCCCCTACAAGGCAGCTGCCCTTTTGGAACATATTCCAAAATTCAGTAAGTCATCCTTTAGTCAATAGGCAGTGGTAGAAAGCCTCAAATTTGAAATAATCTTGTTATAGACCTGCTACATCAACATATCATGCTGGGCAAAAGAACTGCTTCTAGCTAAGCATAAATGAATCATAACATTAATGCAAGAGGGGACATGAAAGTTTCATTACTCAGGGTCAGGATTGGCATAGGCAAGGTCAGGACAGGGCTTTTGATCTGTTCAGGTCATTTCAGAGCACTGCCTGAGCAAAGGCACTGCAATGAAGTCAGAGAAAAATATCTTCATGTAGGGGGTGCAGCTGAAGGATCGAGCAAAAGTAGTTGGAAGCAGAGGAATGGAAAGGGTTTGCATTTCAAAGCCAAGTCTGTGCTGCTCTGTAGATGTCCTGAAACTGATGAGGTGAATCACAAGGAAGAAGGGCTGGGAATCTGCTCTTCCTCTGCAGGACAGGGAGAGGGTTTGCTGCCTTTTCCAAATTGCTCACTAGGGAGCTGTGTCGAGGGAAGATTTGGTATGTCTGGTCCTCTGCGTTCAACTCCCCCTAACACTGTCTTCTGCTTCTCTTGCAGGCTGCAAGAGTGTTCACTACGACCTTGTCTTCCTCTTGGACACCTCCTCCAGTGTTGGGAAAGAAGATTTTGAGAAAGTTCGTCAGTGGGTTTCCAATTTGGTGGAGACCTTTGAGATTGGCCCAGACAAGACCCGAGTAGGGGTGGTGCGCTACAGCGATCGGCCGAGCACAGAGTTCGACCTGGGCAAGCACAAAACCCGAGAGGAGATCAAAGAGGCTGCACGACAGATTCAGTATTATGGGGGCAACACCAACACTGGAGATGCTCTCAGGTACATCACCACCTACAGTTTTTCCAAAGAAGCTGGTGGCAGACTTAGTGATCGCACTGTTAAAAAAGTGGCTATCCTTTTGACTGATGGAAGGAGCCAGGATTTTGTCTTGGATCCAGCCACTGCAGCCCATCAGGCTGGGATTAGGATTTTTGCTGTGGGTGTTGGAGAAGCCTTAAAAGAGGAACTTGATGAGATTGCTTCAGAGCCCAAGTCTGCTCACGTGTTTCATGTCTCTGATTACAATGCCATCGATAAAATTCGGGGGAAGCTGAGGAGGCGTCTCTGTGAGAGTAAGTAGAGCTTTCCTTTCTGCAGAACTAGAATAGGTTCAGTTAGCATAGATATGAATATTTGATATGAAAAGATATGACTGTTTTCTTTCATGCTTATTTTCATGTCTTCTACCCAGTTCCACTCTGTAAGAGATCACTGTTCAAGGCCAGCTTTGAGCAGCCTGATCTAGTGGAGTACTGCTTATGGCAGGGATTTGGAATTAGGTGATCTTTAAGGTCCCTTCCAACACAAAGTACTCTCTGATGTTGTGATTCTCTGATTGTACTACAGGAGATGTGATGGGTTTTTCTGGCAAGTCAGTACTAATTATAGGTCAGCTTCCACAGTAAACCACAAATTCCCTTTTGGCTCTGATATAGTTCAATTGCTTTATAGTAATTTGGACTACTGAATATGAATAGTGATGTCTTATTTATACCCAGATTTTGGTTTACTTTGTATGGGACCCTTTTCCCTCTTATTTTCTGGCACTGTACTGTGAGGAGAATCCTCTGGGCACTGCTGGGGATGATCCTTAATGAAGCAAAAGGATGTTTGTGCTTTTCTGCCTTTCAGCATCTCAGCTCTACTGACAACTGTGTTCTCTAGGGCTCTGGCTGCCCACAGCAGAAGCATTGGTGATGTTTTGAATGGCTTTTAATGGATAAAAGTGTGGGGGATTTGCACTGCATAAATGACCCTGATTTTCCAGCTCCTTGATGAAGAGGATGGGAATGGCATTGTGGCTGCTATCTCCCAGCACTTTAATAGGAGCAGCAATCACACAGCCTGTGCTTCCACCACTGATAAATCCCTCTCTTGTTCTTAGTGGCTACATGAAAGCTGCCTGGTGCTCCTGCTTTTTGCAGTGTGTGCTGTGATTACTGGGAACAGGCCTCGTAGCTGATGTTGTGAAGATCTGCTATTGCTTTCTGGAACTTCCCTTTGTAAAAAATAAACTCTGGGCTTATGTAGGGTCCTTAAAGAGTGACAACTGCAAATAGGCAGAGTCTATTTGGCATTACCCAGCAATATCAAGATATTTCTGCTTTTTTAGCCTAAACATAAGTGGGTAATGGAGGGTGTAATCCCAATACAAATGGAAGTGATGGGGAATAATAACTGTAAGCTATGCAGACTGAAGGAGCTTGTTTTTTTTCTGTGAAAATCTTATGTAATCATACGCACAACTGGGCTCTAGTAGAAAATGGTGAACCCTTCCAATTGGCACACTTGACAAACTCAACTTCCTGTTGTGTCTATTGAACACCAAAAACGTGATTTTCCTTTGCAATTCTGTTACATTCCTTTTCCAAAGCAAGTGTTTACTCTGCTTTGTACCTGGGACATCATTTGTTGCCTGCTCAAAAAAAATCTTTTCCCTGCCTGTCAGAGTATAATACCTTCTGTCTGTGGTTTTCTGAGCCCATCCACACAGGCCAGCATAACACTTTTCCTTCTATTGCAAAGGATCACTGGGAGCATCCCTCGTCCTGGATGACAGTCACTCCCTAAGGTGTTTGCTTCCACCTGCACTGCTGAGCTCAGTGAGAAATGGGGCTGTGCTCAGTTCAGCACACATCTCTGCTGCTCCTTCCTCCTGCAGGGAGGACTCCTCACACTCTTCCTCTGCTCTGGTGTCAGCTCCTCCCTCCATGTGTCTGCAGGTCCTGCCAGGAGCTTTCTCCAGCATGGGCTGGGTCACAACCTCCTTCAGGCTCCTGTGTGGGGTCCTGCAGGGGCTGCAGGGGGATCTCTGCTCCCCCATGGACCCCCATGGGCTGCAGGGGCACAGCTGCCTCTCCATGGGCTGTGCAGGGGCTGCAGGGGAACCTCAGCTCTGGCACCTGGAGCATCTCCTACTCCTCCTTCTGTACTGGGGCTACTCCTCTCTCATGGTCCCACTTGTCACCTCTGACTGAAATTTCTCCTGCATTGTAACTTTTTACCCTTTTATTTACCCTACAATCCAAGAGTCTTCCCTGATTTTTTCTTCCTGCATTTAAAACAGGGAAGGTGTTCTTTAGCAGAATCTGTGTTATCATACTTATTTAATTTATTGATTTGCATGCATAAAGCTTTCAAGAGGCATGATGTTTAGATCAGGTCTAAAAAACTATGAAAATGTTGCTGAAACAGAGGATGAGGTAATGAGAGAACCTCCAGCAGAAATATTCTGTTAGAGATCAGGTAATTTTTTTGTTACCTCCATGGTTGAGGTAGAAATGTTTTGGGGGGTGAGAGAATGGAGATGAAGAACAGGACCAAGTGATTTCTTGTGCATGTACCACTTTTAAATTCCATGTTAATGCAGTAGGGACAGGAAAGGAGCTCACTGTGATGGCTAGGCCTTCTGCATGTTTAGAAGATCAAACTCTTAACAGCTGTTGCAGTTACCTTTCAGTGGTTTTAATGACAGCTCTGCATAAGACACAAATATACAAACCACGGGGTGGGGGGAAAACGTGACCAGGGCTCATGCCAAGCTGCTGTTTATTTTGTGCACATTCTGAGACAAAAGCACATATTGCCACAGCCAGGCTCTGGTTTTAATAGACATAATCCTGTGTAAGCTCCAGGGAGACACATGAATCAAAGGGTGGAAATGGGAGGAAGATGTTTTTGTACTGACCACTGATGAGTCCTCCAGCCCTGGTCCTGCTACTGAAATGTGAAGGGTTGTAAAGTGCTGCAAATGCTGGATTTCATGCCAGCAGCTGTTCAGAATTGCTTGTCTCAGGTCTCCCTGGACATCTGGCCTAGACTCTGTCATTCCATCTTGCTATATTTGACTGAATTTATTGCTAAGAAGATGTCATTGAGGGCATTAATGGCATTTTAGCTCTCTTTTGATCTTGTGGCAGTAAGCATAGCATAATAAAAAAAAAAAAAACAAAAAAAAACATGTCTGCTCGGTGGGACATTGTGGAAGGGGAGATATTTTTGCCCCACATCTCCATTACATTCTGGACTATAGTTGGTAGGCAAGAATGGGTGATGCTTTCACAGGAAAGCAGGAGAGATACAGTCTGCTAAAAATTCCAGAGATGCTACATGTTTCCTAAATACAGTTCCTGCTTATATGTTGTAGGGATAAAAACAGGCAGCTATGGAATATTTAAAAATATACTAGACCAAAAGAACTGTCATCACATGAATCTCAGATACTTTGCAAACAGAAGGAGATGAGTCTGAATTGAGTCTGAATTGTTTCAATAATGGGTTGGTACCAATGATTTGTCATTGATTTCTGTTGATTTAGTGAGGTCTGTGATAAGATAGCAAAAGCAGTCACATGTCCAGATGATTCACAACATTTATATTTCTATTTTTACACGTCTTTGTTGACTTTGGGTAGTATATGAAGTGCATAAATATAAGACTTATGCTACCCCTATTCTGTTACTGATGATGAAGGGCTTCCAGCCTTCAAAGCAACACCTTGAACATCCATCAAAAGGATAGTCTGAAAGCTTCAGAAATGTCTTTTTTTTAGGTTGTCTTTTCCCAGGTTCATGATATATTCACAGAAGAACAGCAAGCTGTTTCTTTTTGGCCTTTAGTGCTAAAAATACCTTTTGCACAGAGACTATGACAAAGGGCAGGCATCTGAATTGCCATATCTTGACTGACAGTTCCTAACAGACTTATCAGTACAGTCAAATCTCACAAAAGTACTGAAACATTGGAACATATCAACACCTAAGGATATATTCCACATTTTGCTGCTTAAGATGTCCAGATTAAGTGGAGGTACCAAGAATTTGACCATCACTTCAAAATCTAGTGGCTTTCAGATGGCTTTGGAAGTCTGTGCAAAGCTCAGCAAACAACTGCTGCTTTTTAAAAAGCTGCAGCTGGGCAGTGACCCAGCTGATGTCACCTCTGAGATGTCCTGCTGCTTCTTGATGCTGCACTCCCACAGCTGTCCTGGTGCCTTTCTCAAGCTCTTTAACATCTCCTTCTTCCAGCAATCACTCATGGCACAGACCACAGGATCACTCATCCTTTCATCACCACATTTGATGGCTAATTGCAGTTTCCTGTGAAGGCATGAAATGTCTGTGACAGAATTTCCAACTGATTTATCCTTTAATTCAAGCTAAAGAAAAAAAAAAAAGACTTTTCATGGATGTCAGGTGACAAAATGTTTTCTTAGTGGTGATCTTCTGCCATTTGGTTGAGGGACTGTCTGGTATCTTTTGGTACCTGGAAGTGCACCACAGATATTCAGATATTTTTTTTTCTCTTACAAATCCTTTTATTTTCAAATCAAATGTCTGAAACTCTCAGATCTAATTTTCCACTTGGTCCAGTCATCCAGCTTAGAGAGAAATGGTTCCAGAGCTGGTGTCTGGCAGGCAGCTTTGAACTCTGTGGATGAGCTGTGGCTGCTGGTTGTCCCTCACTTTCTCCACAGATTATGCAGAAGTGATTGTTTTCCCAGGTCATAACTACAGCTCTGTTCTGGCACTGTGTAATCTCCACATCATTCAAATGTTGCATGTCCAAAAAAGAGCATCAAAGCTGGTGAAGGGTCTTTATCATGAGTCCTTTGAGTGATGGCTGAGGTAGTTGGAAGTTTAGCCTGGAGGAGAGCAGCTGAGATGGAACCTTATTGTCCTCTACAACTCCCTGAAAGGATGATGCCTTAAGATTTTGGCTTTTGTATTTTTCAGATCCTGTACTGTATTAGTGTATAACTCAATTCCATTTGGGGTGTTACTAAGCTCTCTTCACATCTTGGTCAGACAAAACAATCCCTCCAGGCCTGACAGCCAGGGACAGCCTCAGACCCAGAAAGCATCAGCAAAAGTGAACTGGGGGAAGCAAACTGGGGGAATATTACTTCATTACCTGAAGCTGTAACTGGATCATTAACCCCTCATAAGCTAAAAGACCAAATTTATATCTGTCTGAAAAACTCATGACCATTGTCCATCTTGGGTGTGGTCTCTGTGAGGCTTTGGCACTGCCCAAGGTGTCTCTATTGAGGGCCTTTAATAAATAAATACTTTATTTTCTAAGGTCTATTGGAGGCCCTTAATAAATACCTACTTTATTTTCTACCTGTGTCTAGCCCCTGTTCTAGGTAGCCATTCCAAGGCATTATAGCCAGGTGTGGATTTGTCTCTTCTCCCAGGTAACCAGCAAGAGGACAAAAGGAAACAACCTCAGGTTTCACCAGGGGAGGTTCAGATTGGATGTTAAGAAAAATTTATTCACTGAAAGGATTGTCAAGAAGTGGAAGAGGCTCTCCAGGGAAGTGGTGGAGTCACCATCCCTGGAGGTATTTAAAAGATGTGTAGGTGTAACACTTGGGGACATGGTTTATTGGTGGACCTGGCAGTGCTGGGTTCATGGTTGTACTCCATGACCTTAAGGGGTTTTTCCCATCCAAACATTCCATGATTCTAAATAAATTCTTATTTTCCTTGGGACTCTGAAATGAATAGGCTTATTCTGAGTATTACAACAGTGCTGTTTATGACCAGCCCCACTCTAAAAAAGGAAAAACTTATTCTCCCTAACTTCCTTCTCCCATCTGCCAGCAGATGCATCTATGTGACCCTAACATGAGCTATAGCAGGAAGCCAATGAATTTGTTTTTCCTTTCCCAGATTACTTTTACTCAGATTTATTTCACCGTGCTGTCCCAGGGGAGGAACTGGCACAAGGTGAGAGCAGCTAATGGGAGCAGAAGACCTGGATGGTGTCCTTTGGTACAGTGCTAGCTCATATCAGCTTGATGAACTTTAGTTAAGGACTTCAGAAAACAAAAAAATCCTTTGTGTGCTCTCAGAGCAGACCTGAGCCCGTGATCTGCAGTGCTCTGGTTTGTGTTGTGCATAAAGTGGATTTCTGGGTGGGTTTTTCCCATTCAAACTCCACTTCTAGGCTTCAGCAAAACTTGCTTGCCTTGAATAAACATTTTGCTTAACAAAAATATCCCACTGCAGATGGATCTCTTCAGGATCCTGTCCCATTTTCCTTAGACAGGCTTTCCAGTACACATAATTGTTGCTGTTTTACTGCTGCCTCAGCTCCTGCTGGTTCAGGGAGGGATGGCAGAGCTCTCCTCCTCAGACAGGCTGTGTCTGGCTGGGAGCATCTTGCTGGGGGCTGTTGGTAGGAGGGATGAGCAAGCTGCCACCACCTTCACTTAGACACAGACTGTCTGTCAGTGCCTTCAGGCAGCACTTTGATATTTCTGTGCACTTGGGTAGCTTTTCTCCTCCAGAATGGATGTTAGCCCTGTTAGAGTTTCAGAGAGTGATTTATTGATTTATTTTCATTCCCTTGTACATTGGAAAAAGCAATGTCTTAGACATTGCCTTCAGGTGTTGAGGGTATTTCAGCATCTGTGGCCTGATTTCTTCTTTTTGCTGAGGGAGAAAAGATATGAATCCAAAAGTCATCCAAAATTCAGAGTTTTAGAAATAAGTCTGTAACAGAAAATGGTTTTACTTCTTTTCTTTGATGCAGTTTGTGAAAAAAAAAGTCTGTTTCATACCTGCAACTTTGTACAGACCACTTGGAATATAAATATGGGACTCTGAAGATAGGAATATAATAAAATGAGATCAATTAAACCTTTTGCACTTGCCTTTCTTATCTCTAGCTTCTATCTTTAGCAGTTACAGACAAATAGTAGCATCATAAACCACAGGCAATCGCTTTATGTAAAACAGTGAATCTCTGGACTGCCAACAACATCTTGTCTGAAATCACAAAATCTGTCTGGATGATAACATCTCCACTAAACTGTAATAGGTTTTCTTGCATTTCAGACAAGAAAGCTCTCTGAACAATGTTTGATGTACAGTAAAAATAATTGTAAAGACAAAGACTCAGATTAAAGTAAGTCCCAGATTTGGAAAGAAATATTGAGGCAATCAGAAAAAGCATGGGTCTCACAGCCCTATGAAAAAGTGATGTGCTGCTTGGAGGAAAAAAAAAAGAAGGGGGGGAAAGTGGTGACTATGGAAGCCATTTCTAAATAATGTAGAAGTGAAGGAGAAATACAGAAATAGGAACAGGCAAAAAGCTGGAACATAGTCTTATATGCTGGAAGTGTCTTGTTTTTCAACCCTTTCTGCAGCCCACATTGATTTTGCAGGATCTGTGAATGCCCAGCACTTTCAATATTCAGCTGTGGAGCCCAGTACTTCTCCAGCTGCAGTCAGAAGGAGGCTTTCTGTCTGCTCCAGTGAAGCCCAAATGATGGGGCAAATGAGAGAGCTCATCCTTGGGGCAGCACTGTCTCTCTTGGTGAGTTCTGTCTGAGGGACTGCTGAGGGATGCTCAGCAGAAAGAACAACCTCTGAAGATGGCCAGATGCTCAGCAGGAGACTGGGGCAAGGCACTTAAAAACCTCTGAGGCTTTAGGTTTAGTTACAGGCTTTTCTATCCAAGAAAAACAAAGCAAGGAGGACAAAACCCTTGGCATGCGGCCTTCACAAATCTTAAATATTTTAAATTTCAGCAGATTTGTATGGTCAGGCCATTATTCCTCCTTCACTTACAACCCCTAAACTGACCTGAAAGGACACCAGTTACTTATAGTCTTAGTGTTCTAAGCCTGCTTTGTGGTTAATATTTATGCTTTATGTGATTATTCACATCAAAATCTAATGGTAACTCCCAGCACAATCTACAAATGGAATAGACCATTGCCTGCTGTGGTTAGGTGCACCTGCAAATTAAAGATTCCCTCTGCTCTCCCTTGATTTGGGGATGTAGTTCTTTTTAGGATAGGAAAAGTCTGGGGAGGTGCTATGGAGATTTTTTTTCCCAGTTCTTCTGATGGACCTGGTAAAATTTATGGGAAATTATAGAAAAGCTTGAATCTGCATCAGAGTATGCAATGTAATAAAGTAATAAGAGTTTATACTTCTAAAAACCAGTGTATTTCCTCAAACCCCCAGCCCCTTATAAAATGAATATTTCTGTAAACCCACTATAGCAGTGGTGAGATTGGGCTCTCAGGGCTGGGGGGGTTTCTTTTGCTTCTGGCTCCATCAATTCCAGCCTCAGAGTCTTGTGAGGAGTAACTGCAATGGGAGCTGCAGATCCTGTGATTCAGCCTAATGAGGGAGTCTGGAGGTACCATGGCAGGAACTGGATTTCATAGAAGGATGAAGTGTTCCCTGGTAATGGGCTGCCTGTGTCACCTGGGAAAAGGTTTGGCGCAAAAACTGAGCTTTCTCTTCAAATAGATTAACCAGAAAATTTGTGACCTGTCAAGGTGTTGAATCAAGTGCTTCACCTGATAATTGAAATTATTTTGGAAACAGTTGCACAGTCAGAACAGAACTATAAGACAAACTCTAACACAAAACTCTGTTAAAAGCTAGATAAGCTGTCACATTAACACCTGGAACAAAATGGGCAGGACCACCTATTTTTAAGATCTGCGATGAAACCATTACTTCCAGTTTTGTGTTCAGCTGGGCTGTCTTTAGAAGCCTGTGTAATTTACTTCTGTGACCAAAAAAAAGCTGAGCATTTCAGTTTTGATGGCTTATTTTGAAGCTGTAGGTAGATCATAAAATCCAGAATGGCCTGGGTTGGAAGGGATCATCTCATTCCAATCCCTTTGTCATGGACAAGGACACCTCCCACTAGACCAGGTTGCTCAGAACTCCATCCAGCCTGGCCTTGAACACTTCCAGGGATGGGGCATTGGTTGAACAGATCTGTGATACCTGTAAACCTTGAAACCTTGCATGGTGTCTCTGCAACAGAGAGATTCATGATATTACTAGAGTTCAAACCCTAGTGATAGAATTATTTCCTTTCTTATCCTTTGGCAATATGAAGTGGTGCATCTTTTCTCTTGTGGAAGTTTGTAAATGCCATTGAATTTCAACTTTTTTTTTCTTTTTTCTTTAAATAAAGCAAGACAACAAACGGAATTGAATTCTAATGTACCAGTCTGTTGAGAATATTTCTTGCTCAGTGGTAGAGCTGCAGTGTGGTTTAACTGGTGGGCTATTTTTGTTAGTAAATTGTAGGGTTAGTGATTCAATCCCATCAAGTTGCCTACAAGTTATACCCAAATACCAAATTCCTTTTCAAATCAGTAAGCTTGTTTATGATACAAAACAAAAGCAGTGGGAGTGCTCTGACACCTTGGAGAACTGCTTTTTTGATAAAGTGCTAATTAAGTTCTTTACAATGCAATTAAGAAATTGTTGCAAGCTCTGCTGTATTCATGGACTTTAAAATGCTGAAGAATAGTTCTAAGTTCTGCATAAAATGTTTTTTGGCATGCTGTATACTTTGGGAACTGAGAGTACTGCTGCTAATCTTGGCCAGAAGTAGGGAAGGTACCTTGCAAGTGAGGTAGCTCAGTTGGAAAAGGTGATTTTTGTCACTTGTCCATGTCTGTTGAACAGCAGGGTCATGGGGCATCAGATTCCCATAATCCATTAATTTCCTTATGGACTAGTCAGCTATAGCTTCATCTGTACTCTAGGAAACAGAGGAATTTAAATATAAAATGCACATATATGCATGTATGGTTTGGTATGTGCATAAGACATATGACTGTTTCTATATGTATAAACTCTGAAAAATAAACCTGTGTCCTTTCAGCCTGAAGTAGCAGTCTTTTTTTACAGTGAGGTAGATAAAGTTATAACATGTTAAAGCTCTACAGAGCATGAAATACAGGACATTTTTACTTCAGACTACACACAATCAACCCAATCTACCACCTCTGGGTGAGACTTCATTTAGCTACACTACCACAGGAATCACTGTGCTTTGTTCCTCCAGGGTTTTACAGCAAGATGGAAAGCATATATTAGTTCTATCTACATATTAGTTCTAAATCTACTGCAAAAATCTCTCTGATTTGGCACTGAAGATGCAACACCTCTGTCAGAGGCTGCCACACTAATATGAGACAGGTGGGATGGTGCAGCAGAATTTTAGTCACTAGTGCCAAAGCTTTGTGGCAAATGACTCTAATGGCTCAGATCAAAGGGTGTTCCTGAGCTGAAGTTTGAGGTTGGATCAGAACTGAAAACTACAAATAAAATTAAACAATTTTGCATCTTTATATTCAGGTGTCTTCGGTAGGATTCCTATCATACTGCAGTAGCCTGAAAGTTATTTGTCTGTGCTCTTTTGATAGTCAGTGGAAAGGAGTAGACATCTCAAGAGAATATTTCATCTTCTTTGAGGATGACTGTTTGAGACAGGTGACATGATTCAACCTCTGAATGCCTCTTTCTTTTCACTCACTTTTGAGAGAGCTTATATAACTTTCTCATTGTATTCTTCTCTCTGACAGCCAACAGCAAAAGAGTTGAACCTTTCCCTTCTATGTTCTGGGAATACAATAATGTTTGTTTCCTTATGCCAGTAAATTCAGTCTGCTGGAATTTATATTACTGATGGATATTCAGGCCAGTCTGCAAGCCGAGGTGGATGTGCTGCAATTCTCACCAGCTCCCTGATCCTTCAGAGTTTGTGCAGTTGAAGGAGACAATGTCAGTTTAGAGAGCTGTTACCAAGTACTACCAAGCTGTTACCAAGTGTTTAGGGTCAAACATTGTACTGCCAAATTTATTTAATCCTTAAGGGTCTACTCCTGTGAGAAGAATGGTTCCCTCTCCCTCATCTTTGGCTTCTGCCTAAATCTTGTGATAAATTGGTCCTTGAAGTTAACTGTGTTGTGATATTACCTGCTGCAGTCTGTTGACTCATTTGTAGCAAGGAAATAATACTTTAAAACACAAATAATGACTGCAATACAATTAAGAGTAACAGAGACAGCTTTTTAAATTGCTATTATTGAAAGATATCTTTGTTGCTAATAGCTTTGTTGTTGTTGTTGTTAATTGAAGCGTGAATCCACTTGTGCTTAATGATCTTTCCAGTTCTCACTGTAACAAAGTCAGACCCCAAACCAGACTGTACTTTACTGGAACCAAAATGGGAAGGATGCCAGCTCAGACCAGCTTGAATGTAAACCAAACCCATGTTGCTGGTGCATCCTGGTTGTCTTCTCATAGAGACAAGATCAGAATTCACTTGGAGGACCTGGTGAACAAACCCAGTGGAAGAACTGCTGTGATAAATTCATCCTGCTATGAATGGCTTTGAAAAGCTGACTTTGAGCCAGTGGAGTTCTGAGTATGGGTTATGGTAATTAAACAATCTTTTTTATCTGGTTATTATCTGATAGAAAAAAAACAGAAATGGCTTTAAACTGAAAGAGATTAAATCTAGATTAAATAGTAGGAAGAAATATTTTGAAGGTGGTGAGGCACTGGAACAAGCTCCAATGGACCAGGGCTTTGGTGTAGCTGAAGGTGTCCCTGCCCATGGCAGGTTTGGAGCTCAATGATCATTTAAGTTCCTTCCAAACCAAACCATTCTATGACTCCATGATTTATTCAAACTTTCATTGAATTCACTCTAAGTGCCTTTTGCAGAAGTGTCCATGTAAATGGCACCTCTGCAGTGGAGTACTGGTTTTGGCTGGGATCTAGTTAATTTTTTTCACAGTGGCTGGTATGGAGATATGTTTTACATTTCTACTGAACACAGCATTGAAAATGTAGAGATGTTTTTGTTATTGTTGAGCAGGGCTTGTCTGATGGAATACAGCATGCCTTGTCTCAAATATTATGACTTGTATATAAACATAACACATATAAGAAGGATCATTTTAGAGAAGGGATGTGCTCAGGACTAACAATCCCTCAGGGACTGAAATGATCCAGAGCAGTCTTAGAGTCAGAGATTCCTGAAAGTCTCAGTACTCTCTGGTGCAGCACACTCATCAGGGACTCTGGAAGGTCACTTTTGGTGACCAAAAGTCATTTTGGCGTCTAGACTAGGAAAGTGGGTGTCCTTTTTTTCTTTTTTTTCATTTCCTGATACCATATTTCCCTATATATTTTGGCAGTGTTCAGCCCCAAAAGTTTTGCAAGAGGGCAGATGTTGGCCATGGGGTTTCTTCCCCAGTCAAGCTTATTGACAATCTTCAATCACCACTCCCACTCCAGAGAAATAACCCCACTTCTACACCTGTGGATCTATTGGAGCTCATGGCTCTACTGAAAAGGGCAAGAGAGTATCAAAATAAAAGGAAATCGTCATTATTCTTGCTTGTAATGAATAGGATAGGAGTCTTATTTGAGTTGTGAGTGTATAACATTCATGAAATAAAACAAAATGTACTGGAAAATTTACTGTGTTAGTTTATTCAGGGATGTATCTGCTAACTATTCCTCCAAGCTATCAGAGCTCTGTGCTGGAAGAGTGAATCATGCATGTTGATTTTTTTCAAAGTTGTTTAAGGACAAGTGTAACATTTACAGAGCTGCAAATCTTTCAAAATTCAACATAATTTACACTGGCTGTTCTGATTTCTATTAGCAAGCATTGAAGCAGATGCCTGTCTAATTTACCTGCCTGATAAACTGTTCTTTGTAGTGACCTTAATAATATCCTGAAGAATTAATTTCCTGTGCTAATATTATATTTATAATTTATTTATCACCAGCTGAGTATTTACGTGCTCACAGCTTTACAAGCTGTAAGGCACTGTGGCTTCACACAGTGTAAGATGGTACACAGGAACCTCTTTAATGTATGACTGGCTCAGAATCAAGGATTTTTATCATCTATAATTAGGAGTTTATCCCAGTGGGTGGGATGTTTTTTTCATTGTAAATCCTTTTGCATACTATTATTTAGTTAAAAATACTGTCCTGTGTGCTTGCTGACAGCACAAGAAAGCAGAATAGGAGCTCTAAATAAATGGAATTTGTAGATGGGTTGCTACACCCTCCCACCACATTCACCTCTGCAAACTATTTTTGAGTTGATTATAAGTAATTTGGCTTTGGATGTCGATATTTTTATTTGTTCTAGGGGGCCTGTAATAAAGAAAAGTCTCTCAGGTTTTTACTTTGATTTCTGTGGGCACATGCCTTGACCATAAAATGTTAGGTGCTACTGAAATGTTGAAAAATATCTCCCACTCTCAAAGGGTCAAGAAAATTCTTCCTTGTTAAGATCCTAGAGAAGGTGGTGTCCTTTATTTTTTTTAAGGTTCCTTAGTTTGTCTCATAACTAAAGCATTAATTTCTATTTTGGAGCATAGACCTCTGTATTTATGCCCAGTAATATATTACTGCTAATAATTTTCCACAAACTAGTAGTGTGCAAGATAATAAGTGTTTAATTAACCAAACATCTGAGAAAGTATTAGACTGACTTGTCACAACTTTGTACAGCTATTTGCATATATTCTGAGTTATTTCTAGTGGGTCCAATGATTTTCTTAAGCTTACACAGCAGGGCAATAAAAGACCTCAGAAATAAACCTTGGCTGAGCAGATTTACACGTGGTGCAAATCCTCTCCTTGTGGGGTGCTCTGAAGATTTTCCATGAGAGGTTTGATGCACTCAAGTATAATGAAGATGCACATTGAGTCACAGAGATCCAACTCTTAGTCCTAAAAATCCTCCTGTCCTTCCAGCAGGGAAGGCACGTGAAACAAGTGCAGAAACTCTTAGCAGATGGTTCCTCACTGCTGGCTGTATGCAGAGGTTTTACCTGGGGGGGCAGGGGTGGGGGTGTCCCTACACCTTCTTCCTGTGCTCAGCACAGCCCAGCTCTCAGGATGGACCTGGCCTGGCCCTGCAGGGTTCTGGATGGTGTTTCTGCTCATGTGTGTTCCACTGCTCCCTGACAGGCACCTCCAGCGTGAGGCCAGGCTGAGGCTGTGCTGGTGCAGCTCAGGAACGGTGCAGGAGCACTTGAGGCTGTAATTGTGCAAGGCTGACCCTTTCATCTTCTGTCCTTTCCTTTTTTCTTCTCAATAATTGTCTCCCCTTCACCACAAAATGCACAGGAGAAGAACAGCTTGTCAGGAAAAGTGTTTTCTACCCGTAACTCTGTGGTGGATGAGAGGGAGAAATGCCAAGGAGAGGAAGTAAATTGATGTCAGTAAGTTCATAGTCACAGAGGTTGTTTTGTCTGTGCTTTCTCTTCCCCCACCACCCCTCATTATGGAATAAGCTCCCAAGTAACCTGCTATCACCAGAACAGAGGGAACTGAAGGCACCAAGGGCCCTCTCCCCTTCATCTGCTTTGTCCCAGGGGCTTGTGACTTTTCTCCTGCAGCTGGATGTGTCTTCCAGCTGAGCAGGGTTGGTCAGCCACTAAGGGGAAGGGGCTGGCTTCTCATCTTCTTGTGGATTTCTGGTGAAGAATGGTCACTGATGGAGGACTCCACAACTCCCATGGACTCAAGCATCCCCCACAATCTATCCTTTAAATAAGAAGTCTCTCCTGGAGTACAGACATCCTTTATTTTCTTCTCTTCTGGACTCAGTTCTTTTTATATCATCCACATTTTTTTTTTTTAATGTATGTGTATGCACACACATCCATATATATAACTGGAAGTGAATGGAGTGATTTTCTCTCAGTTAACACAAATAAAATCTAGGGAATGGAAACCACAGGGGTGGATAAACATGCTATTCATGCTGGGTGGATCTGTGCTCCCATGGGGGGAGGTGAGTGTCCCAATTTCAGAATAGTACAGACTGAGCTTTCATTAAATCATTACGTGTTTAATTATATATTTTGAATAGGAAAGTGGAAAGTAAAGACATGTTGATGATTTTGACATGTTGATGATTTTCCTAAGGTTGGTGGGACCCATGAAAGAGTAGCTGAAGCCAGTATAGAGAAAACATTGCCTGTGTGTTTTCCTGCTCTTGGGCTGAGCTTTTAATTTCACTTTCATCTGGAATTCCAGGCTGGATGCTAAGTTTTATCCTCCCTACACTTCTGGGTTTGTAGGTGAGGAGGAGCTCTGCTAGAGTGATAGCATGAAGAATTGTTAAATGTCACCAAGGAAAACAGCATTGTGCTGACTCCCCTGTGAGTCTGCCAAGCAGCATTTAACCTTCCCTGCTAGGCTGACTCATTCTGCTATGGCAGCTCTTTTTAGTGAAGGTGGAGCATAAAGTGATGAATTCCAGCTGTTGGATCCTCTCTGGGTTTGAATGGGCCAGCTCAGGTGTGGTTCATGTAAGGTTCGCCATGGCAACATTAACTCAAAAGCAATTACATTTAGAACTTTAATATAGAAATATGGAATGGGTTGGAAGGGACATTAAAGATCATCTCTTTCCATCTTCCTGCCATGGACAATGATACCTTTCACTGGATCAAGTTCCTAGAGCTCCATCCAGTCCAGCCTTGAACTCTGAGAGGGATGGGGCACCCAGAACCTCACTGGTCAGCCTGTCCCAGTGTTTCACCACCTTTAGAGTAAAAAGATAATTTTTCTAATATCTAACCTAAACCTAGTGTCTTTCAGTTTGAAGCCAATCCCCCTTGTTCTCTCACTCCAGGTTTTTGTAAAAAGTCTCTGTCCATCTCTCAGGTGTTGAAAGGCTGCAGTCAGGCCACCCCAAAGCTTTCTCTTTACCTTCTGAAGAATCCAAATTCTCTCCATCTTTCTAGGTGGAGAGATGCTCCATCCCTCTAATAACTTGGTGGCTTCATCTGGATCTGCTCCCACAGGCTGATGTCCTATCTACATATATAAAGAGGTTAATGCAAATAATAGATTGGATGTACATGTGCAGCTTTATTGTTGTCTTGACAGATGTGTGATGGAAGCTTGGGCTTGCTCAGTATTTGTGCAAGATGTCAAGAGAACCACGACACTGAATCTTATCTTTAAATTACTCTTTTATTTGGACTTGTACATAACCTTGCACTGACTAAGAAAATTCATGTGATATTAAATTCTGACAGTGGTAATGATCAAAACTCCCAAACCACCTGTGGAAGAATATATGATGAGATATGACTATCAGTACTCATCTTGCCTTTGGAAAGTTTGGAAACATGGAAATAGAGGGCACATCATCAGTGCTAAAATTTGTTGCACTGATTGTCTGAATCCCATCAGCAACACAAAAGTGGAAACTAGAAGCTGCTTCTGAAGGGACATGTAAGATTCATTTTTTCCTAACTGAGCATAGTTAATGCCTGAAGAAAGATCACCTATGGGGCTGGTAGAGTGTGCTCTGGCTTCTTTAAAATGTAAGCTGATGACTTTTTAAGAGATGAGGTCTTGTTCATCTCAGCCTCAAACTGCTGGCTTTAACAGCATTTTCTTCTGAGAAAGATTATTTTCCAAAAGAGCAGATATTGCTGTGGAATATGAGATGTCTGATGTTGTGTGCAAGAGGCCTTGACGCTGGTTATAGTTTTCTGTAGGTGTAAAATTTGTGAGTCTGGCAGACAGATGGAAAACAAGCTTTGCTGAGAGATCACCAATATATTTTCCTTGTGCTCTCTCCTAGCAAAAAATCCACCACAACCTCTCTATTAGACTCTGAGCTTTCAAACCTTGGAGGAAGGATATTTTAATCTTGAAATGTCTACATATATAGGAATGTTTGCAGCATCTTGGTCCTGCCATGGGTGGAAGATGGGAAGACAAACAAAATGGAAAATGTGGCCTTTGATTAGAAGGCAAACTGTGCTCTATTGGAGGTGATTAGAGACAAACTGTAAACTTTGTCTGGCTGTAAGGCTATAGAGTGATTTTCTTGTGTGGTGGCCTGGAAGGCTGCCAGGCTGTTTCTCAGTAACTAATCCCGAGTCAGTTATGGGCACAGAAAACAACACCACAAATCCAACACATTCCAGGGAAAGGGCTCAGACATTGATGGTGGTGATCCCTGCAGGGAACAAGTTTTCAATTTCCCAGCAGGAGCACCAGGTCTGTGTCACTCTCCCCAACCCATCTGCTTCTCAGAGAGGCAGTGGGAACAATTCAAGAGAAGCTGCCCTCGGATCATTATGGAGACAGTCAGTTCTGTGAGAAGCTAATGATGTGATGGCTTGTGAATGGCTGGGAAGAAACAGATCCAAGATGGATCAAGTCTAACTATCAAAAGGGCTCAGGGTTTCCTTGTCTCATTTCTTACCTCACATGAAAATTCCCTCTTTCTGTAACACCATAATAAATCATGTCCTGCCCAAAGACATGCAAAAACCTGTGTGGGCCTTTGTAAGATGGGGTCACTGCAATCTGGAAAGCATTCTGCCCATGACAGCCACCACTATGAGCTTAAGGCAGCATCCTATGAAGCTGAAACTACCAGTGTTACAAGTGACCACTGGTATATTCTTGTCTCCTTTGTGGGAGTTGTAGAAAGTGATAAGATCTCCCTGAGCCTCCTTTTCTTCAGGCTGAACACCCCCAGCTCCCTCAGCTGTTTTTTTATCAGACTTGTGCTCCAGACCCTTTCCCACCTTCACTGCACTTCTCTGGACATGCTCCAGCAACTCTGTAATCAATACTTGAGTAACTCAGCCAAATATCTGCTGGTTCTGGGTATGTCCATGTGAGCTCTGGGATGGAGGGAGCCCCTTTGAACACCCCAGCTCTCTCTGTGGATGCTTGTGCTGAGCAGCAGTGATGGAGGGCCCGACTCTCAATGTGCACACACAGTGCAGCCAGGAGAAATGCCACCCAGAGGGATGTCCTGTGTCAGCACAGGCCCTTGGAAGCCACACCACTGCCAGTAAAAGTCCTGGGCCCTGGCACTGTCCCACCACAGCCCATGGGACACTAGGTGGGATGGGTTTGCTCTGTGCTAATGAGCTCTTTCTAAACAATGACCTGACATGGTTCAGGGAATAGCAGAGCCCCAGGCCAGGAGCCTTTCCCTAATGGGCAGTGGGAATGTGGCATCCCAATTTTGGGTGGATGAGAGTAGGGAGAATAGTTTGGCTCTTCCTTCCTGCCCTCCTGGCCAAAGAATGAGTTTGGTTTGTATAGAGATATGGAAGTGCTGAGCATTGTGAGGCAGACAGGATGCTTGAATGGGGAAGCATTGGTCCATACTACACTATTTTGGGGTTGGTGGAAGTTTCCTCAGCTAGTCATAAATGCTGTTGCCGGTTTTTGTGTAGTGGCACAGCTATCAGGTTTGTAAGTAGTTATCAGGCAAATCACATTCTTCATGGTGGTTTCTTTTCCTGAGTGAATGTGGGATTTGGTACAGTGACCAGTGAAATCTCATCTGAGATGTTGCTGGGATGAGAAGCTCTGTGAAATAAAATTCTGAACTCATAGCCAAAGCCAAGAATGTGATCACAGAGTCAGAGAATCACTGAATTGTTTGAGTTGGAGGGGAAATTATAAGATCTTCTAGTTCTAACCCCCTGCTAGGGCTAGAGACACATTTGAGTCAATCAGGCTGCTTGAAGCCCCATCCCACCTGGCCTTGAACACTCCCAGGGATGGGGAGCCACAGGTTTTCTGGTCAGCCTGTACTAATGCCTCATCACCTTTATAATAAAGAATTTCTTCCTAATCCTCACATCTAATCTAAATTTCAGTTTAAAGCCTTTTCCCCTTGGCCTGTGACTACCTGCTCCTGTAAAGAGTTACTCTCCAGATTTCTTGTATTATGTGAAGGTTTCTATCTGCTTACCAAGCCAAGGCTGTCCTTGACCTCTCCACATGGAGAACTTGAGGCAGCTGCCTTTCCTACTTTCTGCTTTTACTTCTGTGTGATTTATCTAGATTTATCTTTGTTCACCTGAATGGCTTCACATCCTCAGACTGAGTTTTGGGGGCTCACAGCTGTAACAGGACACATTTGTTTGATAGCAGGCCTTGGTCATCAGGGATAGAGCTGACTTTGAGGTGTCCTGTGCTGTGCTTTCAGCTTTGTTTCTTTGTGATCAGCAACAGCCGCAAATGGGAGCACACAAAACAAAACAGCCAGCTACATTCCTCACTCATTTACATTGATCTAAAACCAGATTAATTTCACTTTAATGAATGAGCAACTAAGCAAGAGAGTTGGCCTATCACCATACTTTGTACTAATTAGTATTTTTCTTACTAGTGCCTGCAGAAAAGCCAATCTGTTTTGTATTCTGAGCTGAAAAACACCCTCTATGGTAATTTTCATCACTGGCATGTATGTCATTCCTCTGGGCTTCCGCAGCCTCTTAGAAAAACCTGTTGCAGGGCAAAATAATTTCACCAAGCTTCTGGTGCTCAGCAAGCGTGGGGCTCGGAGGGCTGGACATGCTCTCTGCCGTGGGGCCTTTCCTGGAATTTAGCTGGCCCCCATTTGCTCATGGCTGGGTTTTGTGGTAGCTGCTTTCCATGCAGAATAGCTCAGCTTTTGTGGCATCCCAGCAGCGTGAGTGGCAGCTGCGCTCCGCGGCGAGGGGAGCTCTGCCTTTGTTCCAGGGGAGGGTACTTGCTCCCAGTTATTCAGAGCCTCAATTAAAGGAGGCAAACTGTGGTTATTAGTTGTGCTCACTGGGGCAGAGCACAATGAGGTCGGCTCAGTGTGCAAGGGAACGCCCTGGATGGCTCAGGCAGCCCAGGCCTCCCAAAGACCCAGAGGGAAATGGGGAGGGGAAAAGGACAAAGCTTGGGGTGCTGGTGCCAGGCAGGGACACTGGGGCTAGAAGTGTCAAAGGCAGCCCTGCTCCCTGGAGGGGATGAGGGCGATGCGTGGGAATGGCACCGGTGCCAGCAGATCTTGGCAGTGGGGCCTTTGTTCACTGGCAGGATTTGCTGAGCTGATGGATCCCATTTCCATTGCCCCAGAGGAGAAGGTGGCAAGGGGCCAACTGGTCCACACTGGGACTTGTGCAGTGTGTTTTAGAGTTATTAAAAGGTTCTTTTAAGAAATGGATTAACTTCCTCAGCTCTGTTTTTCTGTCTTCTGCTTTCCCCTCTCATGTGTGTTCTGCATAATTTTTATAATGAACTTGCAGTCTTGCCACTTTGGGCTTTTGGACATGGCAATTATGCAGAATATTTATAATCTTATCAGAAAGTGCTAATGAAAAGCTTTAATGGGTCTAGTAATTTTCTTGCAGCAGATTTCACTCTTCCTTCCTTCACACAGAAAGTCCGAGCCCAGCATGTGCCCTGACACAGTTCTGCAAGCACAAACTCTTTCTCCCATGATCCTCACCTAGAAACAATTTCTTTTTCAGGTCAGCACTTAAAATATTCAATCCCAAAGTCAGTACCTCATCAAGCCATGCCAGATAAAGTCCCACAAGCCTCCACCACATTCACTTAAAGGCTCAAGCCTCTCTTTAAGAGGGGAGGAATCCCACATGCAAAAGGCAGCTGGGCACTTAGAATTCCAGTTCCTATGATAACATTAGCTCCTTCTCCAGTTCTCCCTCTGAATGGATAACATAGAACTGCAAGACAAACCTTGCTGAATAGGCAACTTCCCCAGGTAGTAAAGCTGAAATGTCATTTTTCCATCTTCCTTGAGGGACAGAATCTGTGACCCAGGTGAAATAACAGCTCTGATTGCTCAGTAGTTGCACAGATGCCTAACTCCTCTGGAGCATGCACCCACACCTTCTCCATTGCCTCTGGATTTTATGGACACCTGGAAATGACCCTGTAGGGTTGATTTTCTCTCTTTCTCCCTGATAAAAAACCAAAGCTGGTTGCTCTGTCCTTTACTGGGTGTTTGTGAGCTCTCCTGGCTGCTCTCTCTTTGTGTACAGAGACACATGGACGTCCCAGCCAAGCCTTGGCCCTGCTTTTATTTTGCCTTGTGCCCAACACACTCCCTTTTAAAGTCTGGGAAATAACTGCTAAAGAGCTCCAAGAGTTACTTTTTGAGGCATCAACTATACAGGTTAGAATCTACCTTTCTACCAATGCAGAAAGGGGTAGGATACCTAAGAAAATAGGTTGGATATTAGGAAAACATTATCCACTGACTGTTTAAGAACTGGAACAGACTTCCCAGGGAAGTGGTAGAGTCACCATTCCTGTAAATTAAAAAAAAAAAAAAATTAGTAGACTCTGTGATATGGTTTAATGGACATGGTGGTTAAAATGTTGGAGTCAATGATCTTGGAGTTCTTTAACAATCTTAATGATTCTGTGATTCAGTTCTTCTGCAGAACAGGGTTTAAAAAACAATAAAGAAGTAGAGTCTGGCTGGTTCTCAGTGCCTGTGTGGCTCTTTGGTGCAATGAGAGCATCTTCACTTCAGCACTGAACAAAGGTGAAACCCCCAAAGTGGCTGTGCTGGAGAGAATCCTTGTGGATCCCCACGCCAAGTGATGCTGACTGAGGATGCAGAACTGACTGTGAAATTCCACTTCTCATCTGTGCAGCCCCACCTGATGCAGCAATTCCCAGCATATCCTCTGCAGGAAAAAAAAAATCCAAGCAGAAAGAAATGAATTGGTCTTTGGCCTAAATTTGAAAGGCAAATTTCAGAGGTCCTTGGAAAAATTTAGGGATGTGTAAATAAAAAAAAAAAAATTAAAAACCCCAGGCTATGCAAAAACACTTTGTGGGGATCAGTTTTACTACAGAAAGCTTGCTGAACTGCTGCTGAGGCATCTGATACAGTACAGTAAATCTCCTTTCCTGAGGCCACAAGAATTTTTCTGAAACCCCTTTCCTTCTCAGGCTGGAGAAGAGCATGCACAATGAGCACCATGCTGGATGTTGTCCTTCAGGACTCATCAGAAGCTCTTGAGCTAATACATTGTACTTCTGCCTGCAATTTCATTTTATTTCAGATTGAAATGTCAATTCCAAATCTCTCATTCCTAGCTGACAGCAGGTAAAATTATCCCCCTCCCACACCATATACCCCTAGGTGCATGGGCTAGCAGACACTGTGTTTTGTAGGAAAAGAAAAGAAAAGAAACCTCTCAGAACTGATTTGGGATCTCTTAATTAAATGCCTGTCATAGGGAAAACACTAATTCATCAAGATCAAAACTTCTGGGCAAAACCAATTCAGATTAGTTTTTGGTCATGGAGAAAGACTGGGAAAAATTCTTTGAAGCTATTAAAATGCTTTATTTTAAACTTGAGGGGTTTTTTTTGAAGTGGAGAACTTCTGGGTTTTTTTCAAAATATCAATCACTTAATATGTTTTAAAAAATCAATGTAAACTATGTTCCCCTTTAGAGAGTCAGTGTGCTCAGCTCCCTGGAGGGGGACAATGGGGACAGGTACCACTGGGCTGACTTTGCAGGTCCTCTGGAAAGACAAATTCCCTCAGGCTGGGATGGCCCTTTGTGGCTGTGCAGCTGAAAGTTTTGCAGCATTAACTCATCCTGCCATGTCTGTGGGGAGGCTTGGGTTGTGCTGCTGGCAGACTGGCACAACAATAGCACAGTTTGATTCCAGGTACGTGAATAAGACAGCACAGGTGTATTACACAGTGTGGCAGCCCTGTATTAATGCAGAGGGCTTGATAAATGGGTTTTTCCTGGCACAAATAAACTTTTAGTAGGGATTGAAGATCTCAATACTCAGAGGTGGCAGGGCTATAGATGCTGATTGATACCCCTGTGCTTTCTTCCTCTTGTTTCCTTTCTTTTTTGTGCTCAGGTTTGATTCTTTCCCTTTTCCTTTCTTGTACAGTTGTCTTGTCTGAAATACCTTCTTAAACCTCCTCAAAAATGAGTGGTTGACATTTTTGAGCAGGGAAAACCCTGTCGGGAGAAAGGAAAGGGGAAATTGGCATTTGAATTATGTGCACCTGGCTTGAGTAACACAGCCCAGGTTGTGCCTGCTTTTATTTATTTATTGCTCACAAATCCTTATTTTCCAGGCCCCACTTGTCGCAGCTTTTGTTTAGCAGATGCCCTCAAAACCACTTCTGGTCAAGTTGCTTTTCTTTTGGCTGCTTTTGGGCTTCAGAGAGAGATTGCTGAAGTGCCCATGGGAAGGAAGCACCCAGATCTTATGGAAACCTCCTTAGAAAGTTTGGGCCTTGTGGCATGTTTGGGACTGGCAGGTGAATCAAGCTGTTTGGATAAAATTAACATAGGACTGAAGTTATCTTCCAAAATTTAAGTCAGAAGTGAACCCAGTGCTTCCAACCTGTCTATTTTTAGGTTTGTCTGAAAGCTGGAAAACCCAGATAGGCTTCTAAAATCTCTAAATCTGTTAAGACCTTTGCAGATTTCAATGGTCTGTTTAAACTCTTTGGAAGTAAAAAAGTGAACACTGGGCTTGCCTCTGCCACCCTTCACTCATTTTGAGTAATTTCTTTTTCTTGGTGGACTCTGTAGCCCCCTGGAAGGCAGAGAGGGAGCTCTGAGAGCCAGCAGCTTGTGGTGGCACTTGATCTTGGACAAGTCCTTTTTCCTGATGATCAATCATCCTCAAGCTGTTTCCATGGGTGTCCCCAAGGTTTAACCCCATGAAGATTATCAGATGGATGTCTTCCTCTTAAAGGATCTCTTCTGAAGAGCTGTGCCACCACAGAAGTGTCCCACTGCTTTTTCTGGCGGCTCTTGGGGCTGGCACATGCCTGCCACTACCTTCTGCCTCTTTGTGGCCAGTTCCATGCCCTGCCCAGGAAAGGCCAAATTCAGCAGGATGTGGATGTGGACAGCAACCAGACAAACTGCTGGGTTTGCTGAGGTGCATCCATAAAATAGCATCCTTCAGCCAGGGTGTGATTTTAACCTGGCTCCTTCTAAGAGGAAACTAGAGTCACTTACTTTTCCTAAACCCTCTCCATTTTGCAAAGGAGATGCTACTGTTCCTTACAAAACAAAACCAAACTCTTAGCCAGAGTCATGTCTTCTATTTATACAGAAATTTCTTTGCTTTCCTCTTATATATATTTATATTGCTGCTGGTCAGAGTCCCAAAGCCACAGTTACAGTAGCCCCCAGAAATACCCACATGGAAGAAGATACTGTTCAATTTGCTGTCATATAATTACACCAGAAGAGTAATGGCAGTCAGAGCCCCTCTTTAAACTCATCCTTGAGCTATATTTCTCTCTTGGAAGTAATTTGAGAACAGCTAGTGTATATTTATTGATCAGCTGAAAAGCCATGAGCTTTGAAACAAGTTGCTTCTAATTAATTTACTTTTGGAACTACTGTGAGGGAACAGAATGCCTTACCTGGATTTCTCGTTGTTATTCTGGACAAGTAATTGCTTTTACAGAAATTAAACAAACAAAATAACATTTGTGGTCTGCTGAGAATTTGCTTTAAAAAAAGAAATCAATTATAAACTGTGACTTGGCATCTCAGCTTTCTGGCATTGCTCAGAGGAGGAGAGTCCACGCTCTTGTCTCTGTGTTGTGGCACATGGGAGGATAATGGACAGACTGTCTTGTCCCTCCAGCCAGCAGTGGGAACTGATGGCTTCAGCAGATCTGTAGCTGCAGCGCTCCATTGGGCTCATCTGGGGAATGTGCCTTTGGTGAATGCCCAGTGCAAGTGAGATTGATGGGGTTTTATAGCAGAAATTCTGTATTGTTCCTATTCAGTGAGAACCAACCTACCGGAGCTTCACACCAAGTTTATTTTTAATCATCCCAGTCGTTTCAATTACAGGGCTAACACAGAATTGCTATTTAAAAACAAATAAAAACCCCACTTCTCATATGCTGATGGCATTTTACAATGTTTGAGTCCATTGTAAAATCAGTCATTGCTGCAAGAGATTTTTGCAGTTTTTGCTACTGCTGCTACCAGCTCCCTGTTGTGAAATTTGCTGCTGGCAGAATTTTGCTTCCATATTACTTAGCACAGGAGTAAAAAATAAGAGAGATCTGCTTGAGTTTGTGAAATGCTTCTCCTATTTCTACAAACAGCATTTGCATGTGTGGTACTGATCTCTCTAAGTTTTTAAAGGAGTGTAAAGCACAGATGTTTTACCTTGGGTCTTCTTACACACCATAGAAATCTCACTGTTCATTACACAGGTGGATATTGGAATTTATCCATGTCCAATGGTGCAAAATCCAAGAATATAAAAACTTTATTTTCTAAACCTTAGAGAGTGAGAAGGAGAGAGAGAATGATATAATTTTTTATGCTTGGCAGTTCTGTGGCTGTGAGATGGTGGGCAGGTGAGACAATCTACCTGGAGTGCTTTCTGTTCCATCCACAGACTGCTCATTCCCACCTGTACCCCCAGAGAGGCCCTTTGTGCTGATCTCTTCTTTCTGTACTCTTGGGATCCTCACTTTGGCGGGTGGGGTGGCTTTGTCTCCCCACAGCCAGGCGAGTGTACCTTTGATCTTTGCTCTTTGTCTGGGACACAAGGCCAAGCAGGAAACCTTTCTAGCCTTGCAGCACCCTGTTCTCTCCAGCCTCTGAGGCACAGGGAGCAAACACCTAAAATTGTGCCAAAGAGCCCAGCAGCTGCACCAGGAGTGACATGTTCCATCTGTGCCAAAAGAGTAGCCACTGGGGCAGGGCTTGCTGCTGTGGCTGCTGGCTCCTGGAGGCTGTGATCCAGTTCAACTCCACACTGTCATCCTGTTAAATATTTTATGGGCCATTAGCATGAAGACATGCTCATGGCAATGCATCTGCTAAGGCAATGGTTGGCCACTCAGGAGAATTGGTGGCTCACTCCAGTCAAGGACACTTAGCATGGTGAAGCTTCACCTCTTTCCCAAAATGAGAGAAGACTTGTGTCCCAGAGCAGCAATCAGCTCCTGGCCTGGATGGAGAGCAGCTGCTAATTGCTTTCCTCAAAACCTTGTGCTGTTTGCTGACAAGCTCCTTGGCACACAGTCTCTGTGTTTGTTTGGGGGCAGACACAAGCAAATTAGCTTAGAAGTGCCAAGGCCTGATGCTATTTTCATAGTTCCCAGAGTGCCACTTATTCCCTGTGGGAGCATGTGCAAATTAATTCTGTATGCTGCTCACTTAAATGGTGCTAATTGCATCAGTCCCCTGACAATATCCTTCTGCTGCCAGTCATACTATGAGTTTCTAGCATTTGTGTGGGTGCATTAGAGGGGGAGAGGTTCTCTGAGCACCCTGCAGTGCAGGTATCCTTTGGAAAGATGAGTCCTCACCAAGATTCAGGAACTTCTCTAGAAAATTTTGAACAGCATCTGAAGCTGACTTTATGGTTGGATTATAGGGTCAGCTTAGGGATGGGGCTGATGGGCTGTAAAGGATTCCCTGTGCTGATGGAGGTGTGTAGCTGTCCCTTGTGTGCTGTTGGGGTGGGAGCACCTCTAGGAGCATTCTTTTTTGGAATCAAGTTCCAGAGCACAGGGCAGAGAAAAAGGAAAAATAAAAGACATAATTGATAGTAACAAAGGAGAAGAGAGAGATGCTTGGATCCAGGGTGAGAAGATGGTATAAATGCACAGTGCAGCCTGCCACATTGTGGGGAAAACAGTATTTTTCACATCTCTCCAATGTGAAACTCCAGTGTGAGGCAAGACTGGAACAAAACTGTAGGAGAAGAATTTAACTTTTTTTTTTATTATTTACTTTTTCGCTTTCAAAAGGACTTCAAGTCTGCAAATGCCAGAACTCCCTGCATTCCTGCTGTCCCTGATTAAACAAGACACACTGTTGCTTTGCTGTGCATGCAGCCCCTTCCCACTTTCCCATTTGCACTGAATGCATTTAAGGATTGGTGGCCTGTGACCACAAAATCAATTAGCATTGTTGCTTTTGATCTGTATTAGAGAGCCCCTAGCCAAGGATGATATTTATGGGCTATATCTGAACTAGTGACTGTAAATGTGGCCAGAAGCATTCCAGGGCAGTGGAATGCACTCCTCTGCCCTGGGGTCCAGCATGTTTCTCCCCAGGCAAGCTGACACTCCACTGGAACATGTCTGGGGCCCAGATGGGAACTTGCAGCATGCCAGGGAGTGCTCCTGGTCAGCAGCCCTCTGGGTTTGGAGGCTGAGACCATTTGCTAGCAGAGATATGGGCTTGAACATGCCTTGGCCTCAGTGCCCAGGAATGCACCCAACCATGCTTGTTTTAATTGGATGGATGTAACTCTGGTGCCTTTGATACATGTCTAATTTGGGAACTGTGTGTTCCTAGATTTCCCCTAGAAACAATGGGAAAATAGTGGCTTTTTCAGGGCTACATCAGGGCACCTAAATTTGGTTTCTGCTCTGAATTGCTCTTTGAAGGAGCCCTGCTTCTCCATTCTGTAGAAAGAGCCTTTCAAAGAAGAGTGTGCTCTTGCCTAGACCTTAAATGAGTGTTGCAGGGGAGCTCTCTGGGGTATGTTACCCTGCAGAAATTTTTCTTACTCTCTGTGTGGAACACACCATCTGCTGAACAGTGCCAGCACTGAATGGATGGTCACACAGAAATTCACTTTTTCTGGCCATTGTGCTGGAAAAGGGGAGGGAGCCCTGTGGACACAGATCCCCAGAGTCCCACTGCAGTCACTTGGGACTTTCTCAGCAGACAGGGGAGCCTGGGGAGCAGTTCAGCTGGGCACTGGAGCATGTTCAGAATAATGTTTTCGTGGAAAAATGTGACAGCTTTATGAGGAGTAGGGGGGGCTGTGGCTGTGTTTTCTCCAGCTGAAAGCTGTGCTGTGGTGAGGGTTTGCTATTCCCTTTTCATTTCACCATCAGCATTTATGAGCTCTACAAGAGAGCTGGAGAGGGTTTTTTGGCAAGGGTTTGTAGTGATAGAAAAAGGGTAATGGTTTTAAGTTGGAAGAGGGCAGGTTTATATTAGATACCACAAAGAAATTCTTCACTGTGAGGGTGGTGAAGTACTGGGACATGTTGGCTAGAGAAGCAGTGGATGCTGGATCCCTGGAAGTGTTCAAGGCCAGATTGGATGGGGCCCTGTGAAACTTGGTCTAGTGAAAGGTGTCCTTGCCCATGGCAGAGGGGTTGAAAACAGAGGATTTAAGGTCTCTTCCAGCCCAAAGCACTCCGTGATGCTCTGATTCTATCACTGTAGTGACAGAGAGCCTTTGTGTGAGAGCAAATATGGAAACCTCATCCAGCATCACTGCAGGCATTATGTCAAGGAAAAAAGACAGAACCAACCTTGGCTTCAGCAGCCACAAACAAGTGATTTTCCTGGCACTGATGGACTTCAAACCCCATGGTGTGAAGATTCAGTGTGATTTCAGAAAGGAAAGGAGAGTTGCACAAGGCATTAAACTGCAAGGTGTAATCATATAATTGCTGTGAGGCTCTGTTGTACCTACACCTTGCTACAAATTATAATGTTAGTACAGACACTATTGCAGTATCATTACACTGTCAGGACTGCCTGCCTCTGTAGCTGAAAAAAATGCCACATTTTTCCTTATAAATTTGTTTCCATGGTGGGTGGCACTTTATGGATTGTGTTATTTTCAGGGAAAGAATATCTGACAACAAACATTTGCCACAAAATACCAGTTAATATGGGCAGAGAGTGGAGGCATTCTTTCAAAAGATGCATTTTTAAAAGAGTGAGGGGGAAAAAAAACCCTTAAATTTGGAAGCTATAAAATGGTCTATGTGTGATGTTTTATAAAAGAAAAGAACAAATAAAGGTAGTACTATATATAGGAGTCATCAACTGACTGCAGGGAATTAAATGTGCTGGAGGAAGTGCAGCACAGAGAACCGCCTGTGTAATTAAAGAACAGAGCTAATGGGCTCTGGGAAAGCTCCTCTGAGAAACTACTTTCATGAAATATTCTTGACTTTAGGAAAAAAATTTTCTCACCAGGCCCCTTCCCCTTTAAGTGCAATCTTCAATGGGAAAATTATTTCAATGCAGAAAAAATTTGCAACACTATCTACATTGCATAAGAATATGAAACCCACCCACTCCTTAACCCAAATTTCTCTTTCTCACCAGGCTGTCTGCCTGTAAAGTTTTCTGCCTGTAAATTTTTGGCAGACAACTTTTAGGGAAGCCTGTATTGGCCCTGCATTGCCTTATTCATGGGCAGGATTACAAGGGGCTAAACTTCAATGTCAGGGGATGAGACATCTCAAATATTGGGATTGGGAGTATCACACCTTTTGAGAGAAACTAGAGAATTTCTCTTGTGGGAATGGAATAATGATGGAGATTCTGTGTCTAAATGTCTGCCAGTGCACTGGGTGCTGCTGAGATTCTGGAATCCTGAAATTCTCAGTCTGGAAAGGAAAAAAAAAAAAAGAAACATGATAATAAATAATGTTTGCTTTAACCTTCTTGTGTTTCCATTCTCACCTCTCTACTTTATTCTTGTGGAACTTGACAGCTACACATGTTCAACATTCATTATACACCAGTCCCCAGAGGAGCCCTTGGCAGCTGAGGGTTTGCTTATCCTTGAAAGAATTAAAATGAAAAGCAAGAAACTGTTTCAGCAGAGTCCCATGGACACAAGGATGGAAAGCTGGCAATGGGGATTTGTGTTTCCACTTTACAGAGAAGGTTTCTCTATAGAAAGCCTTAAGGGGCAGCAGAATCACACCATTCCTGGCCAGGAATTGCTATAACACAATAGTCTTCCTTTCCTTTCCTTTCCTTCCCTTCCCTTCCCTCCCCTTCCCTCTACCTACCTGCTTTTGTCTCTACTCCTTTCTCATTGTCTTTTATTTTCCTTTTTGTTTTCTATCCAGTTTCCTTGAATTTCTTTTGAAATGGCTTGGAGCCAAAGAAACTCAAACAATCAGATCACTTTCCAAACTTGCAGCCCAATGGTTACATTTTAATTGCAATAGGTTATTTAATGTTATTTTAGTGTTAGTGAATGTTCCTGGGCCAACACATTCTTCTGACATGTCTCTTTGCAGAACGTGTACTCTATAGGACATATTGTCTCTTGCTTTTAAAATATTTGAGAGCTTTAGGATCTTTAGGATTTTTTTTTTCTTAGGGAAGTTTCTGAAAAAATGATGTTTGAAGGTATAAGTCCCTCCTCATCAAACATATCTCAGTGTGATTTGCTTACAGAAAAGGGGGGATCTGCAGTTGAATTATTCTCAGAAATGCTTCTTTCAACAAGAAACTCTTACAAACCAAGGACACAGGGGGTTCCTGGGCTGCCAGTGCCCATGGGCAGCTCCTGCCCAGCCTCTCACACACCTGCACCCCCAGGTACCTCTGGGCAGGGCTGCTCTCAGTCCCTTCCCTCCCCAGCCTGGATGGATACCAGGGGTTGCCCCGACCCAAGTGCAGGCATTCACATTCTCTGAAAAAATCCCTTTGCCCAGGGTTTTTCTGCTGGGAAGCTGAGAAGCCTCAGATAAAAAATGAAAACAATTCTTATCTCATTTGCTTCTCCTCTGTTTTGCTCATGTGGAATGTGTTGGAGATTGTTTACCCACATGTGATTGTTCCATTGGATTCTGGTGTGAGTTGTTTTGACTCTTTGGCCAATCAGTGCCAAGTTGTGTTGAGATTCTGGAAAGAGTCTCAAGTTTTCATTATTAACTTTTTAGCATTGACTAAGTATCTTTTCTTATTCTTTAGTGTAGTTTAGTATAGTATTCTTTAATATAATAAAGTACCATAAAGTAATAAATTAGCCTTCAGAGAACATGGAGTCAGACTCATCATTCCTGCCTGCCACAAGGGTCCCTGCAAATACAGCACAGCACCAGCACCTGGTCTTGTTAAACCTGATGAGATTTCCATGAGCCACTTCTGGAGCTTGTCCAGGTCCCTCTGGATGGTCCCATCCTTCAGGTGTGTCAACAGCATCACTCAGCTTGGTGTCATCTGCAAATTTACATTCTCAGAGCTTCCTAGTCCCTCCACTTATGGGCCTTTGAAATGTTGATAGTGTAAGGCTATTAGAAGTTGAAAAATGGTCCATATGTATAGGTATAGAGCAATTTTCCTGATTTCACCCACAAAAAAATAACATTTGATATTGAAGCCAGTGAATAAGGTATTACAGAGAAGGAATTAATATGTATCCCTATACAAGAAGTATAATTTTATGAGAAAGAGGTCATTACTAACAAAACTAATTTTCTTCTGTGGAGTTACAGTTTGGTTGATATGGTAACTACCTTGATAAAATACATTTGTTCTTTAATAAAGAACATTTTTTCTTAGGCATGGTTACTATGTTTTGAATTGCATTTGCATTAAAAAGTACCACTCTACAATGGATTAAAAGCTGACTGATCTCATGTAGCAGGTGTCAGTGGAAAGTCATCATTCCTGGTGCAACTGTAAAAGAATATTTAGCACTTCTGTGCTATTAAAAATTTCCATGAACCCCATGGATATAAATGCAAATTCTTTGCTGATAAAAATTTGGATAAAGCAAATGATTGACAGAATATTATAGAAGGTTGCAGACAAGAAAGCAGTTTTAAACAATACATATTTAAAGGCAACTGCAAGCAGAGGATGTAACAACGAGCAGAGGCTGAAAGCTCAGATCAGTCAGCTGTACTTTCTCTTCTGTAAATCTGTAAAGATTTACAAATTAGCAGAGCCTTAGCTGCAGTGCAGATTTTTTTACTCTCTCTGCCATTTTCAGTGGGTGCTCATTGCTGCAAATCCTCTGAGCATCACAAGTGTTTACTCAGAGTTTTGCCTGGCAGTAGCAGAAAAAAATGGGCATAAATGCTCTTTGACACTAAAATGTTCACCTGTGTCAGGGGTTTCAGAAAGGCTCCAACAGAAGGAGGGCAGCTTTGTCTTGCCTTCACAACAATACAGATCTGGGTGCGGCAATGAGACCTGGTGGCTCCTTGGGACTGATGGATGTGCTGTCAGTCCAACACTCTGCTCCTTTGGACATACAGAGATGTGCTGCTAACTTGGATGGGAAAGTACCAACTTAGTCTGAGCCTCTGTGAATTATTTTGTGGCTGGAAAGACACTGAAAAGTGAGCATTGCAATAAACTTCTTTCCCTTTGCCAGCTATTTATTGACAGCTATTTATTCTAAGCATTCCTTAGATGCAGGCAGTAGGGGAGGAGTTAAAAGGAGCACAGGATGTTTGTAAAATACAGGCAAAAGTGAGGCTACAGTTCTTTAAGAGGTAATAAAAGATTGTCCCTATAACTATCTGCCCATGTGAAAGGTCCCTTCCACACTTTTTGAAAGCCCTTTTAATGGAAGTTGCTATAAGGTCTTCCTGGAACTTTCCCTTCTCCAGGCTGAACAACCCAAGCTCTCTCAGCCTGTTTTCACAGGAGAGGTGCTCCAGGCCTCAGTTCATCTTTATGGCCCTCTAATAAGTCCAGTGTTATACATATAATGATATCTATTTGTTATTGTTATTGTTGTTGTTACTATTGTTATGGTTGTTTTTTTATTGCTATAATTATAATATTGAACATGTACAGACCTGATATCTCCACCAGTTCTTCTCATTAAAATGATCCCTTGAGCTACCTGTCCCCATTGTTTACAAGTGTGCAATAACCTATTGATCTGGGAAAAGAAAGCATAAATAAAAGTTATTTCAAAGATTTGGCGGGAAAGGGGTGGATATGTAGACAGTTCTCTGTGGAAAAGCATTTATCTGCAATTGTGCTGACACTAATTGGGAGCATGAGAAATGGCTGACAAAGACTGGGTATTTTCACGACTTTCTATAACCTGTGTGTAGGGGTGAATACTCTGTAAAGTTTTAGTCATCTTACTCCAACTTCTGCTTGAACAAAGTCAGGGAGGCTTTCCAGAGTAGGAGCTGTCCTTCCTGAAAAGTTTGGGCAGCACCCCAACGTCAGCTGGCCTTTCAGAACTTCCCTTCCTGACAAGCTGAGAGTGGAAGCTCGTTCTGTATTTTCCCAAGTTTTTTTGTGACTTTCATGCAGATCTACAGACTGGAGAAAGACACAAACCCAGAGTGTTGTCCCAGCTGATGGAAAGGCTCAGTTCCTCTATTCTCCCTTCCTGTCTGGTCAGGCAGAAAAAAGGTCTGAGAACCAGACATGGTGTACTGGGTTTTTTGTCCATCATGAAATTAGGCTACAGGGGAGAGGAAGGGTATTTAGGATGTGCAGATGGGATGCAATTATTGCTGAGGTGCCACGTGCAAGTTCTGAACAAAACCCAGGAGATCAGATCAGCCTTTGTTAGTTCTGCAGCTTCCACAAGGATGTGTTTCCTTGGGGTAATTTTGTCCTGGTCCTTTTTCTTTTCAGATGTCCTGTGTCCAAATGTCCACGTGGAAGGAGACCGGTTCAAACACACCAATGGGGGCACTGATGAGATCCCAGGTAAACAGACACTCGTTCTGCTCTCCCTCTGGGAACTGAAATAGCACAACTGTACATGTGTGATGCTCTGATTCATTGCACTTTTCCTAGATGGAATTTTCTTATTCCAACACATGTTCAGTGGTGAAAAAGTGTATTAGAAACTGTGAGATAAATGAGTTATCTGTTGACAGCCAACAACAAATTAATCACAAACTTTCTTTTGATATGGCATCAAATTAAAAAGCCAGTGGAGCTCAGTGGAGTGCAATAAGCCTCAGAGATAACTTTTTTCTCACCACTGCACATTTAGTGAGTTTTAATGTCCATTTATTTGATCTGTGATTGCTGTGGAAATCCAAGCACAGTAGTAATTACCACTGGAGAAAGGTTTATGTGTGCATTTATATAAATAAAAGATTTTCTGAAGCACTGGTGAGAGATCAAGGGGAAATACAGTCTGGTGATAGCTCTGCTTTTCTGTGAGCTCTGATTTATCTTTTCAGCCAGCTGAAAGACTTAATGTCAGATATTTGCATGGGCTGTGCCTCTTTTCTGGCCTCCCAAGACTGCTTGAGCTGCTGGCAGAGAAAAGGTGCCCATCAAGGTTGCATTGGGAATAATTGTGACTGACCCAAGGACATAAGCCACTGCAGTGGGAGGCTGAAGGTTCTTCTGCAGCTTGATTATGAGTAGAAATGCTCAGTGTTTGGCAGCTTTGCTACTCATTCAGAATTTTTTCATTGGAGGATTTTCACTGCCTGCACAAAATACCAGCTCCAACTGTGCTGTCTGTGGGCAGCTTCTTTTGGCTGCATTCTGATTAGATCTGAGCCTGTGATAATTTTGGATGGTAACATATTTTGTGACCATTAGACCGAAGCAGATTATCCCCAAACACCTATTTTGAATTGCTGTCTGTTGCTGGGTCTTGCATTAACCTGTCCTAAAAGTCCTCCTGTCTCTGGGCTGGCAAACTTTGGAGCAACTCAGCCCTCCTGAGTCTGAATGAATCTATCTGCAGTGGAAGCTGCTGCTCAGAATGAGTAGGAGGATTGTGCCCCTTCTCAGATGATCACCTTCTATGTGATTCTTTCCAGAAGAATGGAGCTACAAGTGGATTCCTATTTCCAGTTCATGTTTACCTGAATTTTGATTCAAGTGCTACCTAGTAGACTCTATGCTTTTATTTGACTTCTAAAACATATCTTTTGTTGAGCAATGTACAGGACAGGAATCCCAATTCAGATCTGGCACCAAAGTTTTGGGTAGAGTGGGGTGTACATGCTTATATGCAGTAATATTTACATATGTGTGTATATATATATATAGACTCAAGTAATATTTTGGAGGTATTTTTTCCTATTATCTTTAAGTCCCTCTTCCCTCCTAGGAAAGAAGTCAATATTCAGAATGTTGAGACGTTCTTTTATGTTCAGAACATAAAAGAAAACTTTGCTGTCTTAGATCTGTATGTTAGTTCGGGTTGGAAGGATCCCATGGAAATCATCTAATTCAAACTCTCACTCAAAATGGGGTGTCCTTCAAAATTTGGCCCATTTTAAAATTATATCAGATGTCTGAGGACCTTGTAGAATTGAGTTTTCAGTTTCTCTAAAGATGGACACTTCACAGATCCTCTGGGCACTCTTTCAGTTTGGTCAGTATCACAGTGATTTTTTTTTTCTCCCACCACATTAGGGAATTCCATAAGCAGAAATTAATTTTTTTGCAACATCTGGTCAGGCTGATCATTCAGAGCTGTCATTTATTTGACCTAAGGGATATCTGTTCACTGTAAATGTTTACTGTTGCATTCAGTGTCTTAACAACAGATTAGTTACAGCATTTAATTAAAAGTGACAACTTCAGTCCCTCACCACCAATGCAGAGGATTGTAAAAGGCTCCTGACTGCTCCAATATGGTGGGAAAATTACTTATTTTTCATCTTGTTACTGGTGATCAGGAAAATGTGTGCCTCTTTCTTGGAAAAAATGGAAGAGATAGGGTGGGTCTGCTAAGGATTGTTGTGCTGCTGGAGATGGATCATATAAATCAAAGTGCTGTTCCACTCCTTATGTGCTCCTTACTTACTCCATAGCATCTTCTGGAGACTCTGGGCTCCTGGGTCTGATTCTAACAGAAGAACCTTACCTTCTTCCAGCTGAACTGGAACATTTCAGTTGGCTTACTGTGCTGTGCTCCCATTCCAAAAGGGTGTGTTGTGCTGAAAGGCTTCTGTGTTCCACCCCAAAGGGGACTGCACTTGAGCTGTGAGGCACAGCCTGTGTCCTGCTCCCTCACTCTTGGAGGGAGGCTCAGCTCTGGGATGGCTGTGGGTGACAGCACTCAGGGGGAGGCTGTTCCTCTGCCACCCAGCTCCTCACGTGGACAAGGATTTCGAGTTTACACCTGTGCCTTGTGCTCCTCTAGGAACCAGAACTGCTCCTTGCCCAACAGGCCCCTAACACTGAGTTTCAGTGCTATACCATGCACAAATTTGGTTATAGGTGGACACAAAGTGCAATCTCATGGAGTAAAAGTTGCAGTAAATCTCATTTTGGGGACAGAGAAAACAGATCTAAAATCTTAGATTTAACACCTTTTCCTTTCTCAGATAGGGAAAAGACCTGAGAACTGAGGGTCAGAGTGCCAAAAATCTTTCTGAGGATTTTAAAATTCTTTTTTCTTATATTTTTATTGTTTGAAATGCAGCAGCAGAAGGCTCAGACAATTGTTTCACACAAGGCATCACCAATTCCAGCCCATTCTTGCCTACCCTACCTGCATACAAGTTAAATCATGACCTGCTACATTTAGTTCTGTGTTTGCATTTAAGTGGATGAATTGAGTCACTCTGTATAGCAGAAGTAAAAATAGAAGCTAAAACACAAAATGAGCTATAAAAGGAGGAATTCTGTGAGATAAAGGGAAGCAATGGTGTGGCTGAGGTGGAAGATTCATGGGATTTTGTGTCAGAGGCTGAGAATAGGAGTGAGGGTAGTGAGGGTGGCTCCATGCAGATTCAAATAACTGCATTGAAAAACCCCATTGTGATCTGGAGAAGAGCCAAAGCTCTAAACTGGTATTTTCCTTTTAAAAGACAGATGATTTTGGTTTTTTAGACAAACTGGACTAAGCCAATCACATCTATCTGTTTTGTTGAGTACTGCATTGAAAGGCACTGCTAAAGTGAAAAATGGTAGATAAATAAATCTAAAGTGAGCCAGAAACTGCCTGGCCAGGAGACAATCAGAAGTTTCTAGGAAAGGGAATAAAGAGTTAGAGTGTGTGCAGTGATGAAGTCCTTCAGGGTCCAGTTTTAGGTCTAATCTCTCCTGTGAGTTTCCACTCTATGGATTGGGATCAATGGCTCCAAAACCCAGGGATTTTTTTCCAAGTAACTCAATCAGTTTAAAAGGCCTGTTTTGGTAGGTATGGACCAATATCAGGGCTATAAACTATAAACTCCTCCCTGTGTGAACTGATGGGGTCTTGGTCAGCAGCTGTTTGGGCATCACAGTTCTGTAGAGCTGGGGAAATACAAACGTTGTTACTGGACAAGGTAGAGAAAGGAAGAATTCCTCGAATGTACAAGACTTTTGGTTACTGCTCATCTAGAAAAGTTTGCTCAGACCTTAGTTCAGGAAAGATGGATTCAGCCTTGAGGAGCTCTTAATGTGTTCAGGGGCCAAAGAGAGGCAATTAAAATCCTGGGTTCGGTTAATCTTGCAGTGTGCAGGTGGAAAGGGGAGATAATATTGCTCCCTGCTAATAAATCAGGAGAACAGCAGGAGGGAGATGGGGGAGCCACTCAAGCTGAAGGACAAAGGCAGCAATAGGAAATGACTGTCAGCTGTTTAAGACACACATCCAAGACATCAGAGGAAGGCTGAAGCTGTCAGAGATATGAAGCACTGGGACAAGAGGTGAAGTAGCACTGATGGAGACAAGCAATCAGTGATGGATAGTCCTGAGTCCTCTCAGAGCAGAGGTTTGTACTCTCTGACCCTCTGGTCTCAAAGCATTTAAATAAGAAATCTCCAGCTGTAGCACTCAGGAAAGGCTGTCACAGTGAAATGGGGTTGCATGAGCAAGAATAGATAGGCAGCTTTACTCTACTACTGAGAGAATTTTGTCAGTAAAGTGAAGCAGCATCTGTTTAACAGTACATAACGTGTGAATTCAGAATATAACACTGAATATCTTGCTGAATGCATTAGAAATCAACAGGGAATTTTGAAGGAAAGGAAGGAATTTGCTTAGAATATCAGTTTATCATCCAGGAAGTCTGATATTTTAAACAAATGCTTAATAATGGTTTAAACAAAGTCCATAGAGCATTCTTGTGGGCAATATGTTTTGAATAGGTTTTTTTAAAGAGAAATAAAGACAAAAGAAGGTTTAAGTCATCTGCCCTAAAATGCTCAATAACACCTTCCTCCCCCCCATTGTATTTAAGTCTAAATTGTCATTTTCATTCCATCAGCATTTGAGAAAGTGTTATGACCAAACAGAAAAACACAATGATAATATTTTGCATCCTTTAGGTGTGACCTTTGCATATTTTTAGGAGCCATAATATTGCATCAAAGCTACAATATTGAATGTTATTTAAAATATATTATACTTGAGGTTTTAAGACTTCACATTTGAATTATTTGTATTTTAGACTAGACCTGCTAGACATGGGATTTGGTTGCAGAAATCTGGATGATCCCTAGAATTAAGAATGAGCTGAGCTCTAGTCCTGAACATTACCAGAGGAGATAACACTCCTCAGCAGATACTGGCTGCTGCTTTCAGGGGACTCTGCCATGGAAGTAAAGAAAGGCCTGAAGTGATTTCCTCAGAGTGCTAAGAAAAATAAACCCTGGGGTAAGACAATTCCAACCAACACAAGGCATGACACATCCCACACTGGATGGTGTTAATGGAGCAAGGGAGGAACATGAAAGCCCTGACTTTAACTCCTAAGCAGCCACACAGGCTGTGTGTGTGAACAACAGCAGAAACTGCATTATGGGTTGTGCCACAGACTGACCTCGGCCTCCAACTCTCTTCCCTGTCTCCAAAACCTCCATGTGAAAATGACCAAAATTCCAAAACATTCATGATCTCTGTGTTTCCCTGTGACTCTATAAAGGGTGTTGGGGCATTTTACAAGGAAGGCACTGATTGTAGAACTGGTCCCCTACAATTACAGACTGCAGTGGCTGTGTTTAGCTGTCAGTGTGTCTCCAGCTCCAGGGCTTTGCAGCACAGGGTTCACATTCCAGAGATGCCAGTGACTCTCCAGCTAATTACAATATCCCTGGGACTATTTATATTTGTCCACTAAAGCTTGTGGTGGCATGAGAAAACTGGAGTGCTCAGGCTGCTGTACCTGCAGGATGACCAATGTTCTCCTGGGGAAAAAAGTGTATTTGTGGTGCCTGTGTGGCAGGCATTGTGCCCTCCCTATACACTTGGCAGTCTCCTTGGGAAGTCCCCAAGGTGCCAGTGGATAGTCCATGAACTGCTGCAGAGATTTGTGTGGGATCACTGCCTTGGGACAGAGGATGCAGAGACACAGAGGTCACCAGCAGAGACTGCCTGTGTGCAGTGCTGGTGGAGCAGACACCACCACTCTCCTCTCCATCCTCGGGGTTATGCACACACAGGCAGGGCTGGAAGCAGCTGTGACATTTGGGAGAGATGGGGCAGAAGGATGAAGCTCTGCACACTCTGCTCTCATGGTTTTCAGTGACCCATCACTAGGCAGTGCTAATGGGACAGGGCTCAGGGCTTCTTATTTCCTCCTCTCCCCACCTTTTCTCTAGGAAGTCCCCCAGAAAATGTGAAACTGGTCTGAGCTGAATTTGAAACTGAGTTCCTGACCTACAGACACCTGGCAATAGCGACTGTAAGTCCTGAGAAGCAAACAGGGAAAGAACAGCTGACCTGCAGTCACAGGAGCTATGTGAGTCTCCTGTGAGCTGGAGTAGATGGCTGGACTTGTGCTGTGAGGTGGATTTGTCCCCTGGGCAGGTAGATGAGATAGCTGCAGTGCAGGTGACCTTACTGGGGTCCTGCTGGCTCATTTTTTAGGAGTCTTATGAAGAGCAGCTGGGGGAACTGGGGGTGTTTAACCTGGAGAAAAGGAGGATCAGGAGGGACCTTTTTGCTCTCTACAACTCCCTGAGAGGAAGGTGTAGTGAGCTGGGGCTCAGTCTCTCATGCCAGGTAACAAAAGGCCAGAGGAAACGGCCTCAAGTTGTGCCAGGGGAAGTTTTGTTTGGATATTAGGGAAAATATCTTCACTGATAGGATGATCAAGCACTGGAACAGGCTGACCAGGGAACTGGTGGAATCATCACCCCTGGAAGGATTCTAAAGGCATGTAGATGTGGCACTTGGGGACATGGCTTAGTGATGAACCTGGCAGTGTTAGGTTAATGGCTGGACTCAATCTTAGAGATCTTTTCAACCTTAATAATTCTGTGATTCTACCATTCCACTGTGCAATAGTTAACCTTAACACTATAGCCTAGATCACTGCACTTAAAAGGTCTTTGAAGTTTTTCAGAGGTTGACAAATGGTTCACTTGTGTTCAAAGGCATTTTGATATCCAGTAACTCCAAAAAACCACAACAGGTCAAGCAGGTCAATAATTACCAATAAATCATTTGTGGTGTCTAAGCATGGCCACTGCAGGCCTGTGGGCTGGCTGTACACTGTGCATGCCCAGTGTCCAGACCCACCAGTTATCCAACATGGGGACCTTGGTTTCTCTAGGGTTTGTGGTCAGCCAAGGAATTTCCCTTCTAAAGGAAACTGAAGAATTGGTGAGTGAAAATGCACAGTCACCCCAGCAAGGGAGTAGGGAGTCACCAAATTGGGCACTGGGATTAGGAGCCTGGAAATACTGGAGCCTTCTCGAAAGTATGCACAACCAGGGTGACACCAACAGAGCTGGGATGAGTTCTTTGAATTAGAAAAAAGCCATTTTTTAAAAAAGTCTTTTTTCTTAATATGGTCAAAGACATAGCTGTTACACAAGGCCATGGATCTCAACGGGTTCCTGACACAGTGAATGACCTGAGAACATCAGGTCTGTGCTGGAGCAGGTAGCCTGGCTGAGCTGCTCAAAAATGTCAGGAAATATGGAGATGGAAAGCTGAATTTACTTTAAAATGTGCTTCTGAAGTAAACTGGTAACAGCAGAGCAGTCCCTGTGAAAGCCTTTCTCTGGTCTGAGTGCCAGCAGTGACAAATTCTGACACCTGCATTCACAGAGAAGGTTGAGCAAGAGTTAATCATGCACATGAAAGTGATTCTTTGACCGGTAGTACTTGCTTTCACCCAAAAGTTAAACAATCCAAGTAGTTTTCTTATTCCAGTGCTTTTGAGATTGATGAAAAGGAAATAAATACAATTTTGACTGTTCATAGCCCAAGAAGCAACTAATCCTTTGGCTATAAAAAGACTAATAGGTTGTCTAACTGTGATATACTTATAGATATTTTTCAGTCCAAATATTTTATATTAATTTTCCTTCAGAAACCATCCCATGGATTTTTCATCTGTGCAAGCTTTCTGGTTATTGTGGACACATGAGGGAAAAAAGGCATATATGGAAGCTGAATAAAATACTTCTGATTCTTGGATTTAAATTAGTCTGTCTGATGAGAATTCTCTCTGATGACAGCAGTGCACAGGTTTTGGAGTACTAAGAGTTCTAATCTCTTTTGTACTGGTCACCTGGCATAAGCAACCTTGACAGTCTCCTAAAGAGTAGTCCCCATCTGCATTCATGTTTCTCCTTGTTCATCACACCTAAAATTAATAGAAATATTTTTGTTTTCATGAACAGCTTATTGGTTGAGTTTTCTTACAGCCCAGGCAGCATTACAGGGAGAATCTAGCAGGTCTTAGTAAGATGCTTTTCCTTAAATGTATTTTCTTACCTTAAAAGTAATACTAAAATTAAAAAGTAGTTGCTTGTACTGAGGTCCTCCCATCCCTATCCCAAGGATTGATTTTCCAGATGTGCCATTTTATGGTTTTCTGGAGGAACACAGAGCACCTTGACACCTGAGGAACTCAAAAGAGGCTTTCAAAATAGAGGAACTAATTAAAACCAGAACCTAATACAAATAGTCTCAGGTAATTCAGCTGGTACAAGCCTATCTGGCACACAAAGGACATCAAAGGAGTAATGAACTCCTGTTTAATCTTGTAAATCACTGGAGCAGGAAGAAGCTGAAAGAGGGCCTGTGGCACCAAGCCGAGGGTCCATTACTGAGAAAATGGAGATGACTTCAACACAAGAAAAGCCTTCAGTAATGAGCCAAAGAGTTCAGTGTCAAAACCAGCTTTCAGTGTCGCTCAATATGCCACTTGCAACTGTTTGAAAACTGAAGAGGCAGAAGGGTAAGAGAGAAGCAGGGGACAGATGCAGATAAACAGAACAATGCACCACATAAAGTGTTGTGTTATTAACTTGGGATCAGGTGTTGAAAGGTGCTGCCTCAGAGGCAGCTGCTGTATACATGAATTTATTTCCTGTTTTTACAGCAGGCTAGGGGTTAGATTACAACAACCTTTACACAAGGTGGGGTGGCTAGGACTGTGTATTCACTTACTTGCTTCTTTTTTTTAATTCTCTCTCCTATCTTTGGCATAATTTTCTTACTGGTTTATATTCGTTTTATCTTTCCTGAAGTGTTATCTTTTCTTTCTTGTGTAAAGATACCAAGTGCTGCATTTTTTTCCCTCTGTTCTATTTAGACTGATGTTTTTGAAAGAGTGGCCCCATATTTCAGTTCAGTGACTGCCTGTCCACCTGCCTCACTGCCTCTGGAAGATTGCTCCTTTTTGAAGTATAGCTCCATTGTACACCTCAAGTAAGGTTTCTGCTCCTCATAATCCCAAATATGGATTGGTGCTCGAGCTGAGATCAAACTCCTTTTTGAGGTCTGCATGGGACTCTTGTGGCTTGTTCCTTTCCTGGGGCCAAGGAAAAGTAGAAATTGTGTCTTCCAGTGCTGTGAAGGAGAGTAAGCAAACCAGGAACAGTAAACCAACAGCCTGAGTGGTGGCATCATGTACCAGGAGTAAATCCGATATATAAATTTTATAAAGCTGAGACCATCTTAAATGTGCTCTAAACCTTATTGAGTATGAGCTAGAAGGTTCTAGGCTTGCTGGAAGATACCTCTTTCGTGCTGGGGTAAGACCTGTTCCATCTGCTTTAGGAAAACCTCGTCTTTAGCTTAAGCTCTTAGCTGCTCTCCCTTCTGGAATATGGGGATCTGGTGAGAAGAAAGTTGGGTCAGCCTGAAGTGCTGCTTGAATCCCAGCTGGAACATCAGTGGAAAAAAAGGTTAATAGCAAGAATCTCTTTAAAGCACTCTTGAGACCCTTAATCTATAGACTCTGGAAAGTTTTATAGTTCCAAAATTCCCTTGCAAGCTAACGAATTTTTTAAGTGACCTGTTCAACCCATTTAGTCATCACTGCAGTGCTTCATGCAGGGCTTGTGGGCAGCCAATAAATCTCTGGTTTCTTCCTCCAGAGGTGCTGTCCTTCATGTTTTGGGGGTAAGTCAGGGAACCACTGCTGACTGATGATGATGATGAATCAAACCTCTGGGAGAGCTGAACGTGGTGTGAATTACCCATGCAAAATTTAACTTCTTCTTTTCCCATCTTTTCTGGAGAGTTAGAATGCAGTGAAATAACCAGGGCAAGAAACAGAACTCTTATCCTTTGTAAGTCTTTGGAAGTAATTTCTTCTGACAGCCAGAGATAGTTGGAAAAAAAATGTTTACAAACATTTGCAGTAGCACAGGTCTGAACAGTGGGAGCTTCAAGACTCGTGCACCTGCTCTTGTGCAGTGCCTTTGAGACTGTGCTGCAGGACAGGCTGGTCTCTAAACTGGAGAGACATGGATTGGACAGATGGAATTGGGTGGGTTGGCATTCAAATTGGAGTGGTCAATGGCTTAATGTCAAAGTAGAAACCAGGGGTGAGGGGTGTTCCTTGGGGTTGGTATTGGGGCTGACAGTGTTTGCCATTTTTTTAGTGACATGGACAATGGGTTTGAGGCACCCTCAGCTTTGTTTGCTGAGCACACCAAGCTGTGAGTGCAGTCACACAATGGAAGGAAGGGATGGCATCCAGAGGGACCAGGAGAGGCTGGAGAGGTGGGGCTGAACCTCAGGAAGTTCAGCAAAGCCAAGTACAAGGTCCTACACGTGAATCAGAGCAATCTCAAGACTGAATCCAGGCAGAGAATGTATTGATTGCAGCCCTTGAGGAGAATGAGTTGGGGGTGCTTGTGGATGAGAAGTTTAACATGTCTCAGCCATGAGCACTTGCAGCCCAAAAAGCCTGACATGTCCTGGGCTGCATCCAAAGCTCTGTGGGCAGCAGGTTGAGGGAGGGGGTTCAGCTCCTTGATTCTGTCCTTGTGAGACCCCATCTGGACTGCTGCATCCAGCTCGGGTATCCCCAACATAGGAAGGATGTGGAACTGTTGGAGAAACTCCAGAGGAGGCCACAAAGATGCTCAGAGGGCTGGAACACCTCTGCTGTGAAGACAGGATGAGAGATCTGGGAATGCTCAGCCAGGAGAAGGGACAGGGCCAGGGAGACCTTCTTGCAACCTTCAGTACTTAAAGAGGGCTGAGAGGAAAGCTGGGGAGAGACATTTTAAAAACACATGTGGCAATCAGACGGGGTAAATGGCTTCAAACAGGAAGAATGTAGGCTTATATTAGATGTGGTCAAAGATCCTTTGAGATGGACACTTCAGTGATATTTTAAAATGTGGTACTCGCTCAGCTCTTGACAGGGTTTCTTTTCCTGTGGAGGAAGAAATGTCAGGAACAGCAAAAATACTGTAGCAGATAATGGCTACAATAACAATAACAGCAACACATTCTGAATAAAGTAAATGGTCTCTCCTTTGGGGTTTGGACACTGCTACTCCAGCCCTGAATTGAACCACATCTTGGCTGTCCAGAAATAGCTGCTTTCAGCATAGAGCACTGTGGAAGACAAGGATGCCAAATGTTTAGATACAGGAGAAAAAAAAAATAACCTCACTTACACTCTACTTTGACATAACTGATTGCTGGACCTATCTCATTAAATACACCATATAACTTTATTTTATGGCATTACAGCATATTTTTCCTCTTTTTTTAGAGTATATATTAGCACAGAAATTATTAAGATAACAAAAATGAGGGCTCCTTACAGTGGCAACAACCTTGCAGATCATACTGGAGGAGTTAAAAGGGACACTGAGGGCATACAGGCTCTGCCCTGTGGGCACAGGAAATCTGTGAAAACTTAAATTTCAAAAGTGCAGAGATGTCAGACAAGTTCATGTATTTGCTGAAAGCCTCCCAGGTGTTGCTGTTTTTCATAGGAATTCACACACTGAATAAAGTTCAGTGCCATTGACCATCCTCCAGTAAAAGAAGCACGAGCTATTTTATCACAGGCTATACTGATTGCTGTTTTCAGAACCAGTGAACCAGCAGGTGATGACAACTCCCTGATCATGGCCTTTGGTGACACTTCATCAATGCATTGACAAGGTTGATATTTCAGCTGCGAGTCTGAGCAAGACCAGAGGATGGAGCATTTCCTGCAAAAGCTGCTTTGTTTGATGTTAGTGCTCGTGGCTGGCAATCCACTGGAGTAAATACATTCCAGACACCACACTCGAGGCTGTGATGTTCAGTGCCTTTCCTGATCCCCTTCTCACTTTCCACGTTCCTCTCCAGGCTGTTGTCTCATGAAAAACTTTCACAATTAGAAGCAGCCCAGTTGTTCCCCCTGTGAGTGTTATTGTGGGTCTTTGGAGACACAAAGCAAAAGACTTTTTTTCAGAAAGCTGCTTTGGGCAAAACAAGAAGTCAATGACTCTGTCCTGCTTTGAGAAGCCTTTCCAAATGTGCTCCCTGCTGTGCTTTCTGGCTATTAAAACTTAAATTTTTTGCTCTGTTTTGTGGCTGTTTTGCCCTGAAGACAGGAGTCAGGAAAATCTCAACCTGCACAACAGCTTCCACCATGCTGCCCATATCAGATCCCTAATGGAGCCAAGCAGAAATGCAGCCCATATTCAGAACAACCAACCATGGCCCCTTTAGTTGGGTCTTCAGATAAAAATCTTGAGAAAATGTTGTAGGATCACAGAATGAGTACAGAGCTCTTTGATCACCCTTTGGCCACGCTTTGAGGCGTCGGGTGCACTGTGGACATTTGTCCTGTAAAAGAGAACCTGGCTGCATGTTACAGTTAGATGGTGTATAAATTGTCCAGTGCCAAGTTTTGCCATCTTCTCCCTGCAACAGAAAGATCTGGGTGTGTTTTCTGATTCTGGAAAACAGGCTGCTTCCTGTAAGGGGGTTATAACTCTCAGGCAGTGAGACATTCGGCTGATTTGATCAGCAGAGCAGTACAGAAGAAATTACTTTTCAAGCCAAGTATGCTGTTACAAATCTGAGCTTCTCTTTCAGCTCACTGTTTTAATTTTAATATGGACTAGGGTCTGCTGGCTTTCAGGAGCTGTAATCATGTTAGAGGGTTTCAGTGGCCACATATTGTTTTAGAAGCTCTAATGAAGTAAGAGGTTTAGGATCAAAGAGCATTTTATTAAATGCCATGTTTATGGCATTACTGATCAAGCAGTTCATGAGCCATTTGGGAATCCACACCTGCCCTGCTATACAAAGAAACACCTTTTAAATCAAAGCAGCTGAGAACAGGAAAATCCTATCTCACCCTGTGCTTGGGCATGGTGCAGGAGGTAACAGCATCTTTGCCCTTGCTAATTTAGGCAGGTCTGTTCTTTCCCATTCACTTGTAGAGAAGACTGGGAAGTTACATGTGGCATTTCATTTTCCATATGCTGCTGACAATATGGTGCCTCCTTGGTGGTGGGAAAACCAAAGAACAGACTATTTCTGCTGTAACTGCAGCACAGAAATGCTGTGTGACACATTAAACTTTTTGGGGAAAGATCTCACTGAGCAGTTTTTACTGCACTGTTTAGTGAACAAACACTGCCAGGTGAAATGTCCTGGTCAGGTGTTGCAGAAATGATCACAGAATTGCTTATTTTTTACATTAATATTGTAATTCAAGGCTAAAAAGTCAAAATTAAAACTTCCATGCTGTCTCCCTCACAATCCCAGTTCTTTTCCTAAAGTCAAGGGAAGATAATCCATGCAAAGGGCTTCCAGGCACACAGAGTAAACCAAATGACAGTAATAACAGTAGTAATACTGGTACTAACAGTAGTAATGCTGTTAGTACTAAGTAGTTGTAATAGTGATGAGAATAATATACTTGCTTGTTCTTCAGCTGAAACAATCTTAGAGATTCTCTTAATTCACAAATTCATTTGAAGGTTTGCCAAGGTGTGTGTGTTTCTTTGTGTGTTCCACTTGGGTAATCTGCCTTGAGTACTTTCTCAGCTCAAATAATAATATTTTAGGTTTGTTTCTTTCTTTGCTCTTCAGAAGAGATTTTTAAAATCATAGCTGGTTAATCAAGCTGAATCTAAAAATCTGCAACCTTTATGCAATTCTGATGGCAAATAAAGCAATGTGAATAGAAGTTATGTGGGATTTGTTAATGTTTTTGTCCTCCCTACCTCTGCTTTACTCGCTGAACAAATGGATAGCATTCCCTGAGAGCAGGGAATCATCTCAGACAACTTCAGTAAAAATTCCTGTCTGTTTGAGCTCCCTTTCTGCTGAAAGGAAGGAGGCACTCCAGGTGGGGGTTCAGCCTGTCATCAAGATGAGTTGTCTTAATGACTCCTAAATTTCTCTGCTGACTCATAAGGAAACTGAGGAAACCTGCATCCATTGTATGTCTCCTTTTCAGACAGCTAAAATTAGGTGAGATACATCTCATTCTTGGCAGAGTTCTTAATTTTTTAGTGCATGGCCTGATGACAAATTTTCTGTAATTCTATTGAAATCTTTCAGCAACCAAAGTGTCCCTTACCTTTAAGGGCTTTGGTTGCAAATACAGTATCCAAGAATGGAGGTTATCTCAGCAGCTGGGCAATATTTAAATTTGGCACATAATAAATAAATAGTGTGATTAAAGTAAAAAACCCTTTGCTTTTGAGTGTGGCCTCTGACACACCTAAGGACTTAACTTTTCCCTGGATCTGCATTTAATTTTCCAAAGAGCTATCCTTTTTCATCAATTAATTAAAAATAGAGAAGACAATTTTTAATTTGCCAATCCATAGTGTGAATAAAAGAAAAAAATCATAATAAGATTTACTTTCGCGCTTTATCTAATCCTAAATGTAAATGGAATAATGTTGTAAGGGCATGACCTCTTTTCATTACACCAAATTCTGTTTGGAAAGTAGTTTTGATAGCTGTGTTTATGTTTCATGGTGTTATTTAGGCTTTTAAAAGTGCATTTTGATTGAGAATTCAGGAAAAAAGAAGAGATTGATTGAATCTGATACTTGTTTCCCCTGGAAAAGCATACCAGAGTGCACAGCTTCAGAGCTGCTCATGATGTGAACGTTCATTTGAGTTTTCAGAAATAAGAAGAGCAGTTTTGGGTCTGAGCTAATGATGGGAAAACTTGGCAGGAGCTTCCTGTCACTGTGTCTTGCACTTGTGCTTTTTTAGCAAGGGAGCTTTACAAGACTTGTGAAATTAGCAGGATTTCACAGCTTGGGGCCTCTGGTGAGTGGACATTATGCTGTCACCTGGGCAGCATTTCAGCCTTCTCCATCCATAGCTCCTCTCCTGTGAATAGTTAACAATCTCCTTGCCCAGTCAGAGTGGTCTCTCCCTGCCAGCAGCCCTCAATTCTTCCCTCAGCTCCTGTGGCAGTGTGGATGAGGGATATGTACTGTGTGGGGGAATGAGTGCATGGACAAGTCATGGTGCTGTTTGTGACAGCCAGGAGGGAGCTCTCATGTTCTGGTGGGGTCTGTTTACCCTGATTTACAGCTGCAGTCCTGGCTGATTGCAGTGTGTCAGAGGGGTGTATCACTGGAGTTGCTGCAGAGGTGATTATGAGGTGCAGCCATGAGGCTCTGGAGCACTTTAACTGCTTTATCTGCTCTCCCAAATGCCCAGTAATAGCTGGAAATAGAGTGGACAAAAAGGAAAAGCTGTTGACAGCCAGGAAAGTTACTGTAATACTAAAGAGTTCAACTTGGCACCAGGCAGCCATTTCTGTCTTTGCAAACAATTAAGATTATATTTCCTCAGAACAAGCAATTTCTTCAGAAAAAAGGTCCAGAAAATGATGAAAGCTTTACATTTTATTTGCTTTTTGCTATTTTGATTTGCTTTGGTACTGGCCCACACAGGTTTTTGCACCTATTTATTCATGTAAGTGTGAACAATATTATCATTCAGTTGGTTCCTTTTCCTGTTGAAGCTGTTTTAAAGCTCTGCAGTGCCTTTCAGCCTGAAAGGTTGAGGAGGACAACTAAAAAACCCAAGAATCTTCAGCCTTAATTTCATCACATAGAAATGTTTGTCTATCCTAGAAAAGTTTCAAGAGCTTGCTAACTGAACAAAGTTGAAAGAACTGCCATAGTTTAAAAGCAATTTATTCAAATAAGCTACACTTATGTCACCAGGTTTGTGTGCTGGAATTACCAAACCAGGAGTTAATGTGTGTAATTGTGCATGTGTGAGGGGGAGTTTATGTTGGAATAGCCTGAATAAAATTAAAACATATATTCTCTACTCAGTTGCTCATGACCTGCCTTTTACAGCACCTTTGCCTCTAACTCCACAGTGTGTTTGGTTCTGGGAGTTTGGATTTGCACCCTGTGGAGCCAGATTGGAGCTAAAAGCAGGATGTTTGCATCCACACAGTTCTGCACCTCCAGGAACTGGATGCATTCATGGCACCATTGTACCCCCACTGTCACTCACAGGGTTTAGCACCTGGGACTTCATGTCACAAAACTGCGTGTTCCTTGTGCCTGGGACCGTGCTGGTGCTGGAGCTGCATAAACTCACTTGTGGGTTAAGCTTTAAGGTTAAGATTGAGCTAAATCTTTAGCTTAAGATTGAGATAAAAATACTTTGTTAAAACAAAGTCAGAAACTTTAGACAACTGTCTTCCACCAAGATTAATAGTTGATGATAATGATAAATTGATTGGACTAAGTTTTATTAAAATTATATGAAAAATGTATGTGGTCAAGTTTCCTGGACAAGGAGATTTCAGTAAAGGCCTGGACCATTGGAGTAGATACACAGTGGAGGTCCATGAAAAAGATGAGAGGGCTGGAACACCTCTTCTGTGAAGAAATTTGGAGAAAGTTGGGGATGCTCAGCCTGGAGAAGCAAAGGTTCCAGCGGGACTTTCTCATGGCCTTTCAATATATGAAAGGGTCTTGCAAGAAAGAAAGAGACCTTTTGTCAAGGTCCATAGTGATGGGACAAGGGGCAAGAGTTTTAAGCTAAAAGAGGGTAGATATACATTGGAGATAAAGAATTAAATTTTTACAATGAGGGTCAGGAGACCCTAGTCCAGGTTGCCCAGAGAAGCTGTGGATGCCCCATTCCTGGAAGTTTTCAAGACCAGGCTGGATGGAGCCTCAAGAAACCTGGTAAGGGGAAGGTGTCCCTGCCTGTTGGTGATCTCTGACCTGGCCAGCAGTGGGGCAGCCAGGGATGGGGCAGAACAACAGCCTGGGGATCCGCGGGTGCGCGGGGAAACGCTCCGGTCTCGGGAGCACCACGGTGGCGTGGCCGCGTGGCACGGCAACAGAGGAGAGACAGGTGCCACTGAAGAGACAAAACTGAAGATATTTATTAAATACATAAAAGGGGCAGAAACAAGGGTGCAAAACAAAACATAAGATTTCAGAATGTTCTGAAACGTTCTGCTTCAGAAGACCCTGCAGTGGCGTTCAACACAGATACATATACAGTCTCTCATAGAAGGTTCTAGAAGCCGTCTGGCCAATCACAGGCTGTTGATCTGCATGGCCACTCCCAGTCAGTCCCAGAATCCTTTGCTCTTCATGATGGTTGTGACTTCTCCCAAAACTTGGTGTTGGGACTTGGTGTTGGTATTGGGTCATTGAAGCGTGGACTGTCTGCTGTGTGGTCAGCTCTCCCCCGTCCCCTTCAGGACAAGCTCCCACACCTGCCCATGGCAGAGGGGTTGGAACAAGATGATCTTTGAGGGTCCCTTCCCACCCAAAACATTCCGTGTTTTCTCTTATTCTATGAATAAATATTTCAGTCTGCACCTCTGCATTTTTCTTCATGGGAGTTAATGAATTATGCAGCATTCTCAGGGTGCTGTGGCAATGCAAAAATTAGCTACTGATTTCTGGAAAACTCTGATCAAGATTGTGACAGATTGAATTTAAGCTTGGTTTTGAGTTTTTGGGCTGAGAGGATTAGATCATATCAGAATTTTGTTTGGCTTTTCCCAACAAGAACAAGGCTCATTACTGAAGTGCTGTTTGTAGGCTAAGAGTTCCATGTAAGTATGATTGGAGGCACGTCCCACTACCTGATTAATGTCTTTTATTTCTATTTCTGTAGCACATAGGATTGATTAATGTCTTCTATTTCTCTTTCTGTAACACATAGGATTTGACCTGATGGATTCGTTCAGCGTGAAGCAGATTTTTGGAATGAAAGAAGATGGGATTCAGAGTGCTTATGTACGGCTTGGAAGCTTTCCTGTTGTTCAGAAAACTGAGTGAGTACTCTGGGTTTTCACTTTATTTCCATCTGAACCTCTGCCTTACATTATTTGGTTCCTCTAGGTTGACTTTGTAGTAGTTATCTGGTACCTACAGGTATGTTTCTGCTTTGCGCAGCTGTTTCAGTTCAGCTGGCTCAGAATAAGCACAACGTGGTCAGGAGTCTCAGCAGTAACCACAGGCTCCATCCTGGCAGAATATGACTTGTGTTTGGTGTAGCTCAGTGGTTCTGAGAAGCAGATTCCAGACATTCACAAAAGAACTTAGGGCTACACAAACAGCTTCTAAAGGGAATATTGAATATATCACTCCCATTGAGATAGAAATTTGCTAAACACAAGAGACCACTTGCTGGTAGATGCTGTGACCAGTTAGCAAATATGGATTCTGGCCTTGTAGAAGAATGAGAAGTTTTTAATCCTGTGTTAATGTGGAGTCAGTCCTCAGAGTCCTTTAGGACCTAAGGCTGCCAGTTGTGTCACAGTTTATCCCAAATGTTTCTTTGGGTTGTCACTCGAGCCCTGCTAGCACTAGCCTTGACAAGAGAGAGTGCATAATTTCACTGTGTAACTCTGAACCATAGATTAAATTGTCATCATTAACATTTTTGCAGTAAATTTCTCAGTACTGGTTTGAACTTCAGCTTTAAAAAAATCAATAATACTTCTTTACTTTCTTATGGACGATGGAGCTTATTTTTTATTCTGTTTTTAGCTCTTTTTCTCAGCTCACTGCATTTTGGAGATTGTCCTATGAATTACATTTGCTTGATTTCACAATTTTTTTTTTCATCCTCAAACCAACAGGACTGATGTGCTCTTCTTCCCTCTCCCCTCTTTCCCCATGTTAATATGATTTAAAATATATACATATATAGACTGAGAGGAAAACTGTTTTCTCTAGAGTCCATAAATGATATCAAGTCTAAGGGTAAATAGAGTCATGATCAGTGATCTGATTCAATGCAGCCAGCTAAAGATATCTTAGATTTGGTGTATGTATAACTGGTCTGAGTGTGGATAGAAATAAACCATAAGCCTCTTTCACTTGGATGGTAAGAAACCTATTTCATTTGACTCACTGTGATCTCTGGGTTCTGGGTGATACTATGAAAAATTGAGCAGTTCTTGGAGTATAAAGAGGAACTGTCAAGTATGAGCTGATAATCTTCATATCACACAGCTCAGTCTCCACTGCTGCTGTGTCCAGCCTTATTTTCCATAATTCAGTCGGTAGAAATTGAGTGAATGACAGTTTGAAGATCTGTGAAGCAAGTGTGATGGTGAGAAATCCAAGAACTACAGTGTAGACAGGTAAAATTAAGAAGCAGCCAACAAGAGATCATTCTCTGTAGGAACCTCTGGGAAATCAAAGCTTGGTAAAGGGTCATGGTAGGCTGAAAGGCAGTGGCTGCTTGGCATCAAAAACCAGCAGGGAAGAAGGGCATGCTTTTAAGGATGAATCTAATTAACCACTGGAGAAAGCACAGATTACAGAGAGTTGTCCATTTGAATTCCTTTTTCAAAGTAAGGGTTGAAGAGCTTTTTTGTTGTTGCTGTTTCTGTTGCTATTTTCTCAGAAAGACTGAGGGAGTGAAGCCAGACCAACCAGCTATGACGGCTTTCCATCTGCTCAGATTACACCCATTTATTTGTTGTTGCTGTTGCCCCTAAAATAAGCAGAATATTTTATCACCCAGGACAATTAGAAGTAAAACATCCCTAATTTTTGTAGGTTTAAATGAATAAAATTCCTTTTGAATTATTCTGAAACATGGAATTCGAGGAGGATTTTCACATTTTCAGCCTTTTATATTGTAACTTTCACACTCCTGTGGTTTGGGAATGAACCCAAATGGGTATAACACCATGGAAGGTGTTTGCATATTTGGTTCATTTTAGCATTTGTATGCCAGGACTCTGAGATGCTGCATATAGGGTCATTGCTCACAGAAAATGAAATCTTGTAAAGCTGCTCAAAACCGATAGCTGGAATAATAAACCAAACAAAAACATCTGTCGTGGCTCACAGATAACCTCCAGCAATGTTTAGCAACTGATAGCAACATCTCATAATTAGATACAAAATCATTGACTGAGTAATATATGAAATTCACTTTATTATCTGCTTAAAGGATTTGAATTCTTTCTTACAAGCAATAGTACTTTTACAAAGTGCCAGATTAGCTGTCTGGGAAATGTGCCTACTCATCATCTGATCTGTAACCTACAACTATGAACTTTCTTCCTCTTTGTGGTGAGGCATCATCTGTGATCAAACAAACCCAGCAGCCAGAGCTTGCCTTCAGTCAAGGACCTGATCACTGAGGGACTCACAGGGCTCTGCAGCTGTCTGAGGACTGGCCCCAGAATCTGGCTGGTGGTTTTTCCCACTCCTCATGTAACTGGGGCTGTCCTACTGCTTGTTCATGGCTTCTCAGTGGATCTTTTGGCCAAAACTGTGCTGCAGACTTCTGGTTTTGGATGCTCAGGTTTGTTTCTCATTACTGGTGTCTTTCCTAATGCCAAGACGTTGGCTCACCCTTTTGTTCTGTATCTCCTAGTTGTGACTCCAGGGCCTTCCTGCTGGCCATGTCCATCCTCAGGTTTCTCTTGTCTGGTCTTGTTCTGACTTGACCATGATCTTGGCTACCACCTCACAGAATTACCTGATGCTTGGCCAAGCTGCTGGTCATGATCTATTTGCTCTTTGTATTGGCACAGTGTTGTACCAATACAGAGTCTTGGGTTGTTTAGGGCATGATACCTTGGTGTGTTTTTCTGTGTCTCCTGATGTCAGCTTGGACTTTGGTTGCCTGCCCTAGGTTTCTCCATGAGCTCCTGCCCTGGTCTCATCATTCGTCCCCTTCTAAGAGAAGAAGTTGTACAAAAAGCCACCAAAAACTCCCACCCATTGAATGCTTACTTTTTTCTTACCTTTGACAAACAAATATTGCATATTAAAAAGAGCAGAAACAAAAAACCTTGTTCAGCTTAGAGAAGGGAAGACTCAGTGAGGGAAGATCTTACCCATGTATATAAATATCTGATTGGGAGGAAGTAAAGAAGACAGAGCCAACATTTTCTCAGTCATATTCATTGACAGGAGAAGAAGGAATGGGAACAACTTCAATCGATGAAATCTAAACACAAGAAAAACTTTCTTTAGATGAGATGATCTCAAGAGGTACCTCAGTGTCTCCTATTTCTAACAAGGTAAAGGAGATAAAGCATGGTGGAGATGGAATGACTGAAGGCTTTTTTGGTCTTGTAGTGAGTAAAGGACTGTAGGGAGAGCTGAGAAACACAGAAAACACTGCAGCAAGCAGAGGAGAAAAAGTTGTTCACATGGCTTCTTATGGAAAAAAAAACTTGTTTTGGGAAAATTAAATGACAGCAAGTGAGATTTAGGACAGATTCCTTTTTTTTTTTTTTTTTTACAGCATGCAGGACAGAGAAAGACAGGAAGAAATTACCTAGAGAAGATGTATCTATTCCATCACTGAGGTTTCTAAGGCTTGAAGGTCAAAAAGATGTCTGCCAAGGATGTATGAGACACAACCTTCTATAGTCTTTCCTTTTCCTTTTCCCTTTCCTTTTCGTTTTTCTTGTGGGCTTTTTTTTCCTCCTGTCATTCTAAGAGCCTCTAGTGATGTGAAGCATGTTTAAATGAACTGGCTTCTTCCAACTTGCAAATCTTTCGTATTAACATGAATTTCATATTAGCAGGCTTAGCTGTTGTAAAATTGTCAAATTGCTCAAGTACATTAAATACATTCTTCCTCACCAATTTAAATGTTGTTTCATTCAGTGTCTGAAATGAGAACTGATAATTTTTTCCATCGTGTTATTATAATGTAGGATCTCATGCTCATTGACCCAGATGAAAGCTCTTATTGCAAATTAAAGCATGTGAGAAGGGTGCTGTGTATTGAAAACCAGCAATGGTTAAAAGAATTTTCTGCCTTCCTATTATTTTTTTTTCTTGTAAAAGTTGTGATTCACCTGACCTTGTAGTTGAGTTAATTGACTCTTGGAGTAACCTGCAGCACTGGGGGATTCTTTTGTCCTGGAGTTTTATAAGGGCCTTTTATGCAATCTATCCTGTTGTCAGAATTATAGACCAAGGAGCTGGCAGAATGCTCCCTGTAGGTACCAGGCATCCAGCAAAGTTCCACAATATCGATCATCAGTTCAATTCAGCCTTGTGTGAAAGAAGAACATAAAACATTTCTGGAGACAGCAGCTCCTGCTCTTGGATCCCCAAGTAAAACTGAACTTCTAGATGCAGATAATTTTTAAGTGAGGAAATAAGTTAAAACTGCTAACAAAGTTTTTCTTATTTATGTAGCAATGCAGCTCTGTAAAAGATACAGGGACCAATGGCTTCAGAAACAGCTTTTATCACATCTTCAAAGCAATGAGAGTGTCTTCAGATTTGCTTTTGGCATGAAACCTTTCTCTGCTGGGAACTTGCATCTGGTTCCTCAGCAGCTTTAAAAATCAGTTGAGGATGGCAGGTAATGGGTCATTATGACTTTCTGTCAGTTTAAATCTACCTGATGGGCTGTTTGTCAGCCTTGTGTGATGAGGTGTGGCCAGACTCACTGCGATGTTTAGGTACCTAACTCCCAGTTATTTCTCTGGGTATTAAACATTTGAAAACCCTTTTTGAAATTAAGCTTCCATAATGATATTCCTGTTCCCAGCTCAGAGCTGTCCAGAACCATAAAATCCTTAAGTCTGGAAAAGCCCTATAAGATCACTGAGTCCAATTGTTATGCTACACTTCCATGTTCACCACTAAACCATGTCCCCAGATGCCACATCCACACTTTTCAGTGAACATTTCCAGGGATGGCAAATCCCCCACTTCCCCAAGTAGACTGGTTCAATGCTTGACCACCTTTACAGTAAAGAATTTTTTCCTAATATCTAGTTCAAGGCAATCCTCCTTCCAGATCTACTTGTGTTCACTTCCAGGTGCTCCTTTGGCCCTTCTTGTAGATTTGCTAACTTCCAGGAAACTGGGACCTCCCTGGTTAAAAAATCTAGTACCAAGAAGTGAGACAGCCTTGTCTGCTCTCCTAAAGGAAGGATTTCTTATGGGAGCTAGTGGGAGCCTGGTTCAGTTTTCTTTTGTGTTGGAAGAATTCAGAGAGTCTCTGTCTCCCCAGAGGGAAAACCAACTTATAATGGTGCATATCCTGCAGGGGCACTTTATACAGCAAAAGCCACATTAGTGGATGAAATCAGAGTGTTCTGAATTTATAACTTGGCTTAAAAGATGGGATATTCAAAGCACAGATTAAAATATGAGCGAGTATTTTGGCATTAGGAAAGACTGGATCTCAACATTTGCTGCAACTGCAAAACAGTATTCTGGAAATTTAGAGGACTTTTTGCTTTCAATACAATTAAAGGCTTCTAGTTTTATGTGCCTTGGACTGTGCCAGCTTTTGCATGGTGATGGATTATGTTAACTATTCATTAGGACCATGTTCCATAGTTTGTTCTTCATTAATTGCTGCCATTATGTTTTGTTTTGTATCAAGTGCTTGTGCCTGACTGCTCAGATGTCCTGAAGCAAAGGCATGGTATTTATGAAGGGTTTATTTGGAATGATCATAGGAGCAGGCTGGCTTGGGCATGAAGGACAATGTTAATTGTGACTCTTCAGGTGGGAAAAGAGATGGCTTAGAGGCATTGCAAGCAAAATTTGAAAAATCATGGATGGCAAAAAAGATAGAAAAAGATTAGGTTCATTGTGTTTTCCCTGATAAGAACTGAGTTAGGTCCTAAACAAAGAGGAGGAGGATTAATTATGCAATGGGCAGCAGTGGGTAATTCCTTGTCAAAGGGATGTGGTGAATGTCATTAGTTTACCTGAATTCAAGGGAAGGATGCAGAAGTCTATATGAGATAAAGTCATAAAAAGCTATTGATATAGAACTTGCATTTGCTTCTGAATTATACACCTGGATTCCAAAGATCCAGAGGCATGAGAGAGATGTGTTTTCTGTTTGTTCTCTTTCTTAGGCATCCAGTAATGGCTAGTAACAAAAAAATAGTGATACTGGATTAGTTATCCCCTCTGTCCCACCCTGCATCCCCATGTTATGACAGGTTTATGATGGAGTAGAGAAAAACAGTGTTGGATTTTTGGTTACTTGATATGTTTGCTTATGTTCAGGGGTTGTGGTGTCACACTGAGTAAATCTCTGCCTGATATGTTTGCAATGTTTGATTTGAGAAACTTCTGTTATCCGGGGCTGCCAGCTAAGGAACAAAGACATGAACTGTAGCGCCTGTTTTGGGGCAGACATTCTAATATTTGTGGCTATAATTTGGCACACTTAGAGGGTTTTGGGTGTTCCTGGCCATTCTATGAAGTCACAGGTCTCCAGTACATCTGGAACAGAACAGAATTATTAAAAGTTTTCGTGAACAGAAGCATGAAGTGAAAAACACCCTTTTTTAACATAATGGATACTCAACTGCAGTTTTCCATTATAATTTAGCCAATTTGAGAGCTTCACTATTGGAATGATGAAAGGGCTCCATAGAGACAGAACCTGGAGGGCACAAGCTCATGTTCATCTCTCTTCAGGCTTCCAAATAAAGCAGATTTTTTAGGAACTATAATGGTACTTTTAGAAAGCATTGCTGGGACATGGAGAGAGTTTTAGAAGTTCTGCTCTTCACTGCTAAGCCTGATACATTGCTCTCTTTCCCCTCCCCGTGCCAGGGATGTATTTCCACAAGGCCTGCCTGATGAATATGCCTTTGTAACTACCTTCAAATTCCGGAAGGCATCCAGGAAGGAAGACTGGTATATCTGGCAGATTATTGACAAGTATGGCATACCACAGGTAAGAGGTTCTTTTACAGCCAGCAGGAACAGCGTTTTTGGTTTGGTTTTTTTTTTTTTTTTTTTTTTTTTTTTTTTTTTTTTTTTTTTTTTTTTTTGTTTGTTTGTTTTTGTTTTTTGTTTTTTTTTGTTTGTTTGTTTTTGGGTTTTTTTTTTTTTTTTTTTTTTTTTTTTCTATGAGCCTTAACCCCCCAACCCCCCACTCCTTTTTCTTGTGAACTGGTAAAAATCCCATCTTTTTCGGTGGATTTTGCTGCAAATATTTTACCTTTAATTCAAACCCTGAATAAATATTTGTATATACCTTGGTTGTTATTAGGATGCAGATAAATGTGTTAGTTGGAAAGGGGGACAAAAACCGCCATTTTTGCTCTTGAAACTACTGTTGGGTTCTCAGTTGTTTTGTTCAGATAGTTCTGCTTAGGGAAAATATTTTGCCTTTTTGGGAAAAGGTTGTCACAGGGATGTAGTACAGAGCAGTGAGTTATGTCAGGTTTTGAACAGCCTTCTAGGTGACTTGTAAATGCATTATGGGTTCCTGCTCTGGGTGTGGGTGTGACATCTGTTATAGTTCCAAAACCCTGAGTCCTGGCTGCTGCACAATTTGATCTAATAACTTTATTTCAAGTACTCTCAGGTCCTCAGAAAAAAATCTACAAGCATGTACTAAAGGGCTCTCTGTCCCTACACAACAAGTTTTTAGCAGCTTGGTAGAGTTTAGGTTTTTGAGGGTGCTTGAGGAGGGAGTCATTTGGATGGGCTGTACATTTTTCTGCTCAGCATCAAATACAGTGGTGATGGTATTACCCAGGACTCTGAAGTGGGCTGTCAGCATGGGCTCACATAGCTGGGTAATTCAGTGTTGCTGCTTTGGGACTGGTGTTTAAAAGGAGTTTGGGAACTATCAGTGAAGAATAGGTGCAGTTTGAAGAATTAGATAACTGGGCTTGAGACAGTGGTAACTTTCACTTTATATGAAAGTTATTATCAGCTGCAGCTTCTTTAAATGAAATGTGATTTACTGTGCCACAATGCATTCCTAGGTGCTGCAGAGTGAGAATGTGTCTATGACTTGGTATTTCTTGCAGGAAGTCAAAAAGTTTACCTGTTTAGGTGTGAAGAGAGAAAAAACCTCAATATTTCCAGTAATATTTTCAGGAATGTCTTAAATTATGGCTCCACAAGTGCCTTAGAGCCCCATGAGCCTTGTTTCATGTGGAGTTGGTCGTGGTTTGGCTGCTCCCTTGTAGACCTGCACAGATCACAGATTCAGAAACTCCTGAGCCAACACTGATCCAAACTGGCATTCCCAGCCAGCACAGTGCTCAGCTGCATGGAGAAGTTGGGTCAGATGTGGAGTCAGCCTATCCTGGGCTGCTCACATCACTCACAGCTCAGTGCCAAGGTGGCCCTGTAGCTTGTGGACACACCATTCCTGGCTCTGCCTGCTCCATTCCCTGCTGCTTGCTGCTAACTGCCTGACTTTGGTAAAAGAAGACACCAATTTGTAAATTAACTCAAAGCTGCATGTCTTCAAAAACCTATTTTTGCCTGCTCTGTAGCTTGCAGTACAGATGATGGGGTGTATTTTCCTGTTCAAAGCACCTGAAATAAAGTGTGGGCAGTGGCACAGCTCAGCAGACTGGTTTAATAGGAAGTATTTTTCCATATCCCATGGGACAGCTGATGACATCTGATGGGAGTAAACAGCCTGCTGGGAAGCAATGGAGGAGAACATGGGGTAGAGGGATTCAAACCAGGTTCAGCTTTGGGGAGGTGCCCATGACCTGCACCACCACCCAGCCATGGCAGCAAGGTGGCCTGTGCTGAAACCATGCCAAGGGCTGTACTCACAGGAGGAGGCTTTAACTGGTGGTGTGAAATAGGAGTCTCTTCGAGCCAGGTCTCATAAGCTCTTGGAGATCTATTTCACACCCAAGATAGCTCAGCTACCTTAAAAGGCATAAAATCAGCAGGATGGCTTCTGTGTCAGTGTTGGAAACCAAAAGATTTTAATAAAGGCAAAATAACTAATGCTTTACAGAGAAAAACCGATTTAAGTGCAAGAGGCCCTCCAGCCCCTGGTAAAACACCTCACAGAAGAGATTAATTTCTTTGTTCTCTTCTTTTTCTGGCTCTTGTCCAGTTAGGTATCCTTAAGTTTGAGGTGAAGTCCCCTAAGTCTTATGAGATGCCTTTTCCCTTAATTGAGGAGAGAAACTTCCAAGCTTATTTCCTTTTTAAAGGGACAAAATATAGTTTTGTCACTTTGTCAGCAGAGGGCACATTCCTATAGTTGTGGGTCTGCCCCAAAGCTTGTGGAGCCCCATCTTATCTACCAGAACAAATGTAAGCTCCCTTTCCATGTCTCCCACAAAATTCCATCCTCTGCTCTTCGCTTTCTCACCACAGCCTGAGCCATCCCTGGCTTTGGGCTGAGGGTGATGATGGAAAGCAGTCAGGAGGAAGGAGAAGGCTCTGTTGCTCAGCAGACCCCCCCTGTTTGCTTGCAGGTGTCCATCAGGCTGGATGGGGAGAACAAGGCTGTGGAGTACAACGCCGTGGGGCTCACCAGGGATGCCGTCAGGGTGGTGTTCCGAAACGCGCGCGTCAGCGACCTGTTCGACCGCAGCTGGCACAAAATCGCCCTCAGCATCCAGGCCAAGGCTGTCTCGCTGTACATAGACTGCAAGCTGGTGCAGGTGCTGCCCATTGAAGACAGGGAGAACATTGATATTCAAGGAAAGACTGTGATTGGCAAACGCTTGTATGACAGTGTCCCCATTGATGTAAGTACTGCGCTTGCTGGTTAGAACTGGGTAAAGGCTCAGCTTTGGGTTTGCAGCCTGTGAATGGGGGGCGGGAGTCATGTTGTAATTGACCCTTTTCCTGAGGCAGCATTGCTGAAATGTTACCAGCGTTACATAGCTAAGACAGATTGGCACCTTATGATGTACAGGACTTGCTGTATTTTTATGTGAGACTGTATCTCCAAAATAGGGATTAAAAATGAGAAATTTATTTCATGTTTCTGTCTAGTCACAGAATGTGCTACAGTTAGAAGCAAAGACAAAACTGTACACAAATAACATCAAACTGGGTACTGACCTACACAGAAAAGTCTTCATCTGATCTTTGAATGTGAATGTGGAAACATTATGAATGTTTCCACAGGTGATAAAAAGAGATGGAGGAAAAAAGAAAACTTGTTAACTCAAACCAGTTGTGATATATTCTCCATTCCTCAGATATTAAATGACCCTTAGTACAAATGAACCAAAGTCAAGACACACAGGCTGATTGTCCAGCAGCAGTGTTACCCTGATATAATTTATGTGTGATAGTTTGGTATTTCAGACTTGTATAATCTTTCTTGGCTGTGCAAAACGGATGGGATGTGCATATCAAATGTGTTCATAACATTTCTCACACAGGAATAAATGGTCAGAAGATGCAAGGCACAACAGGAGGAAAACAGACCTTGTGTTTAGATGAAATTCTAGGAAGGATAGATGTGGCCAAGATATGTCTTCTCAGACAGAACTTTGGCCAGAACATGAGGATTAGCACGAAAACCTGCACCAGAATTTGAATAGGCATTTTCAGGGTCTTATTATCTCAGCTCTTGAAGCATGCTGAGGTATTGGTCTATTATTGATAGGGAGAGAGAGACTACAGGATCCATAGAAGCGCTCTGAAGTTTGCACCATCTGGTTTTTGTTTGTGTTTGCCTGCCCTGTTTGTGTCCAAGCAAAAGGACACAGGGTCTTAAATAATTCACTGTGTCTGAGAGTGCTGCCTCCCTTTGTCTCCCAGTTTGATCTCCAGAGGATGGTGATTTACTGTGACTCCCGGCACGCCGAGCTGGAGACCTGCTGTGACATTCCCTCTGGACCAGTAAGCTCCTTTTTGTCATTGATTTATTTTCTCATGAACACTCTTCACTGAAATCTATTACATAAACCAGGGAATATGTGGCAGTGTGGGATTATAATTTTTGTTTAATAAGGGTGATTGAAACCTCACTGTATAATTGGCAGTGTAGCAGCTCCAGAGGAGGGCCACTGCAAAGGGATGGGTATGAAGAATATGAAGTTTCCAAGTTCCTCTTTCCTTGTCAAACTGTCAGGGGAAACAAAACTCGAAAGTGATGATAGAACAACAGAAATGCAGCATGAAATATTCAACATGTTTCCCACTGGTTTTATTTGGAAGCATCTAAAAAAAGTGCCAGTTGCAGCTTATTTTCCTGTGCCAAACTCTCAGTAGAAACTTTCACCCTCCTTTCACTCATCTCCCCTCAGTCTTGGTTAAAGAGGCTCATTGTTCATTTTGCCACATTTTCCCCTATTGCTTGAATGAATGGCTTTTGTGGGATTTCATTCCTCAAGAGGACACATTTGGCTGTGTGTTACACACAGCATTTGTCTAAAGTGGGTGGAAGGGGAAGCTTTCCAGCACCAAAGCTTTGTCCTGACCTTGGGTGTCTGGGTGCAGTGCCAGGTCACAGTCCTGACGGAAGCACCTCCCCTGGAAGTGAGGCCCACTGTTGGCAGTGAGCAAGTTGGACATCTCAAGATTTTCAACTGCTCCTGTCCTCCTGGACAAAAGGTGAGTGCTGAGATGAGTGTGTTTCATTTGGGATGTCTATAGAGGTAAAGGAAGTTTCCCCTGGTGATTTCTCTTTGCATAATTGAGTGATTCTGGTCATGCTGGTAGTCCTGGTAACAGCACTGAAACAAAGTGATTATTCTTACCTAGCTCAGTTATGTCTATCCTTCTTCAAATAAAACAGATTATGAAGGCAAATGTGGCCACATTGAAAAGAATATCATGGCTTTTAAAAGCAATGTGCTTGCTTTCTCTGGCTCTGACTGGGACCTCTGAGAAACCAGCTTCATTGTCATTGCTCCCAAGGGCATGTCAGCTTTATTATCTTCTCTGCTTAAACCTGAAAACATCTTTTCTTGTTCTCCTGTCCTCATAGGATCAGGCCTCTTTCTTGAATATAAAATGAGAAGATAAGTTTGATTAATGATGTCTTTTTTGTCTTAGGGGGAGAGGGGTCCACTTGGCTTTGAAGGTCCCAAAGGTCAAAAGGTCAGTAATATCTGCTAGTTTCATTTGGTTAATAAAAACAGCAACAGCAAAACAATTTCGGAGTAAATTGAGGATTTGAAGATTGTGAGAAATGAGAGTCAATTTAGTATATGATTAGATTCAGACAGTTTTGGATGAGTCTGGAACTGCAGAAGATTTTTGTGATCTTTTATCTTTAATTTACGCTTTAGGCTTCTCTTTTGCTGCTTTACATCATTCTTAGAGTAAATGTGCTGCAAAATTCTTTCCTGTAGCCTCTAAACTGGCATTTTTGCAAGTTACTGTTATTCACTAGGTCATGCACAGTTTCCATGGCAGGTCACCTGAAACAGAGGTGCTGCTGCCATGCTGTGCCTTTCTCAGCAGTAATACACGTGCATAGTTTAGGTAGCAGCCTTCCAGTCACACTTCAGAAAGTTTCTTGAGACTAGGGACCAGTCTCAATCTTTTATCCTTAGCAAGACTGCCTGAGTCATGATGTTAACTATAGACCTCTTCCCTCAGTATTCTTCTTCCTAGATAAAAGGGTAGGAGAGTGGTTGTATTGTCTGTTTCAAGCTTCACAGTGCAGCCTTTGTATTACCCTGCCTGTTCTGCAGGCCTCTCTGATATACACATGTGGGCACTCAGCACAAACACATCTTCCTTCTGTGCCTGGTTACAGAGAGAGCTGTGAGGCAATAGACTCAAAGGAAGGACTTGTACAGGGAGAAAACAGAGGGTCACAACATGACTGGAGAGGTGAAAATTGGTGGTGTTGGTGATTCCCAGTTTTACTATCTGTGAAAAGATGTTTGGGGGAAAAGTTATATTCAAAACTATTTCCATCTGAATCACTTCTGCAAACTGAGTCACTGAATTTCTACCTGTTTGGTGAATTACTGAGTTGCATCCCACCAAAAGTCACTCGGTTATTATGAAAGAGTGTGGGAGGAGAAAGGAATAATCTCTGGGTTTTGGAGGGTCAAACATTTTCAGAGATGTGCTGTCTTTTGGCAAAGCTTGGTCTGCTGTCTGCAGAGAGAAGTTTCGGAGATAAGAATAGCCTTTCTTAATAAGAAGAAGCCTTTTGGAGGCTGGAATGAAAGAACATGGGCTCATTACTGCTCAAATGTGCCTGGGCAGACAGAGGTTCCTTATGCCTCCATGTATATGTATATATATATATATATATATATATATATATATATATATATATATATATATATATATATAAGCTTTCTATTTTAATCCATGACAGCTTAAATAGTGATGGGCTCTTTTAAGGAACAGCAAAGCCATGACTGTTGTGGGGAGGTTGCAGAAAAGACAATGGTGATAATGATAAAAGGGTCCTGCAGCAAGATCCCATTGTCTTCCCCTGCTTTGCCAAGGTCTGTGTGCTGCTGAGGGTGTCTCAGTGTGTCACATGGGTCAGTACTGGGGTGCAGGACACACTGGTGGAATACAGAGGGGTGTGTCTACAGGCACAGCATCAGAGGTTTTCTGGAACAGACCCCAAAAGGACTGCCCCACTCCTGCAGATGTGAGTGACTTTTCCTAGGCTTTAGTGGTTTGAGACTTGTTCACAGAAAAGACAGGACTGTGTCACAGTCTCAAGGACCTTGGGATGATACCATTTAAATATAGGATCTGATGACAATTTAGTATAAATGTGATTATTTGAGACAAAGGATTTAGCTTCTCTATCTGCTTAATAAGGCAAGTTGTAGGTTTTTCTCCCAGCTTGCAAAGATGTTGTGATTCAATAACAAATACCACTCTTGACAGCAGTTCTTACATCACTATTGCCAAGAACCAGCTTGTCACAGAGCTTGCTCTATGCTCAAGAATGAATTTTAGCTCTCCTCCTCTCTCCCTGCAACATTACCGAGCTACCTGGGCTAAAATCCTGCTCTTGGCAAGGAATTCAGTGCTTATTTGCAGCTTGCCAACATTACCACCTGGTATTTATTAGAGAAAGATGAGGATAATGTGATTGTGATCTTCTAAGCTTTCAAAGGCAGGGAGAAACAGGAAAGCTTGCAGTTATCAAAAAGTGGAAAAAATTTCTGGGAGATAAACACCTCTGCCTCAATGACCCACACTGCCAAAGTGAGGGTAATGCATGGAGACACAGCTGATGTGTTTTGGAATGAGATACGGTAAAGAATTGGATCGGGAAACAGCTAGGCAGGAAATAGCTGTGGCAGAACTGGCTAATATGTCTGAGACTGGGTCCTACTGACAAATTTTGGATGCTAATGACAACCCAGTCTGATTTATTTTCCTTCCACAGTCCCTCTGCAGGCTGTGTTGTTTGCAGGCAGCCAGGATGGCTGGTTGGGGCACTGGGCTGATGATCAACAGGCTGCTTCTCTCTTCCAGCACTGCTATTGATCCAAGTGTAGACAAAATCCTTGCTCTGTGAGATGTGTTTTTGTCCACAAAGAAATTACAAGTCTTACCTGCCATTGTGAAGTTTGAGAAGTCCAGTGTAAGAGACAAGTTCTAGCAGGATGTATCTTTTCCTCCAAATTTGAAAGGCTTTGTACTTTCAGTGACTTAAAAGAGATGGTCACATAAAATTTTTTGTGAATTTTACCACAGCCTTCTTAATTGACCATGACATAATTTCTGTATATATGCTACTTGCTCTGTGAGTTTTCTTTCTTTCAGCAAAAAACAAAGCAGAAAGGTGAAAGAAAGAAACTTTCATATTTCCTGTGTTTTCAAAAACATTTCTTCATCTAGGGAAAAAAAAGGATGATCCTGGCAAATGTTTTCAGTTCCTGGTGCTGCTAAGAACTTTTTTGAGGGGGCATAGATCAGGAAAAATTCAATAGAGACACAAAATTAAATCCTGCTGTGGTCCATGTCGGGAGATTTGGGGAGAGCAGGAGTCATCAGACTTATTGATGCTCTGCTACTGGAGGGTCCTGCTCCAGGTCTGAGACTTTTTCAGCTTGATTTAGTCTGCACTGAAGTTACAGTGCACAGCACGTTTCTGGTTTGTACATTTTGGGTGAGAATCAGGAAGGAGCTGGGCAAAGGTGTTTGGGCAGAGCCCTCTGCTCCCCAGCAGCTCCCAGTGCTGGAGGATTTGAAGGAAATGGTGGCAGCACAGTTCCTTCAAATCCTTAAACTAGTCCATAGCCTTAAACTAGTCCAAAGAGTGGATATATCTCCACTGGTGTCCTTCCTCTAGTTTTGAGAGTGCAGAGCAGTGTGTGAAAATGATTTACAAGTATTTTTTCTTCACTTTCTGGGTTTGGCACCACTTTAAGTTCTGTATCTGATAAATATTTATGAAATTTTGGATCTTTGATTCTTTATCTCTTTTACTTCTGTCCTTTTTAGGAGAAAAGTGAAGAAAAAGTTTTGCTTGGTTTCTGATTGACCATTTTTCTCTTTTCCTCTCTATGTATGTCCTTCTCCAGTTATAACTTTTCCAACCATCACAAGTTGTATCTTTCCAATTGTCTCTTTTCCATGTTACTTTCCCTCTCTCCCACTGGAACAAGCAGGAATAATGACTGTGTGTGCTGCACACTTGTGGGAGGAAGGGAAAGATTAGCTGATTCTGAAAATTTAGTGTGATTGAAAACAAGGGGTTTGGATTACAAAAATAAAAGCTCTAAAATCTTAACAATATTTTCCGATTATTTTTTGCACATTTTTGGCATGTACCTTCTAGGTCTTCTGCAAAGCACCTTTGCAAATATTTCCTCTCTTAATAAAAAATAAGGGCTTTTGAAGTACTTCACAGGAGAAAACTCTCTGCCTTGCCAGTGCACTCCAAAGGCTTCTACCAGTATTTTCATATGAAAAATAAAAGAGAAAATCAATCTGAAGACTTGGATGTTTTCAAGACATGCAATTAGGTACACCCAGTCCTTAGGACAGGAGCTGAAATCTTGGTGGTAGAGACTGGTGGGACCACAAGTGTCCATTTCAGTCAAACCCTTGTTGCATCACTTTCCTTCTATGTCTAAGAAAGGAATGAATTAACTATGTGATATTAACACATTTTCTATTTCAAGGGAGAAAGAGGCATTCCAGGGCTTCCTGGACTCCGAGGAGAAAAAGGAGAGTCAGTAAGTAAGAAATACCCAATGATTTTGCTAAAGGAGATGAAAATGTAAGTTGTTGTTTTTTCCTTCATGGTGAGAAGCTGCTCACAGCGTTGTGTGCCATGGCCAAAGCTGTTCCCTCTGCTGGACCTGAATCCCAGGAGGAGCCTGATCTCCCTGGCACTCACTGACCTCTCCTGGAGAGGGGCAAATGGAGGTTTCATCCCTGGGTACAGCTGATAACTGACTTAATATTGACCTTCTAATTAAATATGTAACTTGGATGCACTTGATTACCACAGCTGCACATCTGCTAGGACAATATGAGACAATTGAACACAAAGAAGATGCAAATCTCTCTTGACTTTTTACATTCAGATGACCAAGACACAGCCACCCCCATCTGTAATTAATGCAAATGCCAGGCTGAGATTTTAGGCAAAAAAATCTTTAACCCTATGTAAAATTCATTCCAGTAAGTGTTGTTGGCAACTTTGCTTTTGGAAATGTAACATCATGCTCTTCCATGAATAAAAAATAAGATGTTTTTCTGGCTGCAGTAGGAGAATTTGGGATAAGTTTTCAGTTTTATTTGTCACTGAATTATTATCAAGGAATTATGCCCAAAGAAAATTGCTTTCCCCATAGTAGTTTTGAAGTGATTTGTATGTCTATATATAAAGAGATGGATCTTGAATGCATAACAAGGAAAACATGAAATATGTATTTGTAGTGTTGTTTGATACCCTTGTTCTAAAATTTACATTTTCCCCTCTTTTTTTTTCATTTCTAGGGCAAAGCCTATGGCATAGGAGAAAAAGGAGAAAAGGTAAAATCTTCACTGGTCCAACAAATGAGTTGCTTGCTGTTGCCTGCTGTAGTTCAGAGGTTGCTTTTGGAGTGCATAGGATACAAAAGATGTGACACAGTTGGATCTTTGTAGGGAACCTTTATGCCTCCTTCTGCAGACAAGTGTTTATTGCTTTCTCCCCTTTGTGTTCTTTGAGTTTCTTTGTGCACTGAGCATGGAAAATCTGATCAAATTGAAATCATAATCTTTGCTTTGTGTAAGCAGCAGTGAGTTCGTGGAGGATAATGCAAAAAAGAAATTGGCCAGAAGGATGAAAAACAGAAAGAAAGCCTAATTTTGAGTTTATTGAATTTTTCAGCAGGATTAAATTTGGCTTATGAGAAGTCTGTCATAGTCTTTCTTCCAATTGGATCTTTTCATTAATAAACTGAATGAACAAAGCTGAATAATTTTTTACTTCAAATATTAGGCAGGACAGAGTAATAAGACTTGGAGGTTAAAACTGAGGATACAGAATAACCAGTAAAAATTTCTGTATTCTCTACCTGGGAAAACTCTTTTATTGGTGATCAACAGTAGGAAACAAGTAGCAAGACTGGATTAATTTGCATTTTAAAAAGATGGTGATTTCAAGGCAATTTTGGCTACAAACTTTCCATTCTGTACAAAAAAAAAAAAAAAAAAAAAAAAAAAAAAAAAAAAAAAAAAAAGTCCTGATGCCTTGACTTCAGAAGAGAATTAGCTCTTTCTGTCTGTAACTCTGTATCACACCTGGTTGAGGGTGTTTGCCTTATGATCAAAATGAAATTTCAAGTTGCGAGGAACAATGGAAAAAAATTGGCAGGATAGGAGATGAACGTATTAAGGAAGAAGTCAAGGTTCATATTGAAAATGAGATTAAGAATCTGTTGAGATGTTTTTCAGCAAATCTGTGGCTACTCAATTGCTCAGAGAATTTCAAACAATATTGGATTGTGATTGCAAAGGAAGAATGCTGCACTAGAGAGACCATGGCATTTATGCCCATTGCAGCTTCTCATTTGCTCTTTCTATGGTTATGATATATTGATTGTATATAGTGGTAATTCATCATGTGAAATTACAATCGAAATGCCAGTTGCTCATGGCAGGAAATTTTATTGAGCCAGGCTAGAAACGTGGGGGCCATAAAACCCACATCTCTGCATTCATTTTCCTGCAGTCCTCCCGCTGACAGACGCTATTTAGCGTTTGAGACTCAGGGTTCAGCCTTTGGAAACCAGCTCGTGTTTGTCAGGTGGTGAGAGCCAGCAGTGTGGTGGGAAACATAATGTTTATGGTACTAGTTGTGCTGTAGTTGAAGCAAGTTCTTGTTTTCTTCTGTTTTGAACTCTGCAGAAAAATGTCAGAAAATTATTATTCCATCTGTATTATTTTCATGCATAGACAAATAGGCTTGCAGGTCTGGAGGAGGAAAAGTAGAGAGATGTCACAGTATGAGGAGAACTTCTTCAGCTGGAGTAGCCAAACAGCATTGAGTGCCAAAGAAATGTGCAGGCTTGGAGGATGCTCAGTTTATGGTCAGCTTGTTGTGTTTATTTGGTACCTCTGCCAGCTGAGGCAGCTTGTTCTCATCTATGCAAGGAGGGTTTATGGGACCCAGGGTGTTTGTGCCCCATGTGCACCCAATGGCACAGTGTCAGTGCTGTTCCTGATGCAGGGCAGAGATTTATCAGCTGTATGTTGCTGCTTGATTAAAAAGAGAGCCTCAGGATATAGAATCATAAAATCATAGACTATCTCAGGCTGGAAGGAATCCATATGGATCATCTAATTCAACTCACTGCTCCTTCCAGGACTACTGAAAGCAAACTGTGTAACTGAGAGCACAAACCAGATGCTTCTTGAGCTCTGATGGGCTTGGTGCCATGACCATGTCCCTGCACAGTCGGTTCCAGTGCCCAAGAAATAGCCAGAACCACAGGGAGCAAGGCTGGAAGTGCCTGCAATGCCATTTACCATCAAAGTAGAGTAACCTATGAAATCAAAACCTTTCCAGAGAGAAGAACACCTGAAGGAGAGGATTCTTATGTCTCCTTAGCTTGCCTGCTGCTCCACAATGGCTGCACAAGCAGGAATTCTTGTTTCTTTCTCACTTTGGCTGTGACAGGTTTGTTTCCTTGATTTATATGGGTATGATCCAGGGCTGGAAAGCTGGATCAGAGATGCTGGACTTTACTAACAGCTGCAGTCTGTGTGGTTGTTGCCATGCATGTACTGTGGGATCCTTTAAAAGGACGAGGCTCACCTCCTAAATGTTGGTGGAACAAAGTGGTCTCACCTTTGAAAAGACCGAGATGACAAAATTAAAATCACCCCATTATTATAGTCCTGCTCTCCAGCTGTGCCAGTGCCAAACACCTGTCAGACCATGCTGTTGCCAAGTACTGTTTGTATGGCATTTATGTGAGGTCTGAGGCATTTGTCAGAGGGAAAATCCTGTGCTTTTCCAGAAGGACAGGAGAGGTATTGGCCTTATTTCTGCAGGTCATCACCTTGGTTATATCACCAAGTTAAAGCCAAAAGGATGCTTGTATTAGCATATATAACATGTCAAGCACATCATTAGTGGCAAACCCCAAGATAATAGCAGCTGTGGCTAAAAACCTAATTCATGTTGACATGAGGACTTGTGTAACTTTTACACCCAGGAAACTCTCTGTCATGGTTCAAGCAGCAGCCTGGCATGTTCGGCCAGGCCTAAAAAGCTCAGAAAGATGGAGGATGCTTTTTTTTTTTTTTGTACAGAAACATGCATATGCTGCCAAGTTATTGTGTACAGATATAAAAAAAAGAGAAAATACTATCATGCATCTACAGGTGCCCTTGTAAATCCCTCTCAAGTGGATTTCCTTGGAGAGGTGGGATTCACCTATTGCCTGCTTGGTATTGGATAGTAAATTTCCATTGCTGACTGTCATCTTTCAGCCCTTGGAGTTCTTAATCCCTTTCACATTAGATGTAGTCTGTCATATTTCTGCTCATAAATCTATGTCCCTTTACTGTGTGTTCATTCACTTTTGCAAATGCTTCTGTTGTTGAACTGATGATTATGAGTGGGTAAATATCCAGTTCTGTAACCTCATCATCGTGAAAGGGAATGCTTTAGCTTTGTTCTGGAGGTTATTCCAGTGGCTATCTGCTAAACCAGATTGCCTGATTCTGGAAGGGTTATAACTCACAGCTCAAATCTCTATTGATTCAAGAGGGGCAGGGGCGGGAGAGAGTGAGGGCATCAGGAGCAGCTGGAGAGCATTTCTGAGGACCATTCAAGCAAAAGGGGGTTTCAGTAACTCGATCAAAGTCAGAGAATTCATGTCTGACAAGGGAAGTTCTGTAGAGCATGAGGTCTGCATTCCTGGGGCACAGCCATCCACATCATGAGCCAGCCCTTCTAATGTCTCCGTGCAAAATTTAACTGGGAGGTTCTCAAAAACTTCTGCCTTTGTCTTACAAAGGACCGAGCATTATGCAGAGGTGCTGAGACACCCTTCCAGCATCCCAAAGGTCAAGAGCAGTGCAAAACTTCTGCAGACAGGAAGGTGCTTGGAAATGTGATGAATTTAGGGAGATTAAGAAGCAAATCTTTCAAACTTTGATTGGTATTGAGATATTAGTGCAAAATTATTTTTCACTCTTTATTCTGTTGTAAAACTGAAGGGAAGGCAAACCAAGCTACTTGATGGCAAGTTCAAAATGAAAAAAATGAATTTGCTTTTCAACCAGCAGTTATTGAAACACCTCTTTGCAGAGTGTTCTGGAGGTTAAAATTTTGTGCTTGAAACAGTGCATATGAGTTTATTAGAGAGAGACATCTGTAAACCTCTAGTGAGTTCAAAGGCATTCTTTGCATCAGGATGTCAGTGGAGCTCTGCAAAATGTTATTGGTGACAGGACAGGTTTGAGAACTCTCCCATGAGGAGAACTGAGGCAGATGGGCCAGGAGCTCACTGCACCTTTGTTTTGACTGCTGATAGCTATTCGTAGACATTTGTACAACTCTTGAATATTCCTAACACCTTTGTTGCCCAGAAAGGGACAGAAACTTCTACAGTTTGTTGAGGGCTTAGACCAACACTATTCACACCTGTTGAAGAAGTGTAAGAAGCATGAAAAAGGTGTCATCAAACAAATGGATCAAGTGATCACTACCATGGTTTTTCCACAGTAAACCAATTAATCAGAGGAAAAAACTCTAACCATGAGCACCCATCTTTTGCAGAGGTGGTGGATGAAGGTCTCATTATGTTTTGCCCTGGGACTTCCCTCACTAATGAGTTTCCAAGAGTATCCAGGCTTTCCTTTTGTGCTTTCCTTCATGCTAATAATCACACAGGCAGCAATGAATATGAGAAATAACTTTAGTAGATAAAGTCTATATTCTCCTAGCAAATTTTTCATGCTAATGACTCTGATAAAAACACAGAAGGACTATTACAGTATTTCTAAGGAGAATAAAACCTCTGAAGTGGCTTGGCTTATTAGAGATGCAGTGACTGCAAAGCCAATCATAGAAAAGAAAAGCAGGCAGACAGTTCAGCCTCTGGGCTAGACTGTGGGATGTCCAGTCTTGGAATATGGCTCTAATGACCTTGAGCAGAGCAGCTAGTCTTTGTTCCCCCAAAATTAAGCTGAAGAGCCTCTTTCCCTCCAGGTCTGTATCTCTTGCCCAGTGAATCCTTCTAACAGAGGCTTTGCTTCCCCTTCCCTTCTCTTCCAAATTGGAGTTATTGCCATTTTTAGGGCTTCTGGTAAAGATGTGAAATCTGCTCTGTTAGATACAGTGTCTCCACACACAGCCCTGTGCTCTGTCTGCCTGAATCTACCAAAGGCCTGACCTGAAAGCCCTGTTGCTTTTTTACCCCTGTACTGTGCTGTCAGCAGGACTTACCAGATTAGCACGAGCACTGTGCCTTTAGATCAGGGCTGGCCAGCATCCAGCACCCTGAGACACAAGAAAATGAGTGCAGTTATGCCTGAAAACAGTGCTGCAGGCTGGTTCAATGGAGAAAGAGAGCTTTCATCTGTGTATTTTTAAGGGATGCATTTTGGGACCAGGAGGATGGCATGTGTGATTTACTGGCAGGTAAAGCTCACACTGGCAGGTAAGGCTCAGGCTGCCAATGATATTTTAGATCCAAGGGCCAGAGGTGAAAGCTTGAAAACAGCTTCAGTACAAAGGAAGGGAAGCAACCAGCTTGAACTTCTAATAGCAGGATGTGTTGTCTGAGCTCTTAAATGATGTGGGGCCTAAGCTTACATGAATCAAGAAATAGTCTTTATTCCTGCAACTTCTAAATTAAGCTGATTATCACTTCAAGAGATATGTGTGTCCTTTTCATTGCTGAAATAGTGAGCCCAGTGCAGGGAAGATGCTCCAGTGAGGTTGCAGACCTTGCTTGGGCTGCTGTGGTGTTCAGGTAGCGTCACCAAGTCCTCAGACTCACAAATGCCACCCAGTTTACTCAGGAGTGGAGAGCTGAAGGGTTTCTCCAGAGAGGCTAAGGCAGAAGCAGGCTGCAGGAACCTTGGTGCATCAGCATCCATGCTGGCTGCGTCAGTGAGCACTCCTTGACAGTAACAAAATGGGAAAAAAACTCCAAGTTTAGAGGTAATATTGAGTTAAAATTTGAAGACAAAAAAAACCCAAACAAACAAACAAACCCAGTGCCCTGTCACTGACGTTCCCTGGAGACAGTGGCTATGGAAACATTGCCTCCTCAGGTTTGAGTTCTCATGTTCTTACTGCTCAGGTCTTCTTATTTTATCGCAGAATAAAAGGTAATGTGAGTAAAACTGACCTGGTAAGGCAAAGTGAAAGCACAGTCTGCAGTGATTTTTAATACATATGTTTTGGGTTTGTTTTTGGTTTGTTTTTTTTGGTGCTGGAACTGTTCCTTGGCTCAGGAACTATTCTTAGTTACTGAGTGCTGGTTAAGCACTTAACCCCTCAGTCCAGCACTTAAACTTCTCTATAATAATACCTCATCTACCTCATAAGGCTGTCATGCAGTTCACTGGAGTTTTTCATATCTGTGATTTCTTCTCAGAATCCTCATATCAAAAGATGAGTTCTAGTAAAGTTACTCTCTGCCATACTCAGTATGTTCTGAATCCTCTTACGTATGTGGCCAATTTTGGTCTGCATGCTGAGTATTTTTGTGTCCCCTTAACTGTAGTTAAAGCACATTCTGCAGAGCTAAATAACCATGGTTTGATGGAGTTCTTTTTCTTAACCATAATTAGAGGGTTTTAGATGAATTCTGCGGGTTTCTGTGACCCAGAATAACAGCTGCAGATTGCAATAAACAACTCAAAGTCAGCTCACATACCTATTGTGATTGTGACAGCCTAATTCTCAGCAGTGTAAGAGTGCTAGGAACTTGGTTACATTTTTTTTTTCCTTTTACATAAACTTAGAAAACATGTATTTCTTTTCAGCATTGCCCCCTGGCTGGTTGGTACATTGCTGGTATGCAATGACATCTACTGGCAGCCAGAAGTTTGCTAAGTCTCCAGCACTTGTTTCTTTAGAGGATTTCTCTGCCAAGATCCACTAGCAGTGAGAAAAGAAGCATGTGAGAGAGATTTGCCAGCTCCGTGTTTCTTCTGAAAATAAACTGGGAGAGTGTATGGATTCTGTAATTTATAAATCTTGTTGGAATGCAGGATGCTTCTGAGAGTGATATTGTAGTGGATAGGTATGGGTTATCTGCCTGTTAGGTGGGAAATAAAACAGCTTTCCCAGCAGTCTGGAGCACACTCTCTGAAGCAGGGTGTTAGCAGTTTGTAGCCTAACAAATCGCAGAGAGCTGAAGCCTCACACAAAGCAAGTTGCTAACACTGGTCCATCAAAGCTATCTTAAGCATTCCCTGCCCTTCTCCCTGCTGGTTAATCTCTCTAGTTAAGCAGATGGGTTTTCAAAGCTCTTGCTGGGCTGTTCTTGGTTTTGTGATGGCTGAGAAGGTGCAGGTGCCTTGGTCATGGGCTCCCTGAAGGGGCAGGTAAGGGCAACTGAGACAGGCAGCACTGGATTTTGTGCTGTTCTTGACTTGCCCAAGTGCAACTCTGGACACCTTTATTTTCTTGTTCTGGGTCTCTCACCCTTTTTCTTAAGCACTACCTTGAGATTTTATGTCTCCCAAAGCCCATAAGCCCTTCTCTCTCTGGCATTGGCAGGAAGATGGTGTTTTGGGTCTCAGACCCTGCTGAGTAATAAATGTACTCATAGTACTAAGTGTCAGATAAGGAAAATCTGAGGATTTTTTATGATAAAAGTTTGTTTTCCTGCTGAAGAAATGTGTGGACCCTTAGTGGTTGTTATTTCAAGGATATCTGATACATTTGGTGTTGGGAGGTTTGGGTCTCTGGAGGCTGGTTTTTTTTCTGTCCTTGTCACTGGGTCTGAAGAAGATCCAGACCAGAGCTTTTCCCCTTCCCATACCTCAGTGTCCAAGTAAAATGGGAAGAAGGATCATGACCTTTGTCATAAACTCTGAGATGAAAAAGACCTAGGGAGCAGCACCACTTCATAAAGAAATAGCATAAAATTAAAAAGAAAATAGTTTGGGTTGGAAGGGACTTTAAAGATCATCTAGTTCCAAACCCTGTGTCTGGCTAGATCAAAGAGATTTATAGCTTTGTCAAAGACTTGACTGAGCAGCCTCAGGTGTGTTTGGCAGTGAACAGCAGCGCATCACTGCAAGTTATAAGTAGGTGGTGACAAGACTTTAGGCAAAGGTTCTCTTCAGTTTGGGTGTGACATTTAAAGAGAGTTGTGGAGAAATATTGCTCTAAAGGAGCAGTGAGAAGAATGATCAGTGATTTGGCAAATTTGATAAACAGGGAGAGATTTAAAGAGAGGGACTCTTCAAGGAGGAGAGGAATCATGGACTAGATGCAGTTAATCCTGAGGAAAAGCTTTGTACATATTTCAGGAAGGTACCAGAAGATAGACTAAGGGGTGAATGTGGAATGACAGTAGCAGAAGATGGATAAGAGCAGATCAACACCAGAGTTTGCAGTGCTGTGATGCATTACTCCTCTGCCCTAACGAGCTCTTCTTGGACCTACTGAAATTGTTAAGGGATATGTGGAGATCTGAAGCATCAGAAACTTCCCAGAAGCAGAGCAAATGGATTTTATAGATTATTCTTGCAAGAAAAAGTATAAACCAGTATGTGTCAAATCATCCAAAAGGCCAGAACCATTTTCTGTGTACTTTTTATAGATGAAAGAACTTTAATTTGTCAATGCCATGATACATGACTGGAATATTTTTCTGTTTCAATGAACACTTCCCTCTGGTACTTGGCAAGCTGTTTGTCTGGTCTTGAGTAATGTCAGGTGCTGGTAAGGAACATCAGCTTGTGCTCCAAGGCAAAGAAGTTTCTGGAGCAGAGTTATGTTTTTCATATTTTAAGGTTTCTAGGAAATGTGTCTTTAATTGAAGACCCTCTTGCCCCAATCATGCAAACAAGAAAAAAGGAACTTTTGGGATCTATTAGTCCTACTTCTGCAAACCAAACTCATTGTGGTCCAGTATATTTGTCAGGTTATTCCTCCGTGCAGTGGGATTATAGTACTGATTGTTTCCAATCATATTTTACCTCCTATTCATTATGTTCAATCATAAATAGCTCTGCAAACTCTTGACAGTTTCTTAATTTGATTGTTTCAGCAACTGTTGAACAGGAGTATTTCAAACAGAAGTGCTCCCTCTTGTACTCCCCTGTGCCCTCTGCTGCAGAGTTTCTTTATTTACATTCTCCACTTGGCTCAGCCTGGGTTGGAGATGAAGTAAAAGTTCAGGAGCTATCAGGGGTGTCTGACCACCCCAGTCTCTCAGCAATCACCTACTTAGCGAGTGAAGCAGTGTTGTGGTGGGAGAGCAAATAATATAAAGCTGATGGACAGGATTCCAGGCACCAGTGACAACTTTGATGTCTTCAGGATGTTTCTGTGTTATTCTGAACTCTACACTGACCCTGATGACTGTAGAGCTGTGCCACATGAGTGAGCTGTGATGCATCTTTTCTCCTGCAGTACCAAGCTCAGAGGTGTCCATGTGTCAAATTAGCTACAACCCAGCTGTTGCTTTACTTATTTTTATGAAAATCTGGAGTATCAGGTTTCTTGAGAGAAAGGTATCTGTTGGAATCTCTGAAAAATGGGGCATCTGCTCCCTCCAGAAGAACTGTGATCATAAAATGGAGGGTCAGAAGGACCCTTCTGGTCTCATGGCGGGGCGTTCATGACATTTGGGATAAGATGCAAGGGGTTAGAAAGCTTTTGAAAATTAATATCTCCTGGGAAGGTACCTTTTGAGAAAAATTGAATTCTACGTAGTGGATTAAATAAAATCTCTTATACATTTGAAATATAAAATCCACAAATAGTTATCATTTAAACAGTTGTTTGCACTGGGCTGGATTTCCTCATAGTCTGGCAGAACCTATGACTTCTACTGACCCCTGTGTATCATGTCCACATTAACATTCTGTTTATTATATCAGAATATAACATGAAGACCCAGAAGAGATTTCCTTCATTTCTTTCTTCTTTACTTCAGCAAAGTCCCAGTTGAGATGAATGTCTTATTTTATGTGGAAGCAGAAGATTAGGGCACTTTGGTGTCAAATTTGCCAAGATATTAACAGGGCTTTAGGATTATTAAGTGAATAGAATCCTGCATCTGGGGACTGAAGAAAGGCAGTCATTTGTGCTGCCTGTCTGGTCAGCAGCTTTTGAAAATAGAGCTAGGTAACATATATCCACTGAAGCTCTGCCTCTCAGCTGATCTGCAGATCATCCCTGGCTTTTAATGAAGCCCTTATCTTTGCCCTGCCTCTCTAAGAAATAGCCCTCAAAAGCACCCCACCTCTAAATTTAAGGTATATTTCAATAAAATATTTATTATGTCATTAGTTTGTTCCCTTGAATGGAGAAACCCTGAAGAGAAAGATATTGCATTCTTCCAGACCGTGAGGTCTCTTGGAAGTGTTCTAAGACATTTGAACCTGAAGACCCCACTCAATATCTCTTTCATCCTCCCACTTCGTGTGACTCATCAAACACTGCTAACAATTCAGTGTGTAACCATGGATCAGCAGTAGGACAGCTACCCATCATCTCCTCATTTATTCTTCATGAACATCAAGCTGCCAAGGTAGATGCAGGCCAAAGAGCCAGGAAAAATAATAAACATATGGTTAAGGCCCTGACCTGAGTCACAGGAAATCTGGAGTGAGTTTCTGTCTTTGCCCCACACTCTGGGACCTTTTGTCTGTCCTCTGCTTTGTTGTACCTCCGACTGATCACCCTTGTGAGGTGACAGCAATATTAGAGTCGCTGTAACCCCCTTCTCATTTCACATGAGATGCTGTGAAGTTAATTAACAAAGGATAGGAGTGGTGAAATGGTGAAGCTGGTGAAATGCCACCACTCCACAGTTCAATTTTACTTCTGTTTCCATTTCATCTTGCCCAGTTGTTTTGTTTCTCTTCAAATCTTGATATTTTTTCTCCTACTTTGGCTCTAGACCCCCCCCAGTTTGTGCAGCTGCCAACACACTGAGTGTGTGATTCGTGGGGTTCTGCTTGGCAGATTTTTTGCAGGTCTCCCAATAACACCTCCATTGACATTGTGTGACAGGGTTAGAAATTTTAATTTCATACCAGGATTAGAAAAGTGTCACTTTTCTAATGAAAAAGTAAGATGTAGAGCAGTTTGGAAGATAAATAAAATGTATGGAATTGACCTTAGAATGATCTGTCTTCTCTTGTCTGGTCTGTATGCTGAAGAAAGAGACTGGTGATTTATTTGAATTTGACAGGCAAATGAGAATCTAACCATGTGTTTTGGACTGACTTTTCCCCATTTTATTTTTTTGTTTAGCTTGCTCTATTTTCATTAACATAGGCCGCAACCCAGAGTTGCAAATAAAATATGTGATTATAGGCCACAGCTGTTCTCAAGTTAGAAGAAATATTTGTAAACTTGGCAGCTGCTTGAGGAGCTGCAAATGGAAGAAAGAAAACCATTTAAATTTGAGTGGATTGCTTAAAAACATCACTGAGGAATTTTTCCTTTATGTGCTTCTGATGTCTCTCAAGGATCAGGTAAAACTGAATTGTTCTATCTCTACATCTCTCCTTATACCTGCAGATTTCTTCCTTCTCTGTTTTAGGTCTCTTCAGAAAA